>NC_090260.1:30027944-30071446 GCF_037325665.1 Littorina saxatilis | reverse complement strand
AAAAAAACAAGTTGCGTAAGGCGAAATAACAACATTTAGTCAAGCTGTCGAACTCACAGAATGAAACTGAACGCACTGCTTTTTTCACCAAGACCACAGTCATACTCGTTGTTTTGTCAGTCCACCGCTCGTGGCAAAGGCAGTGAAATCGACAAGCCATGCAGAATAGTGCGGCAGTGGTCGCGCTGAGCAGCATAACACGCTTTTCTGTATGTCTATTCTTTTTAGCTTACTGAGTTTGTTTTTAATCCAAACATATCATATCTATATGTTTTTGGAATCAGGGACCGACAAGGAATAAGATGAAATTGTTTTTAAATCGATTTCGGAAAATTAATTTTAATCATAATTTTCATATTTTTAATTTTCAGAGCTTGTTTGTAATCCAAATATAACATATGTATATGTTTTTTGAATCAGAAAATGACGAAGAATAAGATGAAATTATTTTTGGATCGTATAATAATAAAAAATAAAAATTAATTACAAGTTTCCGATTTTTAATGACCAAACTCATTTATTAGTTTTTAAGCCACCAAGCTGAAATGCAATACCAAACTCCGGCCTTCGTCGAAGATTGCTTTGCCAAAATTTCAATCAATTTGATTGAAAAATGAGGGTGTGACAGTGCCGCCTCAACTTTTACAAAAAGCCGGATATGACGTCATCAAAGGTATTTATAAAAAAAAAATGAAAAAAGGTCCGGGGATATCATTCCCAGGAACTCTCATGTCAAATTTCATAAAGATCGGTCCAGTAGTTTAGTCTGAATCGCTCTACACACACACACACACACACACACACACACACACATACACCACGACCCTCATCTCGATTCCCCGTTTATGTTAAAACATGTAGTCAAAACTTGACTAAATGTAAAAATAGCAAAGAAGATAAAGTATATACACACACACACACACACACACCTACCTAGAGGCTGGAATACACACAGGCAAGCTCACACCCACACACACATACAACTGACCGTGCAGTTCACTTAGGCCAAAAGAAAAAAAAGGTCTGTTTACGGTAACCGTTAACCCGACCGACCCTAGTTTTTTCGCGCGACCCTAGACTTTTTTTTTGGCATTTGGGAAAGAAAAACAAAAATCTTGTTTTTTTGGCAAAATAACGTAAAAATATGTTTTTTTGGACCACAAAAAAAAAAAAAAAAAAAAAAAATCCCCACCTACCGACCCTATTTTTTTGGCCTATGTTACCGTAAACAGACCTTTTTTTTTTTTTGGCCTTATCAAGTTATGACATGACAACACATACAGACCCTTGCAGACGTTGCACTCCCCCCCCTCCCACCAACATGCCATCTTGGGTCATTTGTCAGGTTTTGAGCGCCTGTGGAATGATTGATGTGTCTGTGCAGTTTGCAGCCAGTCTATTTTTGTAGCTTCGTCAGGCAAGTGCAGCTCATATTGCAGCACGGAGAATTTCATTGGTTTGATTAGCAAGCTCTAATTATTGGCTAGAAGGGGATCTCTCTATCGCTCTCTCTCTCTCTCTATCGCTCTCTCTCTCTCTATCGCTCTCTCTCTCTATATATATATCTATATAAGCTACTCACAAAAAGTTAAGGATCACTTGCACACAAATTCATAACTTTCCAAATAAGAAAGCCAATGCGTTGGTATTTGGCAAACGTTTAATTCAATGCTTTAGTGATAACGATACAACATTTCCTTCAATTTCGAGCAATCGTTTGGTCTGTACATTTTATCAAAGTGTGTACGTATCAAAATTTAATTTCACAAAGTCTTTGAAATCACAAGACATGGCATTCAGATGCTCCCAAAAGTTCAGTAACGCGTGTAACCGCCCTGGCTGTTCTGGCACTCGACTCAGCGAGTCCTCATAGAGTTGACCAGGGTGGTGAAGATCCTCTGTGGAAGCGTCTGCCACTCAGCCTGCAGCATCTGGTAGAGGTGCTGGACATCCCTGGGAGGGGGGTGGTTGCTCCTCACTTTGCGATCCAACTCATCCCAGAGGTTCTCAATCGGGTTGAGATCGGGACTGCATGCTGGCCACTCCATTCTGTTGACTCCAGACTGCTGCAGGAAGTCGTTGACCACCCTTGCCCTGTGGGGGCGAGCGTTGTCATCCTGGTAGACAGCCTGCGGTCCCATCTGCTGCAGTGTAGGCTCAGCCAGCGGTCGAAGGATCTCATCCCGGTATCGGAGGCCAGTAAGGTTACCCTGTACATGAAACAAGGGTGTTCTGTGGTGAAGGCTGAAGGCCCCCCAGACCATTACAGAACCTCCACCAAAGGTCACCTTTTCTTGGACAGTGGCGTCAATGTAGCGTTCCCCTTGGCGCCTCCAGACCCTCAGTCGGTCGTCGTTGTGGTTCAGGGTGAAGCGTGATTCATCACTGAACAGGACCTGGGACCATTGCTGACGTGTCCACCTCACGTGACGTCTGCAGAAGGCGCGGCGTGCTGCCCTATGGGCTGGAGTTAAGCGTGGCCGTACAGCTGGGCGACGACAACGGAGGTTAAACCCATGAAGGCGATTCCGTATGGTCTGCTGGCAGATGTTGGTGTTAGTAGCCATCCTCAGCTGCCTTCGAATAATGCTGGAAGAGGCTGTTCTTGTTTGAAAGGCTAGTCGTTCAATGAGACGATCTTCACGTGGAGTTGTCTTCTTTGGTCGCCCAGGTCTGCGTCTTTCCTGGACCCTCCCAGTGGCTGTGAAACGTTGAATCCGTCTGACAATGACCGAGATGGACACGTGAAGTCGCCTGGCCACTTCTCGCTTGGGGACACCATCTTGGAACCATGCAACAGCTCGTCCCCTCTCAAACTCGTTCAATTTTCGTCGTGGAGGCATTGTCAGATAATGCCTAATACTGGTGGTATGTCTTCTCAAAAAGCCAAGCAAGTGACAGCATCTCACACATAAACAGCAGTGCTTGCACGTGCATACTGGCTTTTCCTTGTGGCTTGTGCAATGTGTTCGGGCTGAACGGTCCAAAACAAGGTCCTTTTTCGCAAGTTTCCACTTTTTCTTTTGCTACCAAGCTCAGTAGTAGAGAATCCCGTGCAATTTTCCCACTAATACAACATCGCCCACTTACAGCTGAACAAGAATTCATAACAATTTTGTTTGACTGAGAAATAAATAACAGTAGCGAACTGATTTTATTGAGCACCTGTTTTCTCATAGTGATCCTTAACTTTTTGTGAGTAGTGTATATCTCTCTCTCTCTATATCTCTCTTTTATTCTCTCGCTCTCTCTGTCTCGCTCTCTATATGTCTCTTTTATTCGCTCGCTCTCTCTGTCTCGCTCTCTATCTCTCTTGCTCTCTCTCTCTCTTTTGCTCTCTCTCTCTCTTTTGCTCTCTCTCTCTCTCTCTTTGTCGCTCTCTCTCTCCATCTCTCTTTCTGTCTGTCTCTATCACTCTTATTCTCTCGCTCTCTCTGTCTCGCCCTCTATCTCTCTTTTGCTCTCTCTTTCTCTCTCTCTCTCTTTTGCTCTTTCTCTCTCTCTCTCTCTCTCTCTCTCTCTCTATCTCTCTTTCTGTCTGTCTCTATCACTCTTATTCTCTCGCTCTCTGTGTCTCTCTCTCTATCTCTCTCTCTTTCTCTCTATCTCTCTATCTCTCTCTATCTATCTGTGTGTGTGTGTGTGTCTCTCTCTCTCTCTCTCTCTCTCTCTCTCTCTCTCTCTCTCTCTCTCTCTCTCGGTGCTTTATTTGTGTTCCTTTCTTGTAGTGTGCTGTCCTAGATTCATAGTCCCTCTGTAGACTTGTCTCAGGTCTGTAAGTTCAGTGCCAGTACTGTTGACTGTGCCGTTCTGGGGGGTCATGTGCTGATCACGTTTTTGTGCCTTATCTTGAAGAATTTTGGTTGTTGTCAAATGTTTTGATGCCGGTTGCCTTTGTCCTAACCGTTATTCCAAATTCAGTGTAGGAATGAGGTTATCTTTGTTGTTTCCGATTCCATGCAGTTTTTTTGGTCACAAATCGGAAGGTTTTCAGTTTCACTTGTTCTTGAACTTGAAGGGATAGGTTTTGTCTTCAAAAAATGACAATCAAAAGCAGATACACTGTTTACTGTGAGTGTTACCTATCCTTTTGTTACATTTAGTCAAGTTTTGACTAAATGTTTTAACATAGAGGGGGAATCGAGACGAGGGTCATGGTGTGTGTGTGTGTGCGTGTGTGTGTGTGTGTAGAGCGATTCAGAGTAAACTACTGGACCGATCTTTATGAAATTTGACATGAGAGTTCCTGGGTATGATATCCCCGGACGGGTTTTTTCGTTTTTTCGATAAATGTCTTTGATGACGTCATATCCGGCTTTTTGTAAAAGTTGAGGCGGCACTGTCACACCCTCATTTTTCAATCAAATTGATTGAAATTTTGGCCAAGCAATCTTCGACGAAGGCCGGACTTCGGTATTGCATTTCAGCTTGGTGGCTTAAAAATTAATTAATGACTTTGGTCATTAAAAATCTGAAAATTGTAAAAAAAAAAAAAACATTTATAAAACGATCCAAAATTACGTTCATCTTATTCTTCATAATTTTCTGATTCCAAAAACATAAATATGTTGTATTTGGATTAAAAACAAGCTCTGAAAATTAAAAAAATTAAAAATTATTATCAAAATTAAATTTGTGAAATCAATTTAAAAACACTTTCATCTTATTCCTTGTCGGTTCCTGATTCCAAAAACTTATAGATATGATATGTTTGGATTAAAAACACGCTCAGAAAGTTAAAACGAAGAGAGGTACAGTAAAGCGTGCTATGAAGCACAGCGCAACCGCTACCGTGCCAATCAGGCTCGTCACTTTCACTGCCTTTTGCACTAGCGGCGGACTACGTTCAATTTCATTCTGTGAGTTCCACAGCTTGACTAAATGTAGTAATTTCGCCTTACGCGACTTGTTTTCTAGTTCAAATAAATAGGTTTTGTTAATGAGCGTTGTCAGATGTTTTGTCGTCCATTGCATTTCTTATGTAATCATATTCATTAGCAGGGTTTTATTTACGAGTGCGCCTTGCGCCATTAGCGCATGGCATCTGAAAATGCCCCATTGGAATTCCCTTCAGTGCGTCAAAGGGCGCACTGAGATTACGTACCACTGCACCGACCCATGCACACTTTTGACAGAAGTACAGTGTTCAGAATGACCTAAACAAAAACGCGCCCCAAGCCGAGCAACTTGCGAGTTTGTAATATGCGCTGTGATTGGCTTTTAAAATGTAATTCATTAGTATTCAAGCAATCCTGCAAACTATCTGCACTTGCGCGTTTACCTCTGTGGAAACTGTCAACAGAAGCGATATCGATCGAAACACAAACCCACACACACACACACACACACACACACACACAGACACACACTATTAACCTGATACACTGGCACATTCGCACGTCATCATATGGCACCAAATAGAACTATTTTGCATCTTTTGACAAAAGCATTTTCGGACCGCCTAGCCTGCTTTGAGCTTTTTGCCTTGGACTATGTAATATCCCATCAGAATTTTGTTGAGGGGGACAAATGTCCCATTGTCTTTTTCTTCCAGGCTAAACCCTGCATTAGCGGCCCTGAAAGTCCAACAAATGGTGTACTCGCCTCTGGCTAGTGATTCTGAAAATTTACCAGCCAGGGAGCAAACTTTACTAGCCAAACCAACAATTTGTTTCAGCAACTTTACTCACATTTGGCGAGTAGATGAACATTTCTACTAGCCAGTTACATGTTTCTACTCGCCATGGCGAGTAAAATACTCGCCCCTTTCAGGCCTGATTGCTTATGACAGACCAAGATGTGTTTGTATGTAAACTGGGCCAGTTTGGAGAGGCATTGTCATGCCTTATCTTCCTGTGGAAACACACAGGTGAGAAGAGATAAGCCTCAGTTGCAATAGTTCTTGTGCATCTGTCATAAGATCAAGAGTTCAAACTTTGTTCCAGTAGAGGAAACGACAAAATTCTTCCAGCCGAATTTACATGGTGATGACACTTCTTCGAATTCGAAGTGTAGAAATCTGTTGTTTTGCAGTGTGAGTCTGACTACCACATTTTTGGCATCCTAGAATACATTTTGGTATTGATTGAAACTTGTGTTGTCACCAAGACCGTATGTACTCGTAGCATCGTCAGTCCGCTGCTTGTGGCAATGGCAGTGACATTGACAAGCCAGAAAAGCGCGGTAGTGGTTACGCTGAGCAGGATAGCATGCTTTTCTGTATCTCTATTCTTTTATTTGTTTTCAATAGATGGTCATGCAGACCTGGGAACCCAGACAATTTCGTCGTATTGTGTATGCATGATTGTCTATAATACGAGCAGAACGGTCAGTGAAAAGAGATACGACGAGAAAAATTCCCAGACTACACAAGCGTGTCCGGAAGCGGATCCAGGTTTTTTTTACACATGGTTACTGTTTTAAATGTATCAGGGGCTCACATCCACGTCGGACAGCGGACATACACGGATATTTTTTCCAAATGTCCTATACATTTTTCATGCAAGAGGACATATGTCCTATTGTTTTTGTCACAAAGTGGTCATTATGCTTTCATTTGATCCATACATTGTCAGTACTTTCCAATTTACAGTAGTTTGATTTGCTATTTTATCGATGTTTTGCGAAGCGATGTGTCCCTCCAAGCAGACGAAACTTGGGGAGACTTTATGTGCTTTTTATAGAGAAGAGCTTCCAATGGTTGCAATTTTGAATGCTCCAAGCCGGTTGACAATTACCTCCCTTTGCGGGTTTTTTCTTCCGAAAAAGCAACATGCCGCCGAAAAAAATGCCCTATTGATTTATTTTTGTTCAGGACAAATGTCCTATCACTTTTGCATTGTCCAGGACATTTGTCATATGCCACCTCTCATGGATGTGAGCCCCTGATGTATTGGTGAACTTAATTAACGGTGCAAGCGACGTGTGTGAAGCATGTTTGCATCATGGATGTTCATGGATGCTGTGTGGAGTACGGCTAATTTTTCTGAAAATACACTAAGTTTGCTTGAGATTACTCCCAAGTGCAAAACAGGGGTTCCCATGTCTGCCTACAAAGTCATGTGTAGCTTGCCTCAGTGATTCCAAGGAAAAGCAACTCTTATAGTTACACAACCCACGAAAACCTCAGTTATTTCCGGAATTCATCTGTTGGGAGTGGTCTCATTGGGCACATTATTGTCCAAATTGTGTTCTTTGGTTGCTGTTTTCAAGACAGGCCGTGAAAAGTAGGCTATGCGCCGAAATGGCTGCGATCTGCTGGCCGATGTGAATGCGTGATCTATTGTGTACACAAAATTCCATCTCACACCGCATAAATAAATCCCAGCGCCTTGAATATGTGCGCAATATAAATTGCATGAAATAAAAAAAAAAAATTTTTAAATAAATAAAATCCCTGCGCTTAGAACTGTACCCACGGAATACGCGCCATATAAGCCTCGTATTGATTGATTGATTGATTGAAGACAAATCCTGGTTTGGGTACCCCGACCGTCATACGACGTTTTGTACACCTGAGTCATTCTCTTTCTTCTTCTTTCATGGGCTGCGACTCCCATGTTCACTCATGCTTTTGCACGAGTGGGTTTTTACGTGTATGGTCGTTTTTACCCCACCATTCAGGCTGCCATATGCCGCTTTCAGGGGACCTGAGTCATTGAGTGTCCGGGGAACCCTTAACAGGGGAGGTTGCTTGCGTGATCTGGAATTTTTATTTTTATTTTCATTTTTTGACTGACTAACATACCTCGATTTTGGGGTTCATGTTTCCTTTGAACCACTACTTTTTTCTTCGTAGTCTTACTCATGTGTGTGATTGTGTGCGTTACAGAGGCAAGCATAACAGAGGAGTAGGTTGCTTGCCTGATCTGCAAATTAAATTAAATTTTCTTTGTAGCCTTACCCATAATTTGTATGATTGTGTGTGTTACAGAAGCAAGCATTATGCAGCTACGTCACAAAGGCATGGAGGCCACAGCTCCCCCTAGTGGTGGCGGTGGTGCCAGTCGCAAACAGGCCAAGAAAGAACCCGTCATCAGTGCTACTAGTGCTGCCCCCGCCGCTCCTGTCAGGGGAGGCAAGCGACGTCACAGAGCTCAGTTAGCACAGGTGAGTTATTTACCCTTGTGATGATGTTGACGGTTGCGACTGAAAATGGCCTGATTTAAGATTTCCGTTTTTCGGACCTTGATTTCTCAGATTTGCTGTACATAACCTCAGTAAATTTACCTCCATTTTAAGAGTCAGGGGAGGCAAGCGACGTCACAGAGCCCAGGTGAGTTAGTTGCCCTTGTTGTGGGGATGTTTACGGTCCTGGTGGATCTTGGAAAATCATAGTCTTTTTTCCAAGTTTGAGGAAAAAGTGAAGAGAATTTTTCTAGTTTGATGAGGTGATTTGGGAAATTTAAGTCCTCAACATTCCTTGTTCCTTGTTTTAGTTTTTGACAATAACTGAACAGGAAGGAATTGTTGACCACAAGCATATCACAGGCATGGGAATTGTCCGCCGTAAGGCAAATTTCCGCCGATTTTTGTTGTTGTTCCGCCGAAAAAGCAAAAGTGTCCGCCTAAAAAATAAAAATGGGGGAGGCAAAAATGGTTCTGAAAACTGAATTTAATGGCAAACTTGGAGCTCAGATGACACCAAATTGCACAATTTGGGTTCTTTGGAGAAAAAAATTCCGGGGGGGGGGGGGGGGGGCATGCCCCCAGACCCCTCTTGTAAGGCTAGGCGCTTCGCGCCGTCGGCTTTGATATTAATAACACATTTTTAGCCTTTTTTACTTTTTTCAATTCTCATGCCTGATATCAGTAAAAAAAAACCTGTTTCTTTGTTGAACTTGTATTTGAGATGGGGCAGGGGGTTTACAAAATACGTATGTACAGATCTGGGAACCCATTTCGTCGTAGTTTGTAAGCTTTTTGGTCTAAAATATGATCAGTACAGTCGGTAAAAAAAAATATGAGAAAAATTCCTAGACTACTTTTCTTCACAAGCGCATCCCTGTCATTCCTCTCTTTCTACTGGGGCACTGTTTATTTTAATGATTAAAAATAACTTAGTAACTCTGCATATGATCAATGATTACAGCTTTTGTCATTGAACATTGAAAGAAGCATTTGTTTTAAATGTATTGGTAAACTTTTAATTAATGGTGCAACGGAAGCGTGCAAAGCATATTTGAATCATCGATGCTCAAATGCTGTGTGGAGTACGCTCATTTTTCTGAAAATACGCCAAGTTTGTTAGAGAACACTCCCAAGTGCAAAACAGGGGTTCCCATGTCTGATACTGATAGAAGCTTTTGTTTACACAGTTCCTGAATGTGTTATGAAAATGCAGCATTTTTTTTTCACCAATGCGTGTTCCTGTTTTAGCTATTGACAATAACTGAACAGGAAGGAATTGTTAACCACAAGCAGGTAATTATATATCAGTGACAAACAGTTTCTTTGTTTGGGGGGGGGGGGGGGGGGGGGGTTACAAAATACGGATGTAATATTGATAAATTCTTCCTTTGTTTGTGCAGTCGGAAGGAGAGTTGCCGACCAAGTGTCACATTGCCGCCAGCAAGGGAAAGGGGGCGGGGCTTGCGTCGCCTGTCGCCGGCAAAGGGGCGGGGCTTACCTCCCCTGTCAATGGCGCCGACAGTTTCATCACGTCATCCCCACATCCTACAAAGCACCGCGGCAAAAAAAGAGGTAAGCAGGAATTTTAGAATCTTTCTCCTTTTTGATGAATGCTCCTTTTTACATTTAGTCAAGTTTTGATTAACTGTTTTAACATAGACTTAGAATCGAGATGAGGGTCGTGATGTGTGTGTGTAGATCGATTCTGAGGAAACTACTGGACTGATCTTCATGAAACTCTACATTAAAATTCTTCCAGATGATATCCCCAGACCAATTTTTTTCCTTTTTACAATTATTTCTTCACTGATCACTTAATATTTTTGTGTACGTGTGTATATGGTCCGATTCTCACGAAAGAATGTCATTGATATATATATATTTATATATATATGTGCTCAAGATGTCATTCCCTTTACTGTTGTTAGTTGTTGTTAATTCTCCATGTTTTTCCCCCTCTCGGCAGTTGTGAAAAGCAAGGTGAAGGAAACAGTTACCGTGACGACAGAGCCTGGAAGTCCACCGCGACTCCACAACACCATCTTTTCACCACTGTACCCATCCTTCACTCCCAATGAACGTATGTATATCTTGTCATTTCATTCATAAGGATGAGATTTCATATAATCCTGTGATGTTACCCTCATGGAAACCGGCACGGTTGGCCTAGTCGTAAGGCGTCCGCCCCGTGATCGGGAGGTCGTGGGATCGAACCCCGGCCGGGTCATACCTAAGACTCTAAAATTGGCAATCTAGTGGCTGCTCCGCCTGGCGTCTGGCATTATGGGGTTAGTGCTAGGACTGGTCGGTCCGGTGTCAGAATAATGTGACTGGGTGAGACATGAAGCCTGTGCTGCGACTTCTGTCTCGTGTGTGGTGCACGTTAAATGTCAAAGCAGCACCGCCCTGATATGGCCCTTCGTGGTCGGCTGGGCGTTAAGCAAACAAACAAACAAACAAACAAACAAACAAAAAACCCTCATGGAAATTAAGGCAGCTTTCTCATTGGGTAAAGAGAGCGGTCATATCGTAGGGCACTACCTTTTTTTTTCTCTCCTGCATGCCTGTATTCATGTTGCCAAGCCCTGAGACTTTCGCTGGGAATTTGGGATCTTTATCGTGCACATGCGTGCACACATGGGTGTTAGTGTTACGGACACTGAGAAGTCTGCACAAATGCAACTTTTGGAAATAAATCTGGACAATTCGGATTGCTTCCTTCCATTTCCAGTGGAAAGCTTGCAGCAACATGAGCAACCCTACCCAAGTGTGAGGGTGTTTAAAGCCTCGGTCATACAGGCGACTCAGTCGTTGCGATTCAGTCTTGCGATTCAGTCTTTGGCCGATCGCACATCACATCGTAGGCCATTGACCCGTCACACGATGAACGATAGACGAACGACTAACTCCACGCGAGCGGGGCGGAAGTGATGTGTCATAGTGAACACGGCAAACGCGCTTTGCGAGAGCAGACGCTAAATGTTCGAACGTCGCTCTACCTTTCTGAAAAATTCCTTTCAGCATTACGCCTTTGCAAGAAATAAAGTTGCCAGACAGCTGCAATTAATGTTTTCCGACCGCTGTACACGCCTAAAACGTCTCCTTTATATCTGAGTAAAAAACTGTTCTTCCAAAAAGTTTTGAATCGACGAAGAGACGCTGTACGCCACTGTCCGCCATTATTTTACGTCACGGCGTCAAGGCCGCAGCAACGCGTTCTGATTGGCTCTGTTGGCTCTGCCCCTGCGATTGACCGACGACTGGATCGCAGGAATAGAACATGTTCTAAACCTCAAAGCTACGAGGGAATCGCATGAGACTGAGTCGCAGACTTGTCATAGCTGTTTTCTACGACTGAGTCGGCTGTGTGACGGGGTAAATCGCGCGACTCAGTCGCATGTGTGACAGCCCTCTAAGTGTAATCAGCCACCTGCACTGCCGGCAGAATTTCATTTAGTTTACTCTATTGTCCAAAGCTGGGAAATTTGAGTCGCTTCCTCCCAGTGGATAGCTCGTAGCAACAAGAGTCGCACTACCCGGGTGTGAGGGTGTGTAAGTGTTTAGGCCAAAAAGAAAAATATGTCTGTTTCCGGTAACATCGCCGAAAGAAATAGGGTCGGTCGGTGGTTTTTTTTTTTATATTTTTTTATATTTTTTTTTAATATTTTTTTTTTTAACCTTTTTCTTACGTTTTGTTAACGTCTTTTTACGTGTGTGTGTTTTTTTTCCCCGGCTTCATTGGCCGGAAACAGGAGGTAAGTCTCTTCAATTGTGAAGTCTCATCGACCGATTACCTCCCGTTTTTATTTTTTTATTTTTTATTTTTTTGGTGCGAAAAGCGAAAAAAACCTTTAGGGTCGGCGCTTAAAAGTAGGGTCGGTCGGGTTACCGGAAACAGACATATTTTTCTTTTTGGCCTTAGGGACACTGTATGGTGTGGATAACTGTGAGATACATCCCTCTGCCTGATAACTTTCACGCTAAAATCTTCGTTTTAAAGATATTTGAGAAAGGGTGAGAGCTATGTTTGACCGTTAATCAATCAATCAATGAGTCTTATATCGCGCATATTCCATGGGTACAGTTCTAGGCGCTCTGCAGTGATGCCGTGTGAGATGAAATTTTATACGGCCAGTAGATTGCAGCCATTTCGGCGCATATTTACCTTTCACGGCCTATTATTCCAAGTCACACGGGTATAGGTAGACAATTATTAACTGTGCCTAAGCAATTTTGCCAGGAAAGACCCTTTTGTCAATCGTGGGACCTTTAACGTGCACACCCAATGTAGTGTACACGGGGGGAGGTTCGGACACCGAAGAGAGTCTGCACACAAAGTTGACTCTGTGAAATAAATTTCCGCCGAACCTGGGATCGAACTCACGCTGACAGCGGCCAACTGAATACAAATCAAGCGCGCTACCAACTGAGCTATATCCCCGCCCTAACTAACTCCCCTGAAAGTGGCATATGGCTGCCTAAATGGCGGGGTAAAAACAGTCATGTGTACAAACCCACTCGTGCAAATACGTGTGTGAATGTGGGAGTTTCTGCCAATGAACAAAGAAAGAGAAGACCGTTAATAACACTAACACTAACAGGCAGGGTACAATAGCATGGTTTTGTAATTAACAAAATACAACAAAAAACGCAGTTTCAGTTTGTCATTGCCACATTGTGTGCATTTCCTGTTTACAGTTGACAGTACAGCATCCACATGTTCCGTGTTATGACAGGAAACTCGAACATCCTGTATTTTTTTTCTGGGACAAAAATTATCAACAATTGTTTTGTGTGTGTGTGTGTTTTGTTAATCACGTATTCAACAAGTCACAGTGGCTTGATAATGACAATTAATATCACTATCAGCAGAAAACATTTCTTCTTTGCCTGTCGTAAGTCTTAATGTAAAAAATAATTACGACAAGGAAGAAAAAGACAATGAATGGAAGAGAACACCTCTATGGGAGAGAACGTGTGTGTGCGGAGAGAGAGTATGTATGTGTTTGCGCGCATGCGTGCGCTCGTGTGTGTGTGCATACATGTGTAGATGCGTGCGTATCAATCAATCAATCAATCAATGAGGCTTATATCGCGCATATTCCGTGGGTACAGTTCTAGGCGCTCTGCAGTGATGCCGTGCGAGATGAAATTTTATACGGCCAGTAGATTGCAGCCATGTCGGCGCATATTTACCTTTCACGGCCTTATTCCAAGTCACACGGGTATGGTAGACAATTATTAACTGTGCCTAAGCAATTTTGCCAGGAAAGACCCTTTTGTCAATCGTGGGATCTTTAACGTGCACACCCAATGTAGTATACACGGGGGGTGGTTCGGACACCGAAGAGAGTCTGCACACAAAGTTGACTCTGTGAAATAAATTTCCGCCGAACCTGGGATTGAACTCGAGCTGACAACGGCCAACTGAATACAAATCCAGCGCGCTACCAACTGAGCTATATCCCCGCAAACTAACTAAACAATTACTTCACACGTTTAGCCTAACTTTGCTCCATCTAACGACGCTTCAAGGTGCCAAAAAGATAAACACACTCAAATTATGATCATAATTATGTTGCAGCGTTGGACGAGTGTGGCCTTGCCATGGAGGTCATCGCCAGGGCGATTGACTTTGACCTTGACGCCATGGAGGTGGACGTGGACACAGATGCCGAACACTCAAGTAAGGAGTAATTGGGTGCCCCTTTATAATTATATCAGGTAATCCAAATCTCCGCAATTTCGCAGATTTCCGTGAAAAGCAAAATAAAACCAAACAAGTCCCGTAAGGTGAAAATACAACATTTAGTCAAGCTCAGTCGAACTCACAGAATGAAACTGAACGCATTGCATTTTTTCCGCAAGACCGTACACTCATAGCATCGTCTGTCCACCGCTCGTGGCAAAGGCAGTGAAATTAAAAATCCAGAAAAGCGCTGTAGCGGTTGCGCTGAGGAGGATAGCACGCTTTTCTATATCTCTATTCTTTTTAACTTTCTGAACGTGTTTTTAATCCAAACATATATCTATATGATTTTGGAATCAGGAACGGACAAGGAATAAGATGAAATTGTTTTTAAATCGATTTCGGAAATTTAATTTTAATCATAATTTTTATTTTTTTAATTTTCAGAGCTTGTTTTTAATCCGAATATAATCTGAGCGAACGACGAAGAAGAAGAATCCGAATATAACATATTTATATGTTTTTGGAATCAGAAAATGATGAAGAATAAGATAAACGTGAATTTGGATCGTTTTATTAAAAAAAAAATTAATTACAATTTTCAGATTTTTAATGACCAAAGTCATTAATTAATTTCTAACTCTAAGCCTCCAAGCTGAAATGCAATACCAAAGTCCGGCCTTCGTCGAAGATTGCTTTGCCAAAATTTCAATCAATTTGATTGAAAAATGAGGGTGTGACAGTGCCGCCTCAACTTTTACAAAAAGCCGGATATGACGTCATCAAACATTTATCGAAAAAATGTCTCGGGATATCATACCCAGGAACTCTCATGAAAAATTTCATAAAGATCGGTCCAGTAGTTTTACTCTCAATCGCTCTACACACACACACACACACACACACACACACACACACACACACACACACACACACACACACACACACACACACACACACACACACACACACACATACACCACGACCCTCGTCTCGATTCCCCCTCTATGTTAAAACATTTAGTCAAAACTTGACTAAATGTAAAAAAAAACACCCACCCCCAACATACCTTTCTTTTTTATTTAACCCATGAAACTTTTGTGCAGGCAAAGAAAATGAGGACCCGGCGCGTCAGACGACGCCAGACTGCCGCGAGGACAAAACCCCGGAAGAGAACAACAACCTCTTCTCTGCGGCGGCCGCCTCCAACGCCACTCTCACCTCTCCTGGTGGGGGAGGGGGAGGGGCCCACGCTGTCTCTTCTTCATCATCTTCATCGTCCACTGCAGCATCATCGTCATCGTCTCACCTCTCATTGCCTTCATCATCGCCATCGTCTGTGTGTGTCTCCACCTGTACTTCAACCACCATTGATGCTTGCGACAATATTGACTTGGGTGAGAAGGCTTTTTGTGTGTGTGTGGACAATGGAACCCCCCTGGGCGGGGATATAGCTCAGTTGGTAGCGCGCTGGATTTGTATTCAGTTGGCCGCTGTCAGCGTGAGTTCGATCCCAGGTTCGGCGGAAATTTATTTCACAGAGTCAACTTTGTGTGCAGACTCTCTTCGGTGTCCGAACCCTCCCCCCGTGTACACTACATTGGGTGTGCACGTTAAAGATCCCACGATTGACATAAGGGTCTTTCCTGGCAAAATTGCTTAGGCACAGTTAATAATTGTCTACCTATACCCGTGTGACTTGGAATAATAGGCCGTGAAAGGTAAATATGCGCCGAAATGGCTGCAATCTACTGGCCGTATAAAAAATTTCATCTTACACGGCATCACTGCAGAGCGCCTAGAACTGTACCCACGGAATATGCGCGATATAAGCGTCATTGATTGATTGATTGATTGATTGAGAGAAAATGTAAGTTTTACGCCCTCACGGCAAAGCCATTAGGGGCATGTTACACGGGAAAACCCGGCTTTGTATGAAAATAAAAAATAAAAATGCGGGGGGGGGGGGGGGGGGGGGGGGGATGTAGACAGCTGGCTGCCGGCTGCTAGAGGAGACCTGAAATGGGCTAGGGACCGGGTTGGGTCGTCTTGGGTCAGTGCTGAAATGGTTACTTTATTGGCTGTTGGCCGAACGGACACCCGAGCTTCATATTTTTGCATGCATGTATTCGTGTTTCCAAGGCCTGAGGCTTTCGCTGTGACCCTGGGATCTTTATCGTGCGCATGCGTGCACACGGGGGTGTTCGGACACTGAGGAGAGTCTGCACAAAGTTGACTGGAACCCCCCTTTTAAGACTCCCCAATTTAATTCTCCCTCCCTGCCTGCCTATCTTTCGGAACTGGTCTCCCTCTACACTCCCTCTCGCACCCTTCGTTCTTCTGATGATGCTCGACTTCTCCGTCAAGGTCGCTTTAAACGCAAGGCTCATGGCTTCCGCACGTTTTTTTATTAGGGCCCTCAGTTATGGAATTCACTCCCCTTTCAATTATGTCACTCTCCATCCATTTCATCTTTTAAATCCAATTTGAAAACTCACTTGTTCCAACAACATTACGGATAGTTCCTTAGCATAGAGTCTGGGGATGTGAGATGTGCATGATGTGTTGTTTGAATCTGACAGTGATTGTATGAATTTTGTATACATGTATTGTTGTCACGCGCTTTGAACTTCTGATAAGGCGCTTTATAAATGCCCGTTATTATTATTATTATTATAAAGACCCTGGTTTCTCAGATTTTTTGTTCAAAACCTCTGTAAATGTACCCCCATTTTAAGACTCCCTCCTTTTTGAGACCTGATCGACGGGCGCTGTGGCGTGGTGGTAAGACGTCGGCCTCCAAAGCGGAAGGTCGAGGGTTCGAATCCCGGCCGCGGCCGTCTGGTGGGTTAAGTGTGGAGATTTTTCCGATCTCCCAGGTCAACTTATGTGCAGACCTGCTAGTGGCTTATCCCCCTTCGTGTGTACACGCAAGCACAAGATCAAGTGCGCACGAAAAAGATCCTGTAATCCATGTCAGAGTTCGGTGGGTTATAGAAACACGAAAATACCCAGCATGCTTCCTCCGAAAGCGGCGTATGGCTGCCTAAATGGCGGGGTAAAAACGGTCATACACGTAAAATTCCACTCGTGCAAAAACACGAGTGTACGTGGGAGTTTCAGCCCACGAACGCAGAAGAAGAAGAAGAAGAGAGACCTGATTTTCCTTGATTTTTTGAAGTCTCAAAAGAGGGGTTCCACTGTATTGTGTCAGTGTGTGTGCGTGGCTGTGGCTGTATTTAAAATTAACATGTAGCTCGACTAGTAGGGGCTCAGCCACCATTGATGCTTGCGACAATATTGACTTGGGTGAGAAGGCTTTTGTTTTGTTTTTGTTCTGTGTCGGTGGGTGTGTGTGTGTGTACTGTGTATCTCATAATCTGTGGCTGTGTCTGTATTTAAAATGTAGCTCGAGCAGTTGGGGATGTTTACAACGAATTTTCACAGGGGGAAAGAAAAAAAAGAAACACCCTTTGCCCATCTCAATCTTCTTTTCATTTTTTAGTTAATTATTTTTAAAAAAAAATTGTATAAAGAAGAAGCAAGCTACTGAGACATTTTGGACAGAATTACTCCCTGATGTCTGCTGCAGGCAGTCAAGATACGACCTTTCATCATTAATGTATGAGGAACGATGTGGGAGTAGAAAAATGTGTTTTTGTGTGTGTGTGTGTGTGTGTGTGTGTGTGTGAATCCATCTTGTTTCTTCATATTGGGTTGGGAACGTTATTCTTCTCAAGAGAAAAAAAATGTGCACACTTTCTTCTCCAAAACACCGCATTTCAATTTACGTGTCCACAAAACACTCACGCCACTTCTTCCGCTTTCTCTTACAGGGGCGACAGTCACATGGCCGCCACAACCCTCCCCATCCTCCTCCCACCACACCCACGCCACGCTACACCACACCCACATTATCACCACCACCACCAGCACCGCCACCAACGACACGGCCACAGCCAACAGCGCAGCCGTCGCCATGTACACGCCAGCTGGGGAGGAGAGCGAGGGGTTAGACTCGAGTGGACTGGAGTGCGCGACGTACACCGTCACTGAGGAGGAATACCAGGAGGACAGCTACGAGTGGGATACTGAGCCGTACGACCCGTGAGTAATAATAATAATAATAATAAAACATTCTTTTATACCGGACAGCCATATGGCAGTCTCATGGCGCTTTACATTAGACATTAAAATTCAACATTTTACATATAAAGAGTTTCCTCATAGGAAATAACATACAAGCATTACAAAAAAATTCATAGACAACGACCACTTATAGTTATATAAGATAATCTCGAAAAATTGTTTTTAAAAAGATGAAAATACATAAGATAAGTACTGAGAATATGTGAAAGAATGAGTGAAGTCCTTTATTCTTGACCTCGCTGTGTGCAGGGCTCGAACTTTTCTTCCAATTCATGGATTTCTGAGAAACATAAAATTGATAAATGTATGAATGTGCTTAGATATGAGCCTGATATGCACCATTTTGAATGTAATTGTTCCAACATAAAATGTCTGCCCCCCCCCCCTTCATTTTCTATCATCCTATATCTTTTGTTCTTTTTAGTTGGTCGTTTGTAATGTTAGATGTACTTAAAGCCATATGTACTCGATGACTATACACGCTAATTGCTTTACCAACAGCTGGAGACATGCTAAATTAAGTTCCCTGCAAAATATTGTGGTCTAGGACCCCTTCAATGTTGAGATATGTTAATTTTCATTTTGATCTGGATCGTCCTATTTATAGATTTGCCAACAGAGGTAGCGTTGACGCAAGGGAAATAACTCCGCGTCTTTGTTTACATCCAAAGTTTTTGAGACTCTAAAACAAGCTGTAATGCATGTATATGGTCCGCGCATGGCGACATATCGTCATTACATGGTCTTATGGTGCGTTTGACATCGATTATGGGCAAACTACACTTTGTAAACACGGGAGCGCGTACATATGCCTTTAACCCAGCTTAGGTTTTCTATTTGCTTTCTGCAGTAAAATTATTTGGTGTGCAACAGAAAATGAGCATTGTTAAAGATAATATTCTTTTTAAAGTGTGCAAGATATGTATCCAAAGGCAGTTGCTAAATCTTTCCTGAGAAAAGCTTCAGCATTGAGGTCTTCTTAACCAAGAATTTGTATTGACAAATTTGTTCTTTTCTGTCGTTTTCAGGTATTCCATCATTCGCAGCTTACCTCCCCTGACGGACGAGCTGAGGGCCAGAGTTCCTGCCCTTCCCCTGAAGACACGCAGCTCGCCTGAGTTCTCTCTTGTCCTGGACTTGGTGAGTGTGTGTGTGTGAGAGAGACTTGTGTGTGGTTGTGTGTATCATTGTGCGCAGTTCTCCCGAGTACCCCCCGCGGGTTAGGGGGAGTCCCATATTGGTTGGGACGAGAAAGAATTTACCCGATGCTAACCAGCATGTCGTAAGAGGCGACTAACAGGTTCTGTTTCTCCTTTTACCCTTGTTAAGTGTTTCTTGTATAGAATATAGTCAATGTTTGTAAAGATTTTAGTCAAGCAGTATGTAAGAAATGTTACGTCCTTTGTACTGGAAACTTGCATTCTCCCAGAAAGGTCATATATTGTACTACGTTGCAAGCCCCTGGAGCAATTTTTGAGTCACTTGAGAAAAAGTGACTCTATGTAATCGGTCAGTGTTAGTCTGTCCGGCCGGCCGTAGACACCACCTTAACGTTGGACTTTTCTCGGAAACTATCAAAGCGATCGGGCTCATATTTTGTTTAGTCGTGACCTCCAATGACCTCTACACTTTAACGATGGTTTCGTTGACCTTTGACCTTTTTCAAGGTCACAGGTCAGCGTCAAAGGAAAAATTAGACATTTTATATCTTTGACAAAGTTCATCGGATGTGATTGAAACTTTGTAGGATTATTCTTTACATCAAAGTATTTACATCTGTAGCCTTTTACGAACGTTATCAGAAAAACAAGGGAGATAACTAGCCTTTTCTGTTCGGCAACACACAACTTAACGTTGGGCTTTTCTCGGAAACTATAAAAGTGACCGGGCTCAAATTTTATGTGAACGTGACTCCCAGTGACCTCTACACTTTGACGTCTGCTTTGGTGACCTTTGACCTTTTTCAAGGTCACAGGTATGTCTTGAAGGAAAAAAATTGAAATATCATATCTCTGAAACTATTCATCGGATTTGATTCAAACTTTATAGGATTATTCTTTACATCAAATTATTTACATCTGTATTGTGTTGTGAATAGCAATTTCTTCCTGTCCATCTGATGCCTCATATAATATTCAGAACTGCGAAAGTGACTCGATCGAGCGTTTGCTCTTCTTGTTTGATTAGTGCTTTTGTGAACAAGAAACAATTAACAAGTGGCTCTATCCCATCTTCCCCCTTTCCCCTATCCCATCTCCCCCCTTCCCCCGTCGCGATATAACCTTGAATGGTTGAAAACGACGTTAAACACCAAATAAAGAAAGAAAGAAAGAAAGAAAGTTCTCCCGAGTTCTATTTTGTCATGGGCATGGTGAGAGCGATAGTGTGTGTGTTTGTATCTGTGAGTTCTCTCTTGACTTGCGCTGAGAGAGTGAACTTAAGTGTGTGCCTGCATTAGAGGAGGCACATTTGTTTGCGTGTCACATGTTACATGCATCAGAGTTAAATGCATCATGTAAACGATTTTTTTTCATTTTTTAGCTTACAAAGAAAGCCTGTGTTTTTCATACAAAATGAGCTCTTCTAGAAACATACTTGTGATCTGATTGAAGAAAAGAGTAGTTAACGGCAATGTTAAAGTTTTTCCTTTCAGGACGAGACGCTGGTCCACTGCAGTCTGTCAGAGATGGAGGACGCTGCCTTCTCTTTCCCTGTTCTATTTCAAGACATCACCTACCAGGTAAAACACAGGTGTACGTCGAAGTATGTGCACACACGTATGCATACATGCACACACGGAATCGGATGATATTATTTCATTCTTTTGTCTGATTTTTCATTCTTTCTGTTTGTTAACTTATTTTTATTACATTATACTTTTATTTATTTATTTGTTTATTATTATTTTGTGTTATCTTTTTCTATTTTTTTCATTTTATTAGTGCGAGTAGTTGCGCAGGCATGTACCTTTGCCAATCTTGCATAATCAACTTCTGAACCAAAACAGCTTTAGCAGTGAACCATACTATTCCCCCCACCTGAAAAGCAAAATAAATACAAAAACAACAGTAACAACAGGAGTGTTTTTAGCTTGTTGGCCAGGCTGCAGCTCAAACCTTTATACCTCTGTCAGATTTACGTTAGGCTTAGAATCTCTGACTGGTTGGTCCGGTGTCAGAATAATGTGACTGGGTGAGACATGAAGCCTGTGCTGCGACTTCTGTCTTGTGTGTGGCGCACGTTAAATGTCAAAGCAGCACCGCCCTGATATGGCCCTTCGTGGTCGGCTGGGCGTTAAGCAAACAAACAAACCAAAAATTAGAATCTCTGGCCCAAAGCTATACAAAATAACAAACGACAGGCACAGTAGCTGAGTGGTTAAGACTTCCGCCCGGTAGCTCAGTTGGTAGAGCATTGGACTTGTGATCGGAAGGTCGCAGGTTCGAATCCGGGCCGGGACGGACACGGGTCAACTTTATGTGCAGACCCAGAGACGGAAGCCATGTCCCACCCCCGTGTCACCACAATGGCACGTAAAAGACCTTGGTCATTCTGCCATAAGTGCAGGTGGCTGAATACACCTAAACACGCAGACACCTGGGTAGCGCGACTCCGTTGCTGCTAGCTTTCCACTGGGAGGAAGCGACCCGAATTTCCCAGCGATGGGACAATAAAGTCATGAAAATGAAAAAAAATGTGGAATCTTTTGGGTTCGAATCCTGGTTGCGCCTGGTGGGATAAGGGTGGACATTTTTCTGATCTCCCAGGTCAATTATTGCGCAGACCTGCCAGTGTCTTATCCCCCTTTTTGTGTACAGGCAAGTGCGAAAAGCTCCTGCCAACCATGTCAGAGTTCAGTGGGGTACAGAAACAGGAAAGTACCCAGCATCCATCCCCCAAAATGGTAGTATGACTGCCTAAATGGCAGGGTTGAAGCGGCAGTACAGTACATGTAAAAGCCCTGTTGTACAAGAACGCTAGTGTGTGTGAGAGTTGCACCAAACTAAAACACAACTTTTTTCTATGGGGAACAGGAAAGTACCCAGCAGCCTTCCCCCAAAATAAGAGTATGACTGCCTAAACGGGAGGGTTAAAACGGCCGTACATGTAAAACCCCACTCGTGCAAGACCGCTAGTGTGTGCGGAAGTTGCACCAAACCAAAAACACAACTTTTACTAACTTTTTTTTTTCCGAGCTGTAGGTGCAACGCCCATCCTTGATTAACCAAAATGCAGGGTTAAAACGGCCATACATGTATAAGCCCTCTCGTGCAAGAACGCTAGTGTGTGCGGGAGTTGCACCAAACCAAAACACAACTTTTTACCAACTTTTTCTCTTTTGTTTTCTTCAGGTGTACGTGAGAACACGGCCGTGCTTCAGAGAATTCCTGGAGAGAGTTGCGTCGCTGTACGAAGTCATCCTGTTCACTGCCTCCAAGAAGGTGTACGCCGACAAGCTCATGAACCTCCTGGACCCCGACAAGAAACTGATCAAGTGAGTGTGACTTGACTTGACTTATTCCTGTAGACTCCCTGTGGAGCATAGGGCCGCACTTTTTAGCACGCGTCATGAGCTCTTCTAGAGAGGAACCTTCCTGACTGGGCTGTTGTTGGTTTGTTTTTGTTGCGGTTTCTGTAGCAAGTTGGTTTTTTGGCGGGGTGGAGTTGCTAACCCCACGCCCAACCCTCCTCCTTTATCCGGGCTTGGGACCGGCTGAAAGACCTTTAGGGTGCATCCAGGCGGAGTTCAAGTGAGTGTAACCGAGTGTCATTACACCCCCGGTATAGGGGTGTGTATAGGTTTCGCTCGATGTGTTTGTTTGGGTGTTTGTGTGTTTGTTTGTGTGTCTGCAGACCTGTTTACACTACACATTGAGCGTAGTAAACTACGAATTTGAATAATATACTACGCAACTACGCAAGTCTGTCGTTTTCTACGCAAACGGTATTTAAAAAAAAAATAAAAAAAAAATTCTTTTTCGTCTTTACACCTGTTCCTTGTCCCGTTGTGCTCTCACACCGCCCCGTCCCTGCACGCAAACGGTATTGTTTCGGCTACGCATATCACAAGCGTTGTAGCTTGTTAATGCCGAATAGGCTTCTCCAAGCAAATGCCGGGCACAACTGAAAGCGTTACTGCCAAACCATGCGGGCGTTTCGACACAATGGCTGAACGCAGAGCACACGAAAGTGAAGATGAGAACTGTGAAGAAAATGACTCCGAAAGGCCACCGACCAAAAAGAAAAAGACGAGCAATGCGCCGAACCAAGTCTTTCTGCCAAAATATCATCAGGACTACCCATGCCTTGTCTCTTCGCGGAAAGGAAAACATCATGCTCATTGCACTGTCTGCAATTCCCATTTTTCCGTCAGTCAATCAATACATGTGGTAAAAAGTAGCAATCATTGTTCTTGTTGTTGTGATAAGTCGACGAGAAATTCTACACATTCAATTACAAAACTACACATTTGCCTCATTTTGCTCCCAGAAAATACACATGCAATGTTTTAGGGGTAAACAGGTCTGTGTCTGTGTTCGCATATAGATCTCAAGAATGAACGGACCGATCGTCACCAAACTTGGTGAACAGGTTCTATACATTCCTGAGACGGTCCTTACAAAAATTGGGACCAGTCAAACACACGGTTAGGGAGTTGTTGGTGGATTAAAATTATACAAGGACTTATACAGGGACATCTTCATGGTCAAAGGGAAATAACCATTCTCACTCAGTCACTGCCACCAACTGAGAAGGTTATTTCCCTTTGACGGGGGTGTTTTTCCTACCTCATAGGAATTTCTTGTTTTTTTTCATTTTCATGACTTTATTGTCCCATCGCTGGGAAATTCGGGTCGCTTCCTCCCAGTGGAAAGCTAGCAGCAACAGAGTCGCGCTACCCAAGTGCATGGGTGTTTAGGTGTAATCAGCCACCTGCACTTATGGCAGAATGACCGAGGTCTTTTACATGCCACAGGGGTGACACGGGGGTGGAACATGGATACCGTCTCTGAGTCTGCACATAAAGTTGACGCTGTGGCATAGATGTACGTTTGCGTAAAATTAGTACAGTCAAATCTGTCTGTAACGACTACTACTGGTCGTTACTGAGATGTGGTTGTTATACTAAAAAGGGGAATTATATCTAGGGAAAAAAAACGGAAAAAAAACCTTGAGTACAAAGTAAGATAAGGACGTCTAAAATGCTTTTTGTTTGTGAAAATAAAATGTTTGTCGGATTGTTTGCAGACACCGGCTGTTCCGCGAGCACTGTGTGTGTATCAACGGCTACTACATCAAGGACCTGGGCATCCTGGGAAGGGATCTATCAAGGACCATCATCATAGACAACTCCCCACAGGCCTTTGGCTACCAGGTGCCTGTACTTTCTGCAATTGTCAAAGATTAATAAAATAAAATTACCATGCTTTCAGGACTATAAGACGCAACTTTTTTCCTCAACTTTGACCCCTGCTCCAGACGGGCGCAGTGGCCTAGTGGTAATACGCCGGCCTCCCAAGCGGAAGGTCGTGGGTTCGAATCCCGGCCGCCTGGTGGGTTAAGACTAAGAGTGGAGATTTTTCTGATCTCCCCGGTCAACTTATGTGCAGACCTGCCAGTGCCTTATCCCCCTTCGTGTGTACACGCAAGCACAAGAGAAAGTGCGCACGGAAAAGATCCTGTAATCCATGTCGGGAGTTCGGTGGGTTATAGAAACACAAATATACCCAGCATTCTTCCTTTGAAAGCGGCGTATGGCTACCTAAATGGCGGGGTAAAAACGGTGATACACGTAAAAATCCACTCGTGCAAAAACACGAGTGAACAAGGGAGTTTCAGCCCATGAACGCAGAAGAAGAAGAAGACCCCTGCGTTCTGTTGGCCGGTACACGGCTGTTCCTGGCCTGCATGCTCGCTTGCTTGTTTTACCCAAATGCTTCCACGTTCCACATGCTTCCGGAAGATGGTACTTATCAGTGTATGGCTCTGAGCGAGCCGGCACTGCTGTATAGAGTGGAGGTGGAAAGGATGCTAAAAATAGCTCAGCCTGCCTGCAGCTAAGGAGGCAGAAATGAAGCTCTGGGAACAGCCGTGGGTATCGCCTTGTGTATGGCTAAAGAAGAGTGCACATCTTACCCACATCGTTGTACAAAGAAATATTTCACTCTAAACTAGGACAGGCAGCTGATCTCGGCTGAAAATATCGGTCATTGACCTAAGGTGGCTCACCTGCTGTTGGAATGTTGTGGCTTTGATCTGCACATCTGTGAACAAACATATTTGCAATCTGTATACTTCCTTTTACTTGCGGCCAATACACAGGAAGCGCCTATTGGGTGAACTTTTCTCATTTTAACCATAAAGTGGGGGTTGCGCCTTTTCAATGTGACGAACATCCTTTTCCTCCGTTTTTTCTCATTCTCTTGCCTAGAGCGTTTATACTCTCTCTCTCTCTCTCTCTCTCTCTCTCTCTCTCTCTCTCTCTCTCTCTCTCTCTCTCTCTCTCTCTCTCTCTCTCTCTCTCTCTCTCTCTCTCTCTCTCTCTCTCTCTCTCTCTCTCTCTCTCTCTCTCTCTCTCTCTCTCTCTCTCTCTCTTGTGTTCGGAAAGGTGCCAGGAGTTTAGTGCATAAGTTTTGATTCGTCTCCTTTTTCATTCTCAGCGTTCTATTTGTTGTTTGTGTGAGTTTTGAACAAACCTATTTTTGTGTGTGTTGCAGTTGGACAACGGTATACCCATTGAGAGCTGGTTTGTGGATCGTAACGACCGTGAACTGATTAAGTTGTTGCCTTTCCTGGAGAAACTGTACCATCTGGTGAGTACTTGAACGTAATGTTGCAGGCAGAACTCTCCTCAGATCCGGATTTTCCCGGAAAAGTAACTGCCTTCCCAAGAAAAACTTTTTGAGCAGGGATCATTTGCAACGAATCAGGAACTCGTGATTTGTATATATTTTTTTAGGAAAAAAGAGCTAATCGAGCGAACACTGCATGACATACGCATCATAGTGAGCTATTTGCTGCGATTGCTGGTTTAACTGGTTTTAACTGGTCAACCACTTGTTATTGTTAGCCTCACTGTCTGAGGGGCAACTCTTCCACAATGCTTGAAAATCCTGACAGAGTTACTTCCGGAAATCGTTTGTTTACGATTCCCATAAACTTCAAAGCCCCACCTGAATTGTTTTTGTGTTGTTTTTTAAGTCAGATTGTACAGCTGTGCTCAGATTGGCCTAGTGGATAAGACGCTAGCCTCCCTCTTCTTCTTCAGCGTTCCAGAATTTTCTGGTTACGTGTGAGCTTGTTTGCCCATTTGGGTTCCCCACACTATACTCTGAGAGCATAGTCAGCTTCACTCCGGGGGTTAAGGGTGGAGATTTTTACGATCCCCCAGGTCAACTTATGTAGAGACCTGCTGGTGCCTTACCCCCTTCGTGTGTCCTCACAAGCATTAGACCAAATGCGCACAGAAAAGATCCTGTAATAGTGCTTTTAGTTATGCGCTATAGAAATCTCCTTAATAAATAAAATAAATAATCCATGTCAGAGTTCGGTGGGTTAAACTTATAGAAACATAAAAAAAATACCAAGCATGCATCCCTCGAAAGCCATGTATGGCAGGGTAAAAACAGTCATAGTCATACACTTAAAAACCGTGAGAATGTCAGCCCAGGAACGAAGAAGAAGGACAGCTGTGCTCACTATTAGTAGATTCAGTGAACATTGACATTTCAGGATCCCGAGGCGAATATTGTATGCGAGATCTAAACAATTTGAATAACAAAAAATTTTCCCTGGAACTGAGATGTAATTCTTTTTCTTTTTTTCTCTCCAGAAAGAAGACGTGAGGCCACACATAAGAGAGCGGTTCCGTCTTCACACCTTGCTGCCGCCATAAGTTGTACAAGTTTACCCAATCACGTAGAACTTGTTGCTCTTCAACCAAGAACCTGTTCTGCTTGGCATCAGCAACTTGTTTTCAACTGTCAGGGAGTTGCTGCAGTGGGATACCAGTTTTTGTTTGCTAGTGAACGGCCGGCCATCTTTATGTTGTTAGAGATATTGTATCGACGGTGGAAAGACCAGCGAAGCAGCATTTGTTATTCGAAGGAGCAGAAATAATTTGAGGACGTGTGGATCGAGTTGCTTGGACTTTGGATTGGTAGTGAACGACCATCTTTATGTTAAAAATACTGACGGTGGATATACTAGTGAAGCAGCACTTGTTATACAGCAGCGGGGGGAGCAGACAAAATTTGAGGGACACCTGCTTTATGTCGGTGACTTGTATTTAAGGAGTTGCTTGGATAACTGTTTTGGCTTGCTAATGAACGGCCATCTTTATTTTAGAGAAACGGACAGAAGAAAAGCTCCAGTGAAGAATCCCTTGTTATTCAGTGGCTGGGGGAGCAGAAAGAATTTGAGGGACACCTGCTTGATATCGGTGACTTGTATTTAAAAAGTTGCTTCTTGTATAGAATATAGTCAATGTTTGTAAACATTTTAGTCAAGCAGTATGTAAGAAATGTTAAGTCCTTTGTACTGGAAACTTGCATTCTCCCAGTAAGGTCATATATTGTACTACGTTGCAAGCCCCTGGAGCAATTTTTTGATTAGTGCTTTTGTGAACAAGAAACAATTAACAAGTGGCTCTATCCCATCCCCCCCCCCCCCCCCCCCCCCTTTCCCCGTCGCGATATAACCTTGAACGGTTGAAAACGACGTTAAACACCAAATAAAGAAAGAAAGCCATTTCTGTCAATCTAAAAGTGATTGAATGCATAAAACTCATGAAATAGCCTATTTTTAATGTCAAATTCAGGGGTACACCACAACAACAAAAACTCTGTCAAGTGTTTACGATATGAATCTGCATGTGACAAGAACACGGCCATTCTTTTCGAAGGTTCATAAGTATATATGTCCTTTTTTTGGTCGGCCAGTTGCCATGCTAGCAGTTGTAATATTGTGAGAATTACTTGGCGTCAGAAATGTATTAGGTACCCTTTAATCATGTTTCATCACAAGACTTTTGTGTTTACCAATTACCAGTGGCTTTTGTGCTAAATTGAAAATTAATATATCTTGTTCTTGATCTTGCTCAATAAGACCAGTTACCACAAGTTTGAATCAGGATTAACCACTGCATTGTACTTAACATGACCTGTTAGCGCCAAAAAGATTAACGGTAACTGAATGAATGCAGACTTTTGATGCTGATTAAACTTTTTTTGTGTGTTGACTTTAGGATATTGCATTTGAAAGATTGCAGTCACATGGGTGGGATTCTTCCGGTATATGCCGGAAATCCGGATTCGATTATGGCAGATCTGTTTACCCTTACTATTTTGGAGTAATTTATTACTATTTTTGTAGGATTTTGGGTGGAAAATACTCTATTTCAGTTCAGACTACTTCCTCCGAAAACGGCGTATGGCTGCCTAAATGGCGGGGTAAAAAACGGTCGTACACGTAAAATTCCACTCGTGCAAAAAACACAAGTGTACATGGGAGTTTCAGCCCACAAACGCAGAAGAAGAAGAAGTTCAGACTACGAATTTGAAATGTGCTTTAACTAATTTGTGTTACTAATGTTGTTGTCTGTAACCACTGGGTTACTATTTTGGTCATCAGAATACTATTTTTTGACTTGACCATTACTCTTAGGCCAAAAAAAATAAATAGGTGTGGTTACGGTAACATAGCTAAAAAAAAATAGTGTAGGAAGGTAGGCAATCACTTTTTTTTTTTTAACTTTTTTTTTCTAATGTGTACAAATTAAACCTACTTGACAGGGAAATAAGTGTGCGACTCGGGCGCTTTCGCTTTCATTGCGTTTTCTGCACTCGTTTTCTTGTGTGTGGGTTTTTTGTTTTTTGTTTTTGACAAATGTAATAAAAAGTTATAGGGTCGGCCCCTAAAAATAGGGTAGGTCGGGTTACCGTAACCACACCTATTTTTTTTTTTAGGCCTTATCAAGTTTTGGGGATAAACAGGTCTGTTACGGCCTTTTTTTGGGGGGGATTTTGTTGTTGTTGAGGATTCTTTAGGATTCATGACATTGTTCAGTCCCGCCCATGCAGTCAAAATCAGAGACTGTTTCCTGGTGAAATTATGATCTGTAAAAAGGTTGTTTTTGTTTTCAACTATTGTACACCTGCTTGTGTTGAAAGAGCAAGGCCTTTTTCCTTTTCATGACGAGCCTCATTGAGAGTGTAATATATGTTATGATTGTGATTCTTTTTTCTTTCTTTTTTTTTGTTTGTCGTTAAACTTTTTGTTTTCAAGGTCAGCCATATACTGTACACTTGTAAGTGTGATGTGGAACTACTTTCATGACTGTTATGACTTGTTACATGTATGTTACTGCTTTCAACTGGGGTCAAAAATCCGTTCACACACAATACCTTGTGAATATGTCATATGGTAAAAAGTGCAGAAATCAAACTTTTCAATCACATCGTTACCCCCAGCGGGTTAGGGGGAGTCCCATATTGGTTGGGACGAGAAAGAATTTACCCGATGCTCCCCAGCATGTCCGAAGAGGCGACTAGCGGATTCTGTTTCTCCTTTTACCCTTGTTAAGTGTTTCTTGTGTAGAATATAGTCAATTTTTGTAAAGATTTTAGTCAAGCAGTATGTAAGAAATGTTAAGTCCTTTGTACTGGAAACTTGCATTCTCCCAGTAAGGTCATATATTGTACTACGTTGCAAGCCCCTGGAGAAAATTTTTGATTAGTGCTTTTGTGAACAAGAAACAATTGACAAGTGGCTCTATCCCATCTTCCCCCTTCCCTCGTCGCGATATAACTTTCGTGGTTGAAAACGACGTTAAACACCAAATAAAGGAAGAAAGAAATCACATCGTTTTCTGAAACGCCAGAATTTCTAACGCAGGTCAGGGCTGAGGTGCACAGCAAAGTTACCAACCGCGGATTGGGATTGGTTGAAATTTAGATTTGTTGTGATTTCAACCAATCAGACCCTGCGGTTTGTTCTCAACCGTTTGGGTGGCACCCACTTTCACTTCGTGCACTTAAGCCCAGATTGCAAGTCATTATGAATAGTGTTAGGCTCAAGGATGTCATTCTTCTTGTGTGAGCCTTCAAGTATGCCATTACAGATGTGTTCAGGGTTTGGGATAAGCAGGCATGGGAATTCTCCTCGGGTTTCCGAGAAAAGCTACACACTTCCGAGAGAAACTAATTCCTCTTCCGAGAAAAAACAATTTGAGGAACAAATATCGAAATAGACAATCTTCCTAGTATGACCAAAGTCCTCCATAAAACTGTCCCTTAATTTTGTCAGATTCCGCCTGCATGTAAACATTTTGAAAATGCCGACAAGTGGCGAACGCAAAGCTGGTGATCGTAATGTTGAAATTTGGTCAAGTTTTTTTTGCTTTCTAAAATTCATGAAAAATACTCCCAGAATGTGCCAGGATTACACGGATTTTAATCTAGATTTCAAAACAATTCTGGAAGTTGTGGAATCCCCTTGTAGTTTTTTCTTTAAAGGCACAGTGCAGCTCACAGCCTACGTTTTGCGTTTTTGTTGCAGCTGAGTGCATTTACAGTTCAAAAATCCTCCTATGGTAGTAAAACAAACCCCAAACTACCCAACGACGACATCTGTGAAGCTCGACAGCTTCTTGTTCACGCGAGTGCATAAATTAACCTAGTTATTACATGGTGTTTGGTCGGAGTTCGATTCAACTGAGTGATTCCGGCCTCCATTTTGTTTTCCATAAACTCATGATGACGTCTGACATAGTTTGCTAATGACGTGTCTTTTTGTGCATGATGTGGTGATCTACCTGATCTAAATTTAGATCCAAAAATAGGTCAAGACCAGCCGGGTCCGAGTACGACATTAATTCGTAAAAAAATCGCAGTTCTTGACTCTTTGGGTGTAAGTCAATGAAACTTGGTAGTTCTTCTAACGGATAGCTGCCTGAGGTATTACTAAAAGCCCCAGGGGCTCCGTGCACCTGGATTTGACAAGTTCAGAACCTGTAAATCAATGTCCATGCCTGATAAGACCATCCCTCCAGTTGGACACATACTAAAAATCAACATCCTTAATGCTTCTTAGGGCTAGGGGGAAGATTTTACCCGATGCTCCCCAGCATATTCTCTTTTTTTTTTTTTTTTTTTTTTTTTTTTACGCATGTGGGAATAGTCTCTTTGGCAGGTAGAAGAGAGTATTCTGAAATCAAAACTGCATTTTTGCCTGAAGGTTGTTCAGACCTGGGAACCCATACGATTTTTCCGTATTTTGTACGCTTGATTGTGTCAAATACGATCAGTACGGTCGCTGGAGAGAAAAAAGATGACGAGAACAATTCTTTTTTTTTCTTTTTTTCTGTCTCTTTTAATGATTGAAATAACTTTATAACTGCATTTGATCAATGATTACAGCTTTTGTCATTGCACATTGAAAGAAGCATTTATTTTAAAGGTATTGGTAAACCTAATTAAAGGTGCAACGGATTCGCGCGAAGCATGTTTCAATCATCGATGTTAAATGTAGTGTGGAGTACACTATTTTTCCGAAAATACACCACGTTTGTTTGAGAATACTCCAAATGCTAAACAGGGGTTCCCAGGTCTGGTTGTTATTTTTGCTTCATAACTCGGGCTGGGTTTGGGGAATCAGCTACATTTGTTTGTCCATTACACCATCAGGACATCTTAACCCTAACACTGGTGCAATTCTGTAACACATGTTACATAGCCACTGGTGAATTAACAGAGAGAGAAATAAAGAAAAACGGTCATATAGGTTTTCGCATCCATGGGAGGTAATCGGAACCGACCAAACAGACTGAGCCAGTAGCGCGACATGTGTCGTGACAATCCGGTGACAGTATACGTAAAGTAGCGCGACATATGTCACGACAACCAGCCTAAGGGTTAACTTTGAGCGACTCAGAATCTTAATGGAATTTATTGGTACATGCATTGACAAATCTAGACTATATTCAAATAGAGTTTAAAATTTAGATGTGGTTATTAGTGTTCTATTCATCATGGGTTTAAATTCATTCAGCCGTCAATGATTATGAGTCATGTAAACAATTTCAGGCATAAATTTTGCTGTGTTTCTGCTATAGTCAATTGTGAGTATTGGCAGCTTAGGCTAAAGTCCAGGCTTGTGCTTAAACAACTTTTCACCTGATTATAATAATGTATTACAATACGTTTGTGTCTGTGGTTTTAGCAAATGTGTAATATAAATTGTGCAGCTGTGGTTAATTAATTCACTGTAATTTGTTCTTTTGTACAAAATTGTTGAATGGTTTTCGTTTGTGCTAAATGAACACTGTTCTGTGTGTTCATGATGAAGTGGATTTAATGTGTATAATATATTACTGGTTTTCTGTGGTTGGGACAAATATAAACAGGAAAGCATTGCGTGTCGTTGGAGAAAAGAAAGAAACAACATGTACATCGTTTGTCTTGTTCATGGTAGTCAGCGGGATATTGTTTTACAGAATCATGCGTACCATTTTATCATGCTGTCAAGAAAGTTCTTGTTATTGAATTTTTAAAATGCAGAAGTGACATGTTTATGAACACACTTTATGTGTAAATATTTTTGATGTACACATTGTACGTGTATATATATATCTAGACACACAACTGATTACTGTACGCAGCTTATGTGTATATATATCTATACATATATATATATATATTAGGTATATATGATGCTGTTACTCGTTGTGAAGTACGTCTTTGCAGATTTCAAGCTGCGTTTTTGTGTGTAATATATCACATTTTTAATGTTCCGTAGCCTTTTTGATGATATTTCTGTCTTGATTTTAATGCAGTGGTTTATTCCGATTAAGTTTCTGTCTCTCTTTTGGTATGTCGGATCCATTCTATTGTATTTTTAAAATGAGAGATTTTTTTAACATTTTCTGACAGAAAATGGGAATGAATTAAGTTTGTTCATTTTGTCATCTAATTCAATTAAAAAAATACGCCTGATTTTGTTTTTCTTGGAGGGTACCTTCTTAGATTCTGCAATTTTTAATATTTCTTGGTAGAAAATGTAAATATTGAGTTTGTTCATTTTATCATCTAATTCAAATGATACTCCCGTTTTTTTAATTGTTTTTATTTTTTATTTTTTAATAAATTTTCTTGTTGTTGAGAAAAAGGATTATGCCATCCATGTTCAGTTGCTTGCATTCGTAAGAGCGTATCGCATGAAATGATTTTTGTTCTTTGATTTGAATTTGGATTTAATTCCATGTGAAACTAGCAGCATGCACTGCCGTGGAACTTAATTTTGGATCAATTGTTTGGGTATTTATATAATTATAAGAAATGTGTGTCTTTTTTTCATTTAGTTTTTTTCAGGAAATTTTTGCAGCGGAGAGCATTAATACATCTCTAATTTTCAGCTACAGATGACACTAATTTTGCTGCCTTCTGTCACAAAATGTACAGTTCATTGCATTGGTTTGTTTGTTTGTTTGCTTAGTTTTAAGTCTTCAACTTTTTGTTCTTTACGCAATTTCTTTTAATGAAGTGTATAATGGATTATCTTGAAAGCTTGCATCTTCTGTCGTGAGTTAGTCGCATCTCTCTCTCTCTCTCTGTCTGTCTCTGTCTCTCTCTCTCTCTGTCTGTCTGTCTGTCTCTCTCTCTCTCTCTCTCTCTGTCTGTCTGTCTGTCTGTCTGTCTGTCTCTCTGTCTCTCTCTCTCTCTCTCTCTTTCTCTCTCTCTGCACCTGCCCATGTGTACTCTTTGCTTATAATATAATGTTGATTGCCTTTTGCCACATTCCTTGAGTCGGGGAAGTTTGATTTAGAGTTGTTGATTTTTTATTTGAAGTATGGAGCTTTTATGACTGGCGTCTCTTCCGCAAAAGTAAATTAACTCTTTTTTTAATTGATGAATTATGAGGTTCACCTCCTTCCCCCCATATCTCCCGGTTCTTCTGGTCCTTTCTTTTCTCTGCTTTCATATACTCAAGTGGAGACAACAGTCTGTGAAGATTCCCTTCTATCACAGCATTGCGTTTTGCTTGAAGTTCTTTCTGTGGTGTGCTTATTGTTGTTTTGTGAATATGCATGTACACTGTACTTACTTGGATCTCTCTCTCTCTCTCTCTCTCTCTCTCTCTCTCTCTCTCTCTCTCTCTCTCTCTCTCTCTCTCTCTCTCTCTCTCTCTCTCTCTCTCTCTGAGACAGGATTTAGTAGCCTTTGAAATTTACAAAATAAAGATTTTTATTTATCTTTACTTCTGTGTGTGTTCTGTTGAATGAAGAGTGAGTGCGTGTGTAAGGTTGTGATTGCTATATGACTGCGTGTATTTGCATTGTTTGTTTGTTTGTTTGTTTTCTTAACGCCCAGCCGACCACGAAGGGCCATATCAGGGCGGTGCTGCTTTGACATTTAACGTGCGCCACACACAAGACAGAAGTCGCAGCACAGGCTTCATGTCTCACCCAGTCACATTATTCTGACACCGGACCAACCAGTCCTAGCACTAACCCCATAATGCCAGACGCCAGGCCACTAGATTGCCAATTTTTGAGTCACTTGAGAAAAAGTGACTCTATGTAATCGGTCAGTGTTAGTCTGTCCGGCCGGCCGGCGGCCATCCGTAGACACCACCTTAACGTTGGACTTTTCTCGGAAACTATCAAAGCGATCGGGCTCATATTTTGTTTAGTCGTGACCTCCAATGACCTCTACACTTTAACGATGGTTATGTTGACCTTTGACCTTTTTCAAGGTCACAGGTCAGCGTCAAAGGAAAAATTAGACATTTTATATCTTTTCTCGGAAACTATCAAAGCGATCGGGCTCATATTTTGTTTAGTCGTGACCTCCAATGACCTCTACACTTTAACGATGGTTTCGTTGACCTTTGACCTTTTTCAAGGTCACAGGTCAGCGTCAAAGGAAAAATTAGACATTTTATATCTTTGACAAAGTTCATCGGATGTGATTGAAACTTTGTAGGATTATTCTTTACATCAAAGTATTTACATCTGTAGCCTTTTACGAACGTTATCAGAAAAACAAGGGAGATAACTAGCCTTTTCTGTTCGGCAACACACAACTTAACGTTGGGCTTTTCTCGGAAACTATAAAAGTGACCGGGCTCAAATTTTATGTGAACGTGACTCATTGTGTTGTGAATAGCAATTTCTTCCTGTCCATCTGATGCCTCATATAATATTCAGAACTGCGAAAGTGACTCGATCGAGCGTTTGCTCTTCTTGTTAAGTCTTAGGTATGACCCGGCCGGGGTTCGAACCCACGACCTCCCTATCACGGGGCGGACGCCTTACCACTAGGCCACTGTGATGCAGTCTCTTCACTTTCTGAATCTCGCACTCTTTTTGACTCACATGCGAAGCAAAAGTGAGTCTATGTACTCACCCGAGTCGTCCGTCCGTCCGTCCGTCCGTCCGGACGTCCGGACGTCCGGAAAACTTTAACGTTGGATATTTCTTGAACACTATTCAGTCTATCAGTACCAAATTTGGCAAGATGGTGTATGATGACAAGGCCCCAAAAAACATACATAGCATCTTGACCTTGCTTCAAGGTCAAGGTCGCAGGGGCCATAAATGTTGCCTAAAAAACAGCTATTTTTCACATTTTTCACATTTTCTCTGAAGTTTTTGAGATTCAATACCTCACCTATATATGATATATAGGGCAAAGTAAGCCCCATCTTTTGATACCAGTTTGGTTTACCTTGCTTCAAGGTCAAGGTCACAGGAGCTCTTCAAAGTTGGATTGTATACATATTTTGAAGTGACCTTGACTCTGAACTATGGAAGATAACTGTTTCAAACTTAAAAATTATGTGGGGCACATGTTATGCTTTCATCATGAGACACATTTGGTCACATATGATCATGGTCAAGGTCACTTTGACCCTTATGAAATGTGACCAAAATAAGGTAGTGAACCACTAAAAGTGATCATATCTCATGGTAGAAAGAGCCAATAAGCACCATTGTACTTCCTATGTCTTGAATTAACAGCTTTGTGTTGCATGACCTTGGATGACCTTGACCTTGGGTCAAGGTCACATGTATTTTGGTAGGAAAAATGTGTAAAGCAGTTCTTAGTGTATGATGTCATTGCTGTCAAGGTCAAGCATGTGAGTCGTATGGGCTTTGCCCTTCTTGTTTACATTTAGTCAAGTTTGACTAAATGTTTTAACGTAGAGGAGGGAATCGAGACGAGTGTCGTATGTGCGTGTGTGTGTGTAGAGCGATTCAGATTAAACTACTGGACCGATCTTTATGAAATTTTACATGTGCGTTCCTGGGTATGATATCCCCAGACGTTTTTTTTTCATTTTTTGGATTAATGTCTTTGATGACGTCATATCCGGGTTTTTGTAAAAGGTGAGGCGGCACTGTCACACCCTCATTTTTCAATAAAATTGATTGAAATTTTGGCCAAGCAATCTTTGACGAAGGCCGGACTTTGGTATTGCATTTCAGCTTGGTGGCTTAAAAATTAATTAATGACTTTGGTAATTAAAAATCAGAAAATTGTAATTAAAATTATGTTTTGATAAAATGATCCAAAATTACGTTTATCTTATCCTTTATCATTTTCCGATTCCAGAAACATATAAATATGTTATATTCGGATTAAAGACAAGCTCTGAAAATTAAAAATATAAAAATTGTTTGGATTAAAAACACGCTCAGAAAGTTAAAACGAAGAGAGGTACAGAAAAGCGTGCTATGCAGCACAGCGCAACCACTACCGCGCCAAACAGGCTCGTTAATTTCACTGCGTTCTGCACGAGCGGCGGACTACGGTCATTGCAGACCTGTTTACCCTTACGATTTTGGCGTAATTTATTACGATTTTCTGAGAAAAAAAACGCCATTCTGCTATCCGTGTCAAGACTACGATTTTCATAAATAAAAAAAATGTAAAAAAAAAAAAAAAAAAAATTTTTTTTCTTTTTTTTTTCTATTCACATGTTTGGCATTGTTTTTTTCAATGGCAAAATGGGGTGAAAAAGCACAGGACTGACCAGAGATCATGTCTGTCTGATGAGACGCTGGAGAGCCTTATTCTAGTGGTGAAGTCTCGCCCTCACTCATTCGGCAAGCGCAAGTACAGCAGAGAAGCGCTTGACACACTGAAAAAGGCCTACTACGAGCAAAAGAAAAAGAATCAGTGATGCATGTGCTTTTGATGTGATCTTCTTTGAAATTATGATGACTACAAAAACTGACTGATGTGTGAATGATGGATATATGTGCATAATTGCGTTTCGCAGACACAGTTGTCATGTGCGTTGTAATTGGCGACGAATGCTGGATGATTACTATTTTTGTGCCAGGATTACTATTTTTGGGGCTGAGCATTACTCCAAAACACTTATGGGGGTAAACAGGTCTGTCATTGTGAAAAAATGCAGTGCGTTCAGTTTCATTCTGTGAGTTCCACAGCTTGACTAAATGTAGTAATTTCGCCTTAAGCGACTTGTTTCTTTTTACATTTAGTCAAGTTTTGACTAAATGTTTTAACGTAGAGGGGGGAATCAAGACGAGGGTCGTGGTGTATGTGTGTGTGTGTCTGTGTGTGTGTCTGTGCGTGTGTGTGTGTAGAGCGATTCAGAGTAAACTACTGGACCGATCTTTATGAAATTTTACATGAGAGTTCCTGGGTATGATATCCCCAGACGTTTTTTTCATTTTTTGGATTAATGTCTTTGATGACGTCATATCCGGTTTTTGTAAAAGTTGAGGCGGCACTGTCACACTCTCATTTTTCAATAAAATTGATTGAAATTTTGCCCAAGCAATCTTCGACGAAGGCCGGACTTCGGTATTGCATTTCTGCTTGGTGGCTTAAAAATTAAATAATGACTTTGGTCATTAAAAATCATTGTAATTAAAATTATTTTTTTATCAAACGATCCAAAATTACGTTCATCTTATTTTTCATCATTTTCTGATTCCAAAAACATATAAATATGTTATATTCAGATTAAAAACAAGCTCTGAAAATTAAAAATATAAACATTATGATTAAAATAATATTTCCGAAATCGATTTAAAAACAATTTCATCTTATTCCCTGTCGGTTCCTGATTCCAAAAACATATAGATATAATAGGTTTGGATTAAAAACACGCTCAGAAAGTTAAAACGAAGAGATGCACAGAAACTGAGCGTGCTATGCAGCACAGCGAAACCACTACCGCGCTAAACAGGCTCATCAGTTTCACTCCGTTTTGCACTGACAAGCGGCGGACTACGGTCATTGTGAAAACATGCAGTGCGTTCAGTTTCATTCTGTGAGTTCCACAGCTTGACTAAATGTAGTAATTTCGCCTTACGCGACTTGTTCATGTTTCACTTTAATCACAAGTTGTCATGCAGACGCTGGACGAACTATGTCTAAAGAACAAAGACTCAATGCTGAGAACACGCGCGCTTCCGGTAAATCGGAAAACGTCTTTTCAGCGTAACGGCCAACTAATTGGTCGACTTTGCTGAAATTATCGCCCTTGGCGCCGCGCGGTGTCGCCTCGGTAATTTGGGGCCAGGCGCTTGAGTGACGCACTGCCATTTTGGTACACAGCGTGTACAATGCCGAGTACATGTTGTTGTGTTTACGGATGTTCGAATCGATCGGGACATCTATTTCCAAAGGATCCTAATCGTCGCAAACAATGGGAAACTGCAGTGAAGCGGGAGGAGGAGAAGAAGAATTGGAAGGCTACCAACTGCAGCATTGTGTGCAAGGAGCATTTTCTTCCAAGTGACTACCATGCTTCGGACTTTGGAACTGACGGTATGTTTACATTGTTTTGGTCGCAGATTTTGGTCAGTGACGGAGGCTATTAAAGCTTTAACATTCAGTTTGTGGTTCGGGACACACTGCTAAATTGTTCTGTTACGAAATTCACACACTTTACGTGTTTTTACCGGTGTTTTTCTCCCGGTATTTTTAGAACATTGAGTCCTGGCTCAGGATTGCCCCCACCCTGCAATAGTCGCCACCTCTCCCTCCCCTCTCCTGTACGTTCACAATAGAAATCCCCTCCTCCCCCCTTTCCCATAAAATAACCTATATAATTATCTTGGTCACTGTCAAAGTAGGGTTGTTGACGGATTGAGGGTACGTTGGCTGGGGCTCATACCCCTGGCAGCTCCAAGCAAATCAATATCGCTCAATCAAGAGACGTGAAAACTGACAGTGTGTGTGTTTAGTTGTCTGTTCGCTCGTCTGTCCGTCCGTGTGTTCTAGGCCCCGTTTATATTATTTCATTTTCCTTTCTTATAGCTGCAGCGCACCACCAAACGTGAAGTAATTGCCCAGTACAGGGATTTTTCACCGAACCAGAAGAAGAAGAAGAAGTTGTACTTATGAATGTGTTAATTTGCAGGGTTGCCGCGGAAGCAGAAATATCTAAAGAAGACGGCAGTACCAAGCATCTTCCATTGGACCAAAATCAGGACCCCAGCTCAAAACAGCAGAGAGGAAAGACTGTCGAAGCGACGAAAAATCCAAACTGCAAAAAAAGCTGCTGAGTGGGAAAGCCTTCATGCAGAGGAGAATGAAAGTTATGAACCTGACATAATTATACAAGATGAAGAATTTATTATTGAAGCTGAAGTGGAGATTGATTCTACTGAAGTCAATGCATCTGACACTGTGGAAAGTAAACCTGCACCCTGTTCTTCAACAGATAGCTATTTTTTCCCTACTAGTAGTACTACAACCAGCCATGAATTTGGACCTCAAGTCGAGACAGTACAAGCTTGCCAAGGAACCAAGGGCATCAACAGTGTGCAACAGCCCTACTTATGTATTGATTCTATCAAACACTCTGACAAATTTGTGCATCATTACACAGGACTTGAAAGCTACTCTATTTTCCAGCATGCCCTTTGGTCTCTGGGTGAAAACATTAACTGTCTCAAATATGCTTATTCTAAATCTTGTGCTTGTTTGTCTGTTGAAAATCAGTTCCTTTTGATGCTCGTTAAATTGAGGCGGCATTACCCACATATTGAATTAGCAAGAATGTTTGGTGTGTCAGAGTTTACTGTGCAGAATGTTTTTGTAACATGGGTAAACTTCTGCTACCTTCAGTGGGGAGAAATAAATTGGTGGCCAGATCGTCATTTAGTAACCCACTTCTGCCCGACAGATTTTAAACTCAAATTTCCTACCACAAGGGTCATTGTTGATGCGACAGAAGTGAGGGTAAAACAGCCATCAAACCCAAGAGCACAGAAAGCTAGTTTCTCCACCTATAAACATGGCAACACAGTAAAAGTATTGGTAGGTGTCACCCCTAGTGGTCTAACATCATATGTGTCTGATGCATATGGGGGTTCCACAAGTGACAGACAGATTGTTGAGCGCAGCCCACTACCCCTTCTTTGTGAAAGTGGGGACTCCATTATGGCTGACAAGGGGTTTAACGTTCAAGACATTTTTGCACCAAGAAATGTACTGATCAACATACCAGCATTTTTTAAGAAGAAAAACAGGCTAGGTGTTGCTACCTTGCAAAAAGACAGAAAAATTGCCAGCAAGAGGGTGCATGTTGAAAGAATAATTGGCATGGCCAAAGTTTACACCATCTGTCAACATAAACTTAACCTGTTAGAGACAAGACTTGCATCCAGAATCAGCACAGTATGCTTTTATCTGTGTAACTTCAGAAAAACAGTGGTCAGTCGCTTTGCGTAACACCAATGCCAGTGGATTTGAAAAGGCAAAAGCACCATCTGTATTTATCATTCAGTCAATGAAGAAAAGAAATGTGTGAATAAATAACAGATATAGATTCAGGCAGTGATTTTTTTAATGAATGTGGTGAAGTAGCATTGAAACATCTGAAACTACAAAGTTTTCCTTTAATAGTAGTCATTACTGGCAAAGAAAGGTAGCCTTTTTTTTTCTTCTTTAAAAAGCAGACACACGCACATTCAAAAAAACTTTGAACACTTGAAACAGAATTCCATGGATTTACTTTGAAACTTTAATTCATATTAATTTCCATTTCATCCAAATCCAAGGCATATGCCATTTAATAACAAACAAAACATGCCAAACAGTAATTTCAAATATACTTTAAGAATCTCTATTTGACTGTTCAGCTTCACATTGTATAGATCTGCTACCAACAACCACCAACAGGATACAGTTTAACATTGTCTGTGTTCTTACAAGACCCAAACAGTAAGGAGATTTATCATTGATAATCATATAACTTATAAGTATCCATTGTGTGTGCACACACAATATGCATACCAACTATGCTCGCATACCAACTATGCTCTGTGCATCTCAAAATGCTTTCTTTTTTGGTATAGCTTTATCATTCTTTATTCTAATCTACAGAACATATTCACGGTTGCATGATCAAGGTTTCACGGTGTGTAAATAAATGTGTCATACTTTGAAGAATCTGTTTTGTTTAAACATGTATGCCTGAGGGAGATTTTTTGAATGTGTTTTGTTTTACGGATTGACAATAACATTAGCAACACACACCAACACAATACATAATTTTGCAACCTTATGTGTGTTTATCTTTAAGCAAAATCATCAATCTCAGAAATACTGTAAACTTGTACCATTCTTTGGTGCGTCACCAGATGTCTGTTAAATTAACCCATATAAACTTAACATTGACTTTATCAAGATAACACTCAAAGTTGCAGACTAACTTACTACACACCTACAGCCAGTAACAAACAAACTCTTTATACAAAAAAAAAGTGTTTTAAGTATGGGGTGGGTTCAGTATACGTTTTGCTCAGTATACAAACAAAAGTGTGTGTGGGGAGGGGGGGGTATCTATGTGATACACTAACAAGTAATACTTTCAAAACATGGTGATACTATAAATTTTAAGACTGAAATCAACCATGTCCATCACTCCGATTCACCTTGTTCGGCCTCAGCTGTTTCATCAGCAACAAAGTCTCTGTACAGATTTGTCTCAAGTAGAGCAAGTTTGAAATGGTTGTCAAAGAACTGCTGCAACTTCTCAACCATTGATGTGATGAAATCATCATCTTTTGGAATTTCCAGTATCACCAGGTCTTTGAAAGTGTACACTACAAAGTATGCAAACTGTGCTCCTACACACATCTGGCCTTGAACTTGGTAGAAATAGTCATGCGACTTTTTCAGTTTGTAGCAGCCTTACTTTTTTTCTAGGTATGGAACATTGTTCTCTGAAATGGGTAGATCTTTTGCACTGAAGGGGCATTTCACTTCCACCACTGACTGCGACCCACCCTCTTCTTCAATAATAGCATCTGGTGACGCCCCCAAGAATGGATAAGTTTTACATACATACAAACCACAGACACTGATCTTCTCTGTGGCTGCCGCAAATTTGTGTAGGGCTTTAAATTCGTATTTCTGTCCGTGTTTGATTGAGGGTGAATTGCATGTTGGCTGTCTGTATGTCCATTTTTTTTGCTAGAGCTGTGATGTCACTTCTACTTGTTAACTTACACACACGGCCAAAGTTTGAGGATTGTAGCCTCCTGGTCCTCTCTGTAGCCCACATCAGCGTCAATTTCAACATCAACAATGTAATTAACTTGTGTCTTCATTTGTGCCTGACATTTAGATTTGATAAAAAAAATTATTAGAGTGTCCAGGTGCAAATCTACAATGGGTCAGGTACCTTTCCTTGTACATGACCTTTGCAATGGTGGTCAATTTTGCTCCGTTGTGGGACAGGTAGGCAGCCACACCTCTCTCTGTGATGATTGGTATCGGGGAGCCCAGGTTGATGTCCTTGTAGAGACTGCTGTCAGGCACTGTCATTGCCTACTCCTTCTCCAGGGTTGTTGTGCTGCCAAAATTGCTGTTTCTTGCGTATGCTTCCAGTCTGGAAAAAAAGAAGATTTAATTAATACAGTATTTTGATACAAATGGAAGCAAAGTACATAGCTGTAATTTTGTTCTCTGTCAGACAGCACAAAAACACATATTTTATTATGATCATTACTCTTTCAGTTTTATAACAAGCTGCACTGTTGAACTTTCACACCAAAAACAAACGGTTTCCAAGTTGTTTTTTGCAGTTACAAAGTTCACCCCACCCCACTTCATCCCCGGCCTCTCTCTCTCTCTCTCGCCAAAATTGTTTATCAATCTCAACAGTGAATGCAGTGGGATGGGAAGTTGAGATAGATCTAGCTTGATCTAGCTTGTCTCCCACTCGCTGCCCAATTTCTCCGGTCTTTGCTTCTGTTTCCATACTGTCTACTGGGTGTTCGTTGAATCCCTTTCTTTCATAATACATTGATTTCACCTGAAAATGTTTACAACACAACGCGATTTAAATCAGAATCAGAATGAGAAAGGCAGCGATAGTTTGTCTTGTGCCTGTAGCAGACGACTAGCCGAGATAAACAAATGAGTTTTCTTTCACTTACCTCTCCACAAGATCTTGTTTACGCCCGTCAATTTTGGCTCCTCGTTTCCTACACTCATCCCGAAGATCAGAAAGCTGCATGTCGCCGAATTTCTTCATCTTT
>NC_090260.1:29980444-30022944 GCF_037325665.1 Littorina saxatilis | reverse complement strand
AGTGTCCATACTATGAATCTGATACAGTATTGCCATCTCATGCATAGAGACATTTAATATTTACCATCCAAAGTGTCAAAAAGAGCTGGACATGTCATTTTTCTCCCATGTTTGTGCTATATCAGGGCTCCCCATAGTGCGCGTCCCTGCGTCCTATACGCACTAGAAGCCGAAATCACGTACTAGAAATTCATTGAGGGGTTCCCGGGACGCACTAAACCTATAAAGAGCGGGTCCCAGGACGTACTACATTTCCGCTATCGTGCGTACTGTAGGTACTCTTTTCAGACTGTAGTCGTCAGTCAATTATTGTGCAAGCACAAATGCTTAATATCACGCCGGAACGATGTGGAAAAGTGTGTGTGTGTGTTCCATTTACCAAGGCATAGTTGAAGTGTCCTCTTCGAATATATTCTGATGAAAAAAGACACTTCATATCACACTGTTCGAGATAACATTGCGTTGTATATGAACATGGGGGGTTTGGGGACCATGGCCTCTTGGGACCCTCTAAAACTCCGCATAGGGGGTCCATGGACCCTCTAAACATTAAAAGTGGGGGTCCCGGACCCTCTAGGACGGGCGTCCGTGGGGAGCCCTGTATAAAATAGTGATTGAAATGAGACACTAACTCTGACAATGGCTTTGATTTGCAGTTGTTCTGATTGGAGACTCAGGGGTGGGCAAGAGTAACCTGCTATCACGTTTCACTCGCAATGAGTTCAACCTGGAAAGCAAGAGCACCATTGGCGTGGAGTTCGCAACAAGGTAAAGTTTGTGTGGATCAAGTAGGAGGAAGTGTTTTGCTTGTGCAGGCTATTGTCTTGCGCACATTACAGATACAGTGGAACCTCCTTTTTAAGACCTCCAAAAATCTGAGAAATCAGGTCTTTAACACTTTCTATCCCAGCTATGTTGACCACGTTTGTTTTAGCCGAGACAAGCTGTGCTGCAGCAGGTCACTCAGAATTGTAGTAACTGTGTATCAATACACTGGAATGCAGGTTGTTAAATGGTAGTTACAGGAAGTGACTGAAGCTAACAGTCTGAGCGGATATATCTGTACCTGGTAAGATAAAGCCATATGAGTGAGTACGGATATATATCCGTACCTCGGAGATAATGAGTTAAAAGGTGTTCTTAAATTGGAGGTAAATTTTCACAGGTTATGAGCAAAACATCTGAAAAAGCAAGGTCCTAAAAATTGGGGGGTCTTAAAACGGGGGTTGCACTGTACTCAGTCAGCTTAATGTTTCAAACAAAAGTAAACATATGGGTTATCTTCAGAGTTATTTTGCTTCCTGGTACCTAATTTATGAGACAAAACTGATAAATTGGGTACAACTACAAGGAAGCACATTTGAGTTTGTTAGTACAGTAACGAAACGAGATAATTTTGGGTCATGATCTTTGTTTGTCTTCTAGTTTTAAGCATATCAGCATGCTAAAGCAAGACTTGGATTTGGAGGGATGTTTAAATTCATAAAGTGTAAAGCGTTAGCAAGTGACCAACGTACCATACCTTTTTAGGACAAAACTTTTGATCAGTCGTTATCGGTGTTGGTTTAACTCAGTTGAAATTGAAAGGGGCAAATGACAATTTGACCTGAAACATGTTTGTCTTACATAGATGCATGTGAGTTGATGCACATTCCATAATGTACTGAGTCGGTAAATGTTTTCTGTTGTGTGAGAGAAAGATGTACACTGACTTAGCCTTTTACTGCAGAAACGGTCGCTTACATGTCACTGTGTTGGAACGGACTAGTTTTAATATTGAAACATGCACATGCGTGGTAGCTCGGTTGGTAGAGCACTAGACTTGTGATCCACGGGTCTCGGGTTCCAATCTTTGCTGGGACAGACACAGGTCAACTTTATGTGCAGACTCAGAGACGGTATCCATGTTCCACCTCCGTGTAACCACTGTCACACGTAAAAGACCTCGGTAATTCTGCCATAAGTACAGGTGGCTGATTACACCTAAACACTCACACACCTGGGTCGCGCGACTCTGTTGCTGCTAGCTTTCAACTCGGAGTAAGCGACCCGAATTTCCCAGCGATGGGACAATGAAGTAATGAAATTGAAAAGGAAATAATGCCTACATGGGTGGAATTCTTCTGGTATATGGCGGAAATCGGGATTCGATTATGGCCTTTTTTTTTGGTCTCTCTCTTTTTGGCTCACGTAAGTGTAGCCTATGCGATGCTATCTTTTGTCTGTCTGTGCATGCGTGCGTGTGTGATAGAAACTTTAACATTTGACTGAACACCGAAATACATTTTACTGGGTTATTATCCAAGCAACAGCTTCAAAGTATTGAAGCAATGATCAACATTTCGTCGGCACGTATGTAGATAAAGTGTGTATCCAAAGAAAACGGGTGGTGGTGGGTTTTGGGGGGGGGGGGGGGGGGGGTAAAAGCAGGTGACTGGTTTGTGTTGTGTGTGGTATGTAGACCAGGCCAGGGGTCAAGGTTAGGTCAGATTGCGTGAAGGATTGTGGTATAGATTCACTTCTCAGTTCTAACCGAGCTGCATTCGCCGATTCGGGGAAGATGATTTGACATTGTTCGGTTTCGTAGCGGCTCCAGAAAAAATAGATAGAGAAGATACCAAAGGAAATTTCCTACAGGTTGATCTGCACAGGGTGTTTTCAGTGTCTGCGCGAGGAAGCGCTGTCGAAAGGGCAGTGTCGATCTTAGTGGCAGTCGTGTCCCCGTAAGTAGGCTACAGACAGACAGATCTAGATCTAGCGTCTCCCACTCTTACACCGTGTCTATGCTTACTGTGTGTGTGTATGTGTGACGGAGTGATTGAGTTTGTGTTACTGTTTGTCGATTTCTTACGGGAGCCTTGAAGGCTTCGCCTCTTGTTTTTGACTCACATGCGAAGCAAAAGTGAGTCTATGTACTCACCCGAGTCGTCCGTCCGGACGTCCGTCCGGAAAACTTTAACGTTGGATATTTCTTGGACACTATTCAGTCTATCAGTACCAAATTTGGCAAGATGGTGTATGATGACAAGGCCCCAAAAAACATACATAGCATCTTGACCTTGCTTCAAGGTCAAGGTCGCAGGGGCCATAAATGTTGCCTAAAAAACAGCTATTTTTCACATTTTTCACATTTTCTCTGAAGTTTTTGAGATTCAATACCTCACCTATCTATATATATATACGACTTGTGTCTGTGTGTCTGTGTGTTTGTGTGTTTGTGTATTTGTGTATTCGCCATGCACGGCCAAAGTTCTCGATGGATCTGCTTCAAATTTGGTGGGCATATTCAGGTAGACCCGGGACACGACACAACCTGGTCGATATTTCAACACGTGCTCTCAGCGCGCAGCGCGGAACCGATTTTGGTTCCACCTCAGCTATTTTGGTTCCACCTCAGCTACCCGGGCCCCCATACCGACACACCATAGCCGCTACACCACATCACAACGCCAAAGTTCTCGGTGGATCTTTTTCAAATTTGGACACCGTATTCAGCTACACCCCGGACACAATATCATCGATGAGATATTTCAACACGTGCTCTCAGCGCGCAGCGCTGAACTCATTTTCGTTTTTGTGTTCATTTCACCATTATAAGTAACTCTTCCTTATCTTCTCCAGTGTTTGGCGTTTATCTCCCTTCCTTCGTGTGGCTTTCCCGTTCAGTTGTAAGTTACTACACTGCGCTGAGCGTCTTCGGATATTCCCGGCGTTCTGTTACTGTTATTATTTTTAGAAGGTCAACGCAGTGTACAGAACGTAAATTGGACCCGTAAATTATCCTCACTGTAAAAGTGCAAAGGTCGAATCAATTTATAGCCACGCGAAAAATACACTGTCATCTATCTCTCTATAGATACGGCTTCTCTGTGTTTTTGTGTGTGTGTGTGTGAGTGTGTGTGTCTCTATGTAAGCAACACCTGTGCATTGTTCAGTTCTGTTTGTGATGTGGTCTGGCGGCTTTTGTGTAATTTTATGTACTGGCCTTCCTTTGAGAAGCCATAACTTGCTCAGTCCTGTTTGAGTGGAGTTCGCCTCCAAAGGTGATTAACACGGTTACATTCGTCGACAAGGATGGGACTCGATATGGTCAGGATTGGCATTATGGCCACTGAATCATTTTCGTGCTGTTCCCATTCCACGAATCTGGGAGGGACCTAAGCTTGGCGGGTCCATTGTTCGGACCCGGCGAAGCCGGCGTACGGCTCTAAGTACTTCTTCCCGGCGAAGCCGGCTACCCGGCGAAGCGGGTATTCATTCTAGTATATGATATATAGGGCAAAGTAAGCCCCATCTTTTGATACCAGTTTGGTTTACCTTGCTTCAAGGTCAAGGTCACAGGAGCTCTTCAAAGTTGGATTGTATACATATTTTGAAGTGACCTTGACCCTGAACTATGGAAGATAACTGTTTCAAACTTAAAAATTATGTGGGGCACATGTTATGCTTTCATCATGAGACACATTTGGTCACATATGATCAAGGTCAAGGTCACTTTGACCCTTATGAAATGTGACCAAAATAAGGTAGTGAACCACTAAAAGTGACCATATCTCATGGTAGAAAGAGCCAAAAAGCACCATTGTACTTCCTATGTCTTGAATTAACAGCTTTGTGTTGCATGACCTTGGATGACCTTGACCTTGGGTCAAGGTCACATGTATTTTGGTAGGAAAAATGTGTAAAGCATGTGAGTCGTATGGGCTTTGCCCTTCTTGTTTCTTTTGTTGTTGTTCGGTTGAGGTTCAGCCTTCAGGATTCATGATATTCTTCAGTCCCACCCATGTGTCTATGTTCAAGAGTTTTGTGTGTGTTTGCAGGAGTATACATGGTGACGGCAAGACAAAAATGCCTATGTTGACGAGTTTTGTGTGTGTGTTTGCAGGAGTATACAGGTTGACGGCAAGACAATCAAGGCACAGATCTGGGACACAGCTGGACAGGAGAGATACCGGGCCATCACTAGCGCGTGAGTCACACATGATAATCAAGTTTAAATTCTGAGCTCCGGAGGTACAATTGCAGAGCAGTTTTTAAAAAAGTTTCTTTACTGTTGAGACTCACATGTCACTTTTAGGATCTTTTATGTATCCCAGTTCAAATATATGTGGCGAGTAGCATCTTCCTTATTTCCTATTAAACTTTGTTTGTGTTAGGTCAGATTGTCAGGTTTCAAAACATCAGCTTGTGCCAACTGTCATATTTTGCTTTACCAGGTGTAACGACGTCATAAGAATTGCTGCTGTACAGTTCTTTAAATGGCGGGGTAAAAACCATCACATGTAAAAACCATCTCTTGCAAAAACATGAGGGAACGTAGGAGTTTCAGCCCAAGAATGAAGCTGAAGAAGAAGGATCATTGAATTTCACACACACGCACTTACACACAAACACAGAGCCCTCCTCTGCGCATTTTAGCTTAGAGATTCACAGTTTCTTTGCACATTCTCGTGGCAGTTACTACCGTGGGGCAGTGGGTGCCTTGCTGGTGTACGACATTGCCAAGCACCTGACGTACGAGAACGTGGAGCGATGGCTGAAGGAGCTGCGTGACCATGCCGACCAGAACATCGTCATCATGCTTGTGGGCAACAAGTCTGACCTCCGACATCTCAGGGCCGTCCCCACTGACGAGGCCAAGGCTTTCGCTGGTAAGACCTTCATTTCTGGTTTGGGATCTTTTTGCTCACCCGAGCAATCAAGATTCATAAGACGTTAGTCTCTGGCTTAATTTTTGTGTGTGATACTCCCGAGTAGTCAGCCTCAGGAGAGTTGGATTCAACAGTGTTGTTCTTTTCCGGTATTTAAAAAACAAATTTGCTGCTGGACCTTTCAGACTCAGCTTTTCATGATCCTGATGTTTGTGTCGCTGTTATGGCAAAAACAAGGTCTTGAAAATGCCTGTTCTTTGCACTCATATTCCAGTGGTTCATCACTTTATGAAGAATAGTCACTTTTTAAGAAGTCTCACTGTTTTCATACAATTCTCACTGTGGAGGCTTCTTTTTCATGTTTGCTTGCTACCTTGTTTTGTTGTTGTTGGTGTGTTGTGTCAAGGGTGGAGAATTATGAAGTGACTGTGACTGTTTGCTTTCAGAAAAGAACAACCTGTCTTTCATTGAGACGTCGGCTTTAGATTCTACAAACGTTGAAGCAGCGTTCCACAACATTCTCACTGGTGAGTTTGCCAAAGAAAATAGATCCTACCTGCATCCCTATAATTACATACAAATATATCAATGTCATTTACAGATGAATAGACGGGGAGGTTTGATTTGTACAAGAATAGTTCTCACATTAACTTTGTTAACTTCATAATAATTAAAAGCCACTGGTGTCTTCCAAGTTGACAGTTCTCGACTTGGATGCTCCGTAAACATTTTAGGTGTGTACTAGAGCTGATACCGCGCACAATATCGCCTTTTGTTGGAAGGCAGGCTGAGAGCGATGTTTGACCATTGACAGAGCAGTTTCAAAGTCGGCTGCGGAATAGCACAGTAGCCTGTGTACTCCGGCTCAGCCTTCAACCTTCACCGGATCACGCTTTGGACTACACAATCCGGATGATGTTGGTTGTGTACCCCCCGCGGGTTAGGGGGAAAAATTTACCCGATGCTCCCCAGCATGTCGTAAGAGGCGACTAACGGATTCTGTTTCTCTTTTTACCCTTGTTAAGTGTTTCTTGTATAGAATATAGTCAATTTTTGTAAAGATTTTAGTCAAGCAGTATGTAAGAAATGTTAAGTCCTTTGTACTGGAAACTTGCATTCTCCCAGTAAGGTCATACATTGTACTACGTTGCAAGCCCCTGGAGCAATTTTTTGATTAGTGCTTTTGTGAACAAGAAACAATTAACAAGTGGCTCTATCCCATCTGCCCCCTTTCCCCGTCGCGATATAACCTTGAATGGTTGAAAACGACGTTAAACACCAAATAAAGAAAGAAAGATCACGCTTTGGACTACACAATCCAGATGATGTTTGTTGTGTACGACCCGATCTTTGTAAAGAAAGATTCAACGTTAAAAGTATGGGTCGTACATGACCCGCACCATCCGAATAGGGATAAACACTACTGTGTAGTTCAAATGACTTCATTGTATATTTGTGTGTTTACAAAGATAATCCTTTAAAAATTGGTCGATAGGAAGGTTTTATGCTGACAATGGTGTTTGAAGATTACACGAGTGTCGATCAAAAACTCCCAATAGTTTTAGCGATACAGACACTTTTGTTAGGCTGGCGGTGAAGGTTTAACTTATGTGTAACACTAATGGCGGGCTGTGATTTGACTGAGGGAACTTTGCTTTGTGTGGTTGCAGAAATCTACAAGATAGTTTCGCAGAAGCAGATCCGTGATAGCCCCGATGACGACAACTCCCCCAGCGGCAATGTACAGACGATATCGGTTGCCCCCACCGTTAATTCCAACGCCAACAAGAAGCCGTGTTGCAACGTCTAACGACTCGGGCCACCCGTAGCCGTGCGCGCCCCCCCCCCCCCCCCCCCTTCACCCTTCTTCTCCTCTCTGTGGGCGGCAAGAAAGACTGTTCAGCCGGCTTCAGAGATTTTGAGCCGCGCTTCTGCTACAATGAGGAGCGAGAGAAAAAAAAAGAGGGGGTTTGTGGGAAGGGAGCAGTACAGCGTGTGCCGGTGTGAATGCGTGTGAACATGGGAACTGTTGAATGGAGTGTGTGTATGTTTTGTGTGTGTGTGTGGGACGTGCTTCTGGTGGAGTTTGGCTCTCGGTTTGCAAAGCTCATTTGTCGGGTTAGGATTGGATGAGATGAAATTTGGGGTGGGGGAGGGGAGGGAGAAAGGATGGGGTGGGGGAGGGGGTGTTAGTGTGTGTTGTTGAAAATGCTCCTTTCTGTTTCACTCTCTCTCTCTCTCTCTCTCTCTCTCTCGTTCCCTTCTGTGGTTGGCTTTCGGGCTGGTTGGTGCAGTTTGCTACTGGTTGATTTTGTTTAAAGTTTAGGAGATATTGAGACCCGGCGATGTGAAATAACCATGTATGTCTTTACTTGACATTGAAAAGCGAGATTGATATCATGGAGCTTTCTTTCCATTCAGCAATGATTAAGTCTAGTTATGACTTTCCATGGGTTGTGTAGGCAAGGTCAGCCCACCAGTTGGTGTACAAAAATCATCCCAAAGTGTTGAGATAACAAGATGTTGGACGGTTGACAGTGTAACGGTTTGACGCTGAGCGCACATTCAGTGAAGTAGCGATAACACTTGTGAGGATCTTGTAATAAACTGTTAAAATGTGAGTCCTCTCCTTCAGAAAGACGTCGTGTGGTTTGGATAGAAACCGTTCATTTAGCTGATGATGAATGCATATTTTCTTTTCGATTCCTCAGTCTTTTCCTCGCCCAGAATGGGGTTGCAGCGTTATACGCCGTCACCTCCCTTTACACAAAAACTGTCACTGATGATTGAGGATGCTTGTGTCTTGTTACTTACTATGACAGAGGGTACTCCCCCCTACCCCTCCCCAACCCCAGGGCTTCTGCATAGGAGAGTGAAGAAAGTTGTTTGCGCCACGCTTTCCCAGTATGCTGTCTGTGTGTGCAGGATAGCCTGGGTTATCACCATAGCAACATGATTGAGCAGCGTCATACAATCAGGCCGATCTCTGGGCCCCTTGTTAAGCTTGGTCGATGTTCTGGCGTGAGATTTTTTTAGTTAAATTTACATGTTTTTGTTCATTTCAAGTGATGAAGCTTATTGGACTGTGACTGTAATAAGACAAAAAGCAAACTGAGACATTTCACGCCCATTTGTCGCTGGTTTGAGCAAGCGAATGAAGGCTTTAACATTCACAGATCACGTCGCTTGTTTGAGCCTGAACTTGACTCGATTGCCTCGTACCACAGACAAAGTTTAAGAGATTGGGAATCATCACAACCAGTCGCTGTTCTCTGTTTTAAGGAGGATGACACTGATATGATTGTCGTTATCCAGGGAGAAGTGTGAGTATTTTGACATTGGCCTTGACATTTTGATTGGCTCCTAGACATTCCATCCCATCATAGATCGCTGCTTGCAACCTTTAGCCAAGTACAGTCATGCTTCGCAGTTGCGTGGTTTGGTTTAGAATGAGGAGAAAAGGTTCTGTTCTTTTGTGTACTCATTTTTACCTCTGCTACTCATATCAACTTTAGTGTGACTGATAAGTTTTCTAATTCTAATTTTTTTTTTTTTTTTGGGGGGGGGGGGGGGGGGGGGGGGAAGGAAGAGGGGTTTGGAGAGATGATTGTGAATGATTATGTATGTGTTTTCTTGGTAGTTTTTCTCTTGTTGTCCAGGCCGTGAAAGGTGGTGTTTGATTCTGTTCGTCCATTGCGCTGTGAATGCGAGTGCATGCATAACCGTTGAAACTGTTAACCGCTTGCTCCTAATCTTATGTCCTCTCCACCCATGCTGCGGCTATTTTTTTTTTACATGTAAGTACTGTATGCTTCTGTGAACATGTTCCACTCTTGGAAGCGGGTCCCTCTCCCCCAATTTTTTATGACCTCAGACCTGGGATTTGTATGCAAACCTGCGTAAATATGCTTCTTCTGTTAACGTAAAGCACATTTCTTTCTTTCTTTATTTGGTGTTTAACGTCGTTTTCAACCACGAAGGTTATATCGCGACGGCGTAAAGCACATGTAATGGCCCAATTTTGATGTCCAAATGATGGAAAATTTCTGAGCTTCAGGAGGTTTCACGCTCTCTCTCGAGGTGGGGGGGGGGGGGGGGGGGGGGGGGTAGTAGACCTCAGTAAGCTTTTTCATTTCTACCCAGGTAAGGGTTTATGATAAGTGTGGAAAAGGCTGTGACCAAATGTGTACATAGTGTCCTCTCACCACTGCCACCTCTTTGTCAAAGGGAAGCTACTCATTGTGAAACTGAAGAGACAATGTGTGTGAGGCGAAAATATCTTAGTTCTGGGGGAAGACTTTTCTGAACAAAACTTGTTCTCTCTCTCTCTCTCTCTCTCTCTCTCTCTCTCTCTCTCTCTCTCTCTCTCTCTCTCTCTCTCTCTCTTTCTCTCTCTCTTTCTTTCAGTTTTGCCCTTGAGCGTCTTACTCTTTAGTGTGCGAGTGTGTCTATTTCTTGTTTGCGTGTTAAGGAAGATTACAGAACCGCTTTGGAGTTGCGTCAATGTGGCTCGTTCTGTTTGCTTTTTGAATTTTTGTCGCCGGTGTGAGTGCGTAAGAGTTGACAAATATTGAATCATAATTGGCGTCCAGTCTGTGTGTCTTTGTACAAATGGTTGGGTAAATACTTGAAACAATTCCATGTGACTGTTTGCCATCGCTTTGTTTGGTGTGTCAGTGTAGCATGCAGTCAAGTCAACCTCTCGGCTTAGAATGGATTTTTGTACAAAACTGTTGCTCTTGTGAAGAATGTTCAATATTTGGTTTATTTAAATCAAGAGGTATGCAGGCAGAGGAGATAAGGTTGTTTTGTTTTTGTTGGGCAATTAATATAAGTTATAACTGGAGGAAATGAATTTTGCGACATAGGAATCAAGTGTCCTCCTATCGCTGGAGGCAACAGTGCAACACTGTCAGTTACAAAAACAGGTTTATTTGGAATTTTTCTTACACTTTAACACCAACCATCACTGTTACTCTTAGTGTGGCTTTGCTTGTAATGCAGGGGTGGGAAATGTCGGCGGATCTGTGTAAAGAGTATTATTCTGTCAACATAAAACACACAAAATAGGCCATTTTTGATGTCCAAGTAATCAACATTTCTCAGCTTCAGAGAGATTGTTACAAAGAGCGGAACGTCTCGAGGCTTTTTTGTCTGTCCCATCCCAGAGTACAGAAAACCTGATGTCGCTGAGAGAACTGTTCTTATATAGGTGTGGGTTACTGTAAAAGTACATGTAATATGAATGCTTTTGTATTGGAAATGTATCTATGTGAATTACATAGTGCGCGGAACTAGTTTTGTACAATGAAGAGTTTAATTTATTGCCACTTTAGAACACTCCTTCACAGAAAAACACGCTTTCTTCATGGTTATTTTTGGAGGTTTTCATACAACAAGGGGGAATGTATGCGTATTTGTTATGGCTGCAACATGTGGACAAAAGAACTATATTTTTTCTTTTCTTTCTAAAGCTTTGTGGGAGGGGTTTTTGCCTTGACTGTTGTGGGTATTGTACCTAGCTTGCTGTTTTATCAACCAAAGAGCAGAACGGTACGACGCGGATTCACAAGAAAAGAAATTCCCCCCCACACCTCCTCCTCCCCCCCGCCCCCACCCCCTACATCTTTCTCAAAAGCTCAGTCTGGTGCCCGGCTGAGAATTTTGTTTGGCAGTTTGTGGATAAATTAGGTAAGCGAGCATACGTGTACAAGCCCATTGCTTTAAAGTAATTGAGTCAGCGCTTATTAGCAAAATCCACCGTCTTATTGTCGACCGACTCCAGAGTTATATTTTGTATTGTAATGGATGGAGTTTTTGCACCCTCTTCGGACCTGTTTTTCTCTGCCACTGTTTTTTTTCTCTCAAACTTAATTCAGTGTTTCAGCATCTGCTGAAATTATCATTAATGTATAGCTGAGTGGTAACAAATATACATGTGCATTATAACTCGTGTGTGGTTGAAAGAGAGTGAGAGCGCGTAGTAGAGACAACTCAAGTTTGCTCTTTCCTTTGTGCAAGTGGTTGCAGAATTACACATGTACATGATTGTACAGACGTTGAAATTATGGTATGAAACGTGGTTGCCTGTACGCATCACTGGCTGATATCAATTAAATATACCATTATACTTGTCTGCAGTATGGTTGTTTTGTTGATGTTATTGGTGGTGTTTGTGGGTGAGTGTTTGTGTGTATGAAACTTGAATTGAACACATAATTTTTGATTAATTACCCGAGTGTTCAAACACTACATGCACAAATAATGTTTTTTGATATTCGGAGGTTCTCAGCTTTCCTCCATGTTATGATCTGTATGTGTGTGTGTGTTTGCTTGAAACTTGATTTGAACACATCATTCTTAATAAATTACCTGAGTGTGCAAACGCTACAAGGAAGAGTAATGGGGAAACAAATCTAAAACACAAAATCAGTTTTCCTGATTTTTACAGATTTTTAGCATTCATCATTGTCATGTGTGTGTGTGTGTGTGTGAACTTTGTGAACTGACACCAAGATGTAATGCTTGCAAGTTCACATGGGCGAACACTTACTGAGATCCCAGTACTGTTTGTCTTGCATCGGCATTCTTCTTCTTCTTCCAATAATGTTCAGCGATCAATGAATTGACCATTACTAACATGCTTTGCATAGCCTAGGTGACGCTTCTGGCAACATCTGGGAGATTTTCGGTTCACAGGACAGTTGAATTAAAGGGGAAAGACAAATTAACAAAACAAAACAAAACTTAATGGCTATGGTACGTTGTCTGGACACATGAGGTTTGAGACTATTTTACAGTGGTGACGGTTGTGCTGTATGTGTGTTTGTTTGTCAGTCTGTCTGTTTTAGTATTGCATGTACGCCTGATTATACCCCCCGCGGGTTAGGGGGAAGGATTTACCCCTCCCTGGTCCCCCCGCGGGTTAGGGGGAAGAATTTACCCGATGCTCCCCATCATGTCGTAAGAGGCGACTAACGGATTCTGTTTCTCCTTTTACCCGTGTTAAGTGTTTCTTGTATACAGTATAGTCAATGTTTGTAAAGATTTTAGTCAAGCAGTATGTAAGAAATGTTAAATCCTTTCTCCCAGTAAGGTCATATATTGTACTAAGTTACAAGCCCCTGGAGCAATTTTTTGATTAGTGCTTTTGCGAACAAGAAACAATTAACAAGTGGCTCTATCCCATCTCCCCCCCTTTCCCCGTCGTGATATAACCTTCGTGGTTGAAAACGACGTTAAACACCAAAAAATAAATAAAAATAAATAAAAAATGCGAATAGTAGTTCTGAAAGGAGATGCACATTTAGGTATCTCAATAATGTTCGGATGAAAGTTGTAAGGGAAATAACTGATGTAGTAATGGTGCTTTTCCAATATTATCTCCCTTGACTGCTATCTTGTGATATATACTGGAGTATGCATACTAAACCTTACTGTTACAGAGAATTACTGACTGGGAGTACATCCATTGAAATACTCTACTCGTTCCTGATGTTGACTAGAGATAGCAGATAAGATGACAACAACAACAACACAGAAAGTAACAAGTCGCGTAAGGCGAAAATACAACATTTAGTCAAGTAGCTGTCGAACTCACAGAATGAAACTGAACGCAATGCAACGCAGCAATCAGGAACCGACAAGGAATAAGATGAAAGTGTTTTTAAATTGATTTCGACAATTTAATTTTGATAATAATTTTTATATATTTAATTTTCAGAGCTTGTTTTTAATCCAAATATAACATATTTATATGTTTTTGGAATCAGAAAATGATGGAGAATAAGATGAACGTAAATTTGGATCGTTTTATAAATTTTTATTTTTTTTTACAATTTTCAGATTTTTAATGACCAAAGTCATTAATTAATTTTTAAGCCACCAAGCTGAAATGCAATACCGAAGTCCGGGCTTTGTCGAAGATTACTTGACCAAAATTTCAACCAATTTGGTTGAAAAATGAGGGCGTGACAGTGCCGCCTCAACTTTCACGAAAAGCCGGATATGACGTCATCAAAGACATTTATCAAAAAAATGAAAAAAACGTTCGGGGATTTCATACCCAGGAACTCTCATGTCAAATTTCATAAAGATCGGTCCAGTAGTTTAGTCTGAATCGCTCTACACACACACACACACACACACACACACGCCACGACCCTCGTCTCGATTCCCCCCTCTACGTTAAAACATTTAGTCAAAACTTGACTAAATGTAAAAAGAAAAGCCCACAAGCCTGCTTCACGGTCAGATATTGTTTAATGAAAATGTTCACAATATGCACAATTAAAAAAGAGTTGCAAAAACAAAACAAAAACTGTGCCTTACTCTGTCTAATGTAGGCACTAAAACAAACAAACAAACAAAATCAGACAAACATGAATTGACTGTACTTAAATACTGATAGACAAAGACACATGAAAATTGAAATCGGTCAAGGTTGTATTTATAATTCAGTGCACACATTCTGCAATAAACAAAATGAATGAGAAATAGCCTGCATTACTATGTGGAAAACAAAAGAAAAAATGCACATAACGCAGGTGGGCAGAAAGAGAGTAAGGGAGGGAGAGACAGAGATGGGTGAAACCAGAGACATAGATTCAATGTATGTCTCTGGTGAAACTGAAGAGAGACAGGCAGAGAGAGATAGAGAAAAAGAGAGACAGTGAGGGATGAAAAGAGAGATGGGTGCTGAGACAGACGGAGTAACAGAGACAGACAAACGCAAAACAAGATTTCATGAAATAATGCTATTAATGACAATGAATACATCGAAATATTTCATGACATATCAAGTTGTACATCACAAGAAAAAAAATGGAAAATGGAAAAAATTAATAAGGTAAATGAACAATTGTGTGTGCATACGTGTGTGAGTGTGTGTGGGTGAGTGTGTGGGGAAGTAGGGGAGGGGAGACATGGGAACAGCTTTTTTTTCTTTTCTTTATTTGGTGTTTAACGTCGTTTTCAACCGTTCAAGGTTATATCACGACGGGGAAAGGGGTGAGATGGGATAGAGCCACTTGTTAATTGTTTCTTGTTCACAAAAGCACAAATAAAAAAATTGCTCCAGGGGCTTGCAACGTAGTACAATGTATTACCTTACTGGGAGAATGCAAGTTTCCAGTACAAAGGACTTAACATTTCTTACATACTGCTTGACTAAAATCTTTACAAACATTGACTATATTCTATACAAGAAACACTTAACAAGGGTAAAAGGAGAAACAGAATCCGTTAGTCGTCTCTTACGACATGCTGGGGAGCATCGGGTAAATTCTTCCCCCTACTGAACCCGCGGGGGGAATGGGAACAGCGCAAGCTCAGTAAAAACATCCGAAACTGAAGTAAATCATAGTGCGGACAATTATTTAAACAGTTTCTCGGTTGACCTGTACACAATGGCATAGTAAGTGTCACCACGAAAGCACAGTTGAGTGATAAACTAGTCTATAAACTATGGTTTACTCTCAGTTCAGACAGCATTTTCTCATCATCTGATGAAACTCTTTTTGGGGCATGTAATCTTTTTATTTTCAGACTCTCTAAGATTGACGTTCATATGACAGTTCCCAAGCCTGGGGATGGGGGTTTGGGGGGGGGGGGGGGGGAGGGCAAGACCCTGCAGTCTCAGTATAATAATCACTCTTCAGACAGCATTTTCTAATAATCTGATAAAACTCTTTTTGGGTGGCATTTGAATTTTAAAGTTCGCCAATCATATGACAGACATAAGCCTGGTGGGTGAAGGGGGGTGTGTGTGTGTGTGGGGGGGGGGGGGGGCTGAAAGCTCTAGGCGTCATTGCCAGAGGGTGACGCCACCTCATCCTTGTCATTGTCGAAGCGTTGCATGGAGATGCCGCCTCCGAAGGATCCTCCTTTCATCCTGTAGACGACGTACATTATTCCGAATCCCACAAGAGCGCCCATAATCAGCATGCCCACCGCCATACCGCCCATCGCTCCTGCACGCACACATTCAGAGAGGCATGAAAGCATGTGTCCTTTGCTGACGGAATCACCGAGAACCTGGTACGCCTTGTCCAAAGGCAGATTGTTGGGGCGGCGTGTTCGCCACGTGGCAGCACGCGCACACCCATACTTTGTCTGTCTGTCTGTCTGTCTGTCTGTCTGTCTTTCTGTCTTTCTGTCTGTCTGTCTCTCACTGACACACACACACTGTCAGCGACACACACACCTCACACACACACACACACACACACGTAATCACAAATAGACACACTCACGTACGCACGCATGCACACACACGCACACACATGTATGTATACGGCACACGCATGAACGCACACACAACTGAATACAAACACACTCACACACAACCACAACCATCACCACCACCGGCAACACACACACACTCACACAAAAACCGGCTTCGCCCTACACACACACACACACACACACACACACACACACACCGTGACACACACACAATTCCTACCTCCAGTGTAGCCGGAGCTGGATGAATCTGGGTTGGGGGCGGCAGAACGTCGCTGTCGGGAACTGGATTGTATCGAGTACTCCGGTCCTGCTGGCTTCACCGTGAGCTTGTTCAGCTGTAACGCAGGAAAATAAGTTCACGGTCATGACCATCATCAACCCATGTCAAGGTCATTCAAAACTCGCTTGACTAGAACTCTCGTCTTCACCGTGTTCACTCAGTGGTTGAAACAGGGTTAACAGGTCAAGGTTATGACCTTCACCAACCAATGTCAAGGTTATTCAAACTCACTTGACTAGAACTCTCGTCTTCGCTGTGTTCAGTGGTTGAAACAAGGTTAACAGGTCAAGGTTATGACCTACATCAACTTAGGTCAAGGTTACTTTACAATGTTCGCCTCACCGTGATTTTGTTCAGCTGCAAATCATGGTAAATAGTTTCGCCGCGTGGGTTCGTTTCCCATTTTGTTGCGCTCTTTTGTCAACGGGACAGAGAGTTCAGGCGTAATTAAGTGCCCTCTTTGACTCGAGAGTCAAGAAGGCAAGACGACCAGTTATCAAAGTAAAAAGCCGACGTAGAACGTCAATGGTGTGAAGTCTATCTCAACACCAGGCTGGGTGATTCTCTTCAGATCCGCGAATTTCAGAGGAAACCTGATTGATTGGTTTAGTGAGAAAGAAAAGGTAATCTCTGAGGAAAATCACTTTATATATAGACCTAGTACACCACACGTCCCGATCAGTGTACTTTGGTAAACTATCCAGAAATACTGACATTTCCTGCCAGGAAAGGCCTCGAATACAATCCAGAAATTTCCAAAGTCAATTTTGACACCCACCCCCCCCCCCCCTCTATTTAAGACTTCCTCCCTTTCAAGACTGCTTTTTTTGACTCACATGCGAAGCAAAAGTGAGTCTATGTACTCACCCGAGTCGTCCGTCCGTCCGTCCGGCCGTCCGGCTGGACGTCCGGCCGGCCGTCCGGAAAACTTTAACGTTGGATATTTCTTGGACACTATTCAGTCTATCAGTACCAAATTTGGCAAGATGGTGTATGATGACAAGGCCCCAAAAAACATACATAGCATCTTGACCTTGCTTCAAGGTCAAGGTCGCAGGGGCCATAAATGTTGTCTAAAAAACAGCTATTTTTCACATTTTTCCCATTTTCTCTGAAGTTTTTGATATTGAATACCTCACCTATATATGATATATAGGGCAAAGTAAGCCCCATCTTTTGATACCAGTTTGGTTTACCTTGCTTCAAGGTCAAGGTCACAGGAGCTCTTCAAAGTTGGATTGTATACATATTTTGAAGTGACCTTGACCCTGAACTATGGAAGATAACTGTTTCAAACTTAAAAATTATGTGGGGCACATGTTATGCTTTCATCATGAGACACATTTGGTCACATATGATCAAGGTCAAGGTCACTTTGACCCTTATGAAATGTGACCAAAATAAGGTAGTGAACCACTAAAAGTGACCATATCTCATGGTAGAAAGAGCCAAAAAGCACCATGGTACTTCCTATGTCTTGAATTAACAGCTTTGTGTTGCATGACCTTGGATGACCTTGACCTTGGGTCAAGGTCACATGTATTTTGGTAGGAAAAATGTGTAAAGCAGTTCTTAGTGTATGATGTCATTGCTATGTAAAGGTCAAGGTCAAGCATGTGAGTCGTATGGGCTTTGCCCTTCTTGTTCGGATTTGCTGTCCATCGAGGCATTGCCCCTGCACCCCACCAGGGCCTTGACGGCCCCTGGACCCCGGCCTATTTCAGAGCTATTTTTGTTGCGGTTTTTATCCAAGACAGTAGTTACCCAGCTTGCAACACTATTTTCGTCGCTATTTGTACCAGTACACGAGACAGAGATTTCAGTCGAAAGTGCTCTCTTTGACCTGAGAGTCAACCAAGGGAAGACAACCCGTTATAGTCGAAGTAAAAAAAAAACCCGACGAAGAACACCAACACTCACGTTGTTAAAGCCTGGCAAAGACACAAGGGAAGACAACCCATTATCAAAGTCATAAAACCGACGTAGAACGTCAACGGCGTGATGTCTATCCCAACACTCACGTTGGTAAAGCCTGGGGAGGACACAAGGATGGAAAGCTCTCCCTTGCTGACCGAGTCGCTGAGAACCTGGTACGCCTCGGCCAGAGTTGGTTCGTCGGGCGCGTTGGCCACGTCACCGGGCAGCGGGGCCTTGTCCAGCAGGTCAAAGGTCACCAGCACGTTCTCACCGGCCTCTTGAGCCTGCCAGAAAGACATTTTATTATGAATATATGTAGTGAATACAGTGAAACCCCCCTTTTAAGACTCCCCCCCCCCCCAATTTTTTTTAAAAGACTTACCTCCTTTCAAGACCTTACTTTTTCAGATCTATTTGTCAAGTAGACACTTTATTATCTCAGTAGTCAATACATAAAAACCGGCACGGTTGGCCTTGTGGTAAGGCGTCCGCCCCGTGATCGGGAGGTCGTGGGTTCGAACCCCGGCCGGGTCATACCTAAGACTTTAAAATTGGCAATCTAGTGGCTGCTCCGCCTGGCGTCTGGCATTATGGGGTTAGTGCTAGGACTGCTTGGTCCGGTGTCAGAATAATGTGACTGGGTGAGACATGAAGCCTGTGCTGCGACTTCTGTCTTGTGTGTGGCGCACGTTATATGTCAAAGCAGCACCGCCCTGATATGGCCCTTCGTGGTCGGCTGGGCGTTAAAGGCACAGTGCAGCTCACAGCCTTCGTTATGCGTTTTTGTTGCACCTGAGTGCATTTACAGTTCAAAATTTCTCCTATGGTAGTAAAACAAACCCAAAACTACCCAACGACGACATCTGTGAAGCTCGACAGTTTCTTGTTCACGCGAGTGCATAAATTAACCTAGTTATTATGTGGTGTTTGGTCGGAGTTCGATTCAACTGCCGTGATTCCGGCTTCCATTTTGTTTTACACAAACTCATGATCTTCTTCTGCGTTCGTGGGCTGAAACTCCCACGTACACTCGTGTTTTTTGCACGAGTGGAATTTTACGTGTATGACCGTTTTTTACCCCGCCATTTAGGCAGCCATACGCCGTTTTCGGAGGAAGCATGCTGGGTATTTTCGTGTTTCTATAACCCACCGAACTCTGACATGGATTACAGGATCTTTTTCGTGCGCACTTGGTCTTGTGCTTGCGTGTACACACGGGGGTGTTCGGACACCGAGGAGAGTCTGCACACAAAGTTGACTCTGAGAAATAAATCTCTCGCCGAACGTGGGGACGAACTCACGCTGACAGCGGCCAACTGAATACAAATCCAGCGCGCTACCGACTGAGCTACATCCCCGCCCAAAACTCATGATGACGTCTGACATAGTTTGCTAGTGACGTGTCTTTTTGTGCATGATGTGGTGATCTACCTGATCTAAATTTAGATCCAAAAATAGGCCAAGACCAGCCGGGTCCGAGTACGAAATTAATTCGTTAAAAAATCGCAGTTCTTGACTCTTTGGGTGCAAGTCAATGAAACTTGGTAGTTCTTCTAACGGATAGCTGCCTGAGGTATGACTAAAAGCCCCAGGGGCTCCGTGCACCTGGATTTGACAAGTTCAGTACCTTTAAGCAAACAAACAAACAAACAAGTCGCGTAAGGCGAAAATACAATATTTAGTCAAGTAGCTGTCGAACTCACAGAATGAAACTGAACGCAACGCAACGCAGCAAGACCGTATACTCGTAGCATCGTCACTCCACCGCCCGTGGCAAAGGCAGTGCCCGTGGAATTGACAAGATCTGAGAAGAGCGGGATATTCGTTGCGCTGAGAAGGATAGCACGCTTTTCTGTACCTCTCTTCGTTTTAACTTTCTGAGCGTGTTTTTAATCCAAACATATCATATCTATATATTTTTGGAATCAGGAACCGACAAGAAATAAGATGAAAGTGTTTTTAAATTGATTTCGAAAAAAAAAATTTGATAATAATTTTTATATATTTAATTTTCAGAGCTTGTTTTTAATCCGAATATAACATATTTATATGTTTTTGGAATCAGCAAATGATGGAGAATAAGATAAACGTAAATTTGGATCGTTTTATAAATTTTTTATTTTTTTTTACAATTTTCAGATTTTTAATGACCTAAGTCATCAATTAATTTTTAAGTCACCAAGCTGAAATGCAATACCGAATCCCGGGCTTCGTCGAAGATTACTTGAGCAAAATTTCAACCAATTTGGTTGAAAAATGAGGGCGTGACAGTGCCGCCTCAACTTTCACGAAAAGCCGGATATGACGTCATCAAAGACATTTATCAAAAAAATGAAAAAAACGTTCGGGGATTTCATACCCAGGAACTCTCATGTCAAATTTCATAAAGATCGGTCCAGTAGTTTAGTCTGAATCGCTCTACACACACACACACACACACACACACGCACACACATACACCATACCCTCGTTTCGATTCCCCCTCGATGTTAAAATATTTAGTCAAAACTTGACTAAATATAAAAATACAATAAAACCCCATTTTAAAGACACAAGTAGACACTTTGTTGTCTCGGTCTTGGACCCCCCCCCCCCCCTCCTCCCCCCCCCCCCCCCCCTTTAAAGACCCCCAATTCTAGAACTGTCACACCTTTTAAGACTTTCCTTTTTCAGATTTTCTGTCAAGTAGACACTTTATTATCTCGGTAGTGAATACAGTGGAATCCCCCATGTTTTGAGACCCGCACATTTATAAGACTTCATAACTATTAAGCTTTCTAAATGCATGCGACATTATGATGAATGTTTGTTCGTTTCAATGCTTATTCTGCAAGGTGCCAGGAGACTTGCTACCGGCACGGTTGGCCTAGTGGTAAGGCGTCCGCCCCGTGATCGGGAGGTCGTGGGTTCGAACCCCGGCCGGGTCATAGCTAAGACATTAAAATTGGCAATCTAGTGGCTGCTCCGCCTGGCGTCTGGCATTATGGGGTTAGTGCTAGGACTGGTTGGTCCGGTGTCAGAATAATGTGACTGGGTGAGACACGAAGCCTGTGCTGCGACTTCTGTCTTGTGTGTGGCGCACGTTATAATTATGTCAAAGCAGCACCGCCCTGATACGGCCCTTCGTGGTCGACTGGGCGTTAAACAAACAAACAAACAAACAAAAAGGAGACTTGCTACTTACTCTTGCTGCAAATGTCGGAAGCATTTGGAGCGCTTACTTTTCTTTGTTTCACAGATCATAAGGCCAACCAAAAAACGTTGTATGTTTCTGGTCACCCGACCCTACCTAGTTTTTTCCCGCCGACCCTAGAAAAAAAGCGTCAAAACAAAAGTAACAGACGGCAGACGACACAAGGGGGATAACCCCGCATCCCTTTTGTCTCATTTCTTTTGTAAAGTGTTGTCTTTCTCTTTGTATAGTAAGTCCAGTCTCTTTGCGTCACTGTATAGTTATTTTCTACCCTAAACCAACAACAACAACAACAACAACAAAACAAAACAAACAAAAAAACCCTACCTACCTACCCTATTTTTTGTAGTTACCAGAAACATACAACTTTTTTGGGGGGCCTAAGATGGCACTCTGGCTCATTTGATTAAGATTCTTACCTTATATAAGCTACAATGTATCGGCATATCAGAGAAAGTAAACAGAATTATTTTCACGGAAAGACCGTGCCTTGAACTTCAAGTTGAAGAAATAATTTTTAAAAAAAGCAACAGCAAAAGAATGCATGATCAACAAACAAACAAAAATAATTAAAAAAATATCTACAAAAAAATCTAAAATATATATATATAAATAAATAAACTGACGTCGAGCTTCGAAATCCTGAGGGGAGACACGCTGAGGGCAGCCTCCAGGCTGAGCAAGACGAAATACTTAAACACTTTGACGTCACCAGCAACCACGTCACGGAAACGACCTGCAAAGCAACCGTCATGTCACGCTTGTTAGTAGACAAGACAAGACAATAGTTTATTTCCTGATAGGCCATTAGCCCCTGGAAAGGGGGTAATTATATACAGTGAGTACCTTTCGTACAGCGTGCAACGTGAAAAAAACATATGAAATAAGACATGTCTAAATCAAATGTCAAAAACGCTTGTTAGTGGAGAGGTTTAAGTCAAGATGGTAGACGTGAAGTGCGTCCACCGAGTAAGTACCCAGTGGTAACGTTAACGGCCTCTGCTCTAATCACCACAGTTATAGCTCGAGTCTATCGGACTGTAACGTCAGAGATATGAGCAAGGCGCGAAAGTATGACGGCTTACTAGTGCCAAAACCTCATAATTGTAATTATCAAGGGAAAATGAGTAATTTCCCCTTGATAATTACCATTTTCAGGTGTTTATTACTATTACTAATTTTCCCGGAATAATTACTAACTTTCACCTGTTAATTACTAATTTTTAGTTTTGGCTCACTTCCTGACGGATTGCTAGTGCCAAAACTAAAAATTAGTAATTTTCCCGTGAAAATGAGTAACTAACACGTGAAAACAGTAACTGACAGCGTTAATTAGTAATTATCACGTGATAATGGGTAACCCCAGGTTTTGGCACTAGTAAGTCGTCATACCCAGGTTTTGGCACTAGTAAGCCGTCATACGAAGGGACACATTTGCTATTGTTGTGAATATGCCTGAAACTGATAAGGCCGGTGTAACACGAGAAAATTACTCCCACAAGATTTTTAATCCGGAGTAAACATTTCGTACAAAAAAAGTTACTCCCTTTACGAAAAAAGCACTCCCCCATTGCACGAGAAAATGACTCCCCACGACAGGTGAGTTCCGAGTAAACATTTCGTACACATATTACTCCCCTGACGAATAAATAACGAATAAATTACTTCACCCCAACACGAACAATTTAACTTCCCATGCCAGGTGTACGAAATTTTTACTCCATTGTCCCCTGTTAGCCTTGGTGGTGGAAGGGATGGAAGGAGGGTAGCGCGACATTCGTGTGCGCGAGATCACTTATTGGCATTATCCCTTCGCCCGCATCCCATTTTTGCGTACGAGATTTTTACTGGAAGTAAAACAAACGGGGAGTAAAAATTTCGTGGAGGGAGTAATTTTTTCGTGCCTTGGGGAGTTCTTTTCTGGTACGAAAAGTGTACTCGGAGTAAGAAATTCGTACGAAATATTTACTCCGGAGTAAATTTTTCGTGGAGTAAAGATTTCGTGTTACACCGGAGTTGGGATGAGTTGAAAGAACCATAGTGGTGGAAGTGAAAGACAGTGGGATCGATCGGGAGATGATACGAGGAGGATGAAGGGGACTGATCTATTTTATTTATTTATTTTATTTACGAGGATTTATATCGCGCACGTATCTCACCACACAAGGCGACTCAAGGCGCATGTTACCTATTAATGCCGTGTGAGATGGAATTTTTTACACAATATATCACGCATTCACATCGGCCAGTAGATCGACTGCCTTTAGGCGCTGCATCCACCTTTCACGGCCTATTATTCCAGGTCACACGGGTATTTTGGTGGACATTTTTATCTACGCCTATACAATTTTGCCAGGAAAGACCCTTTTGTCAATCGTGGGATCTTTAACGTGCATACCCCAATGTAGTGTACACGAAGGGACCTCGGTTTATCGTCTCATCCGAAAGACTAGCACTTGAACCCACCACCTAGGTTAGGAAAGGGGGGAGAAAATTGCTAACGCCCTGACCCAGGGTCGAACTCGCAACCTCTCGCTTCCGAGCGCAAGTGCGTTACCACTCGGCTACCCAGACCCTCTACTATGGTTCAAGGTTATGTAGGGGAAGGGCTCCTAATATGGACCGGCTCCTAATATGGACCACCTCCTGTTCTGACAAACTAACGGCGCTAGAGCGCTCAAAACAATTTCATTGGCTGTATTCACCCTCTCTGGATAACTTTCACATGTCAAATTAGTTGCAGAAACACAAACCTCAAAACCGGTTGGCAAGGTTCACTCTAAATTTGCTGCCTAAAACGGACTCGTTTCTGTACACAGCCAAAGCTTTTATCACACAAAAATTGCTACATATGACAGCTAAGACCGTATTTGTTATATTTTAGCAGTGTTGACCCCGAGTTTCTACTGCAAACAAAAAATAATGGCAAAATCTTAAAGTATGTGTGAGTACCCTAATATGGACCACCTTCAACAAATCGAAGAAAATAAAAGCTAAATGCTATTTTCATTAATTCATTCAGAAGCTTGCTGGAAATAACCTATAACTAGCCTTCGAGATTTAAAAAAAATATCACAAATAGTCTTCTTTTCGTGGAAGTTGATAATTTCACTTATTTTCACTCTGTTTTGGATAAGCTTCTTTAGTTTCCTGGTGTGCTTCAAATAATGCTCTCATCAACCCGAAACAGATAAATCTAAAGCATATTTTGATTAGTCTGACTTGCACACTAAGTTGTATCATGTTATTTTGAAGTATAGGGGGCTTTTTACAGTGATTCGAGAAGGCTGCTTCAGTGGTCCATATTAGGCGCCCAGGCTCTTAATATGGAACATTTGTGTTTTTTTTCTGTATCTAATTTTTGCTGAATATCTATCAAAGCTATTTCACTCTAATTAGGCCAAACGGTTAACCTAAGAGAGAAGGACTACCAAACACAAAATGAAACTTCTTCGCAAGAAAACAAGCTAGTTATCAGCATGAAACAAAAAGTGGTCCGTACTAGAGCCCTTCCCCTACTTGGAATATGGAAAACAAAGTTTCTACACTGGCTAGGTCTGTAGCTCACGCACGCACGCACGCAGGCTAGCACACGCACGCGGGCACGCGCACGCACACACACACACACACACACACACACACACACACATTGACTCACACAGTCACGCACATAGTCACACACACTCACACACACACACGCGCACTCACACGCACGCACACACACACAAACACACACGCACGCACACACACCCCGCTCCCTCCCACACACACACACACGTTCATGTCAGTCCTACCTGGAACAAGGAAGGCGAAGTTTTTGGACTGGGTGGGTCCATAACACGAGCTGAGGTCGTACGTCAGGATATTGGGTTCCTCGGCGTTGTACTCGTAGAAACTCATCTGTCTGTGGATCGGGTTGTCCTGCTGCAAGGTCAAGGTCAAAGCGGGGTGAAGGTCATAATCAAGTTCAAGGTCGAGGGTAAAAGTTTTAAAATGACCCTATGTTTCTTTCACAATTTCTGATGTTTTATATCTATATATATATATATATTTATATAATACGTTTTAAACAGCCAAAATAATTACTAATTAACTCAGAATTTGTAATCAGGTTAAAACTAACGAAAACACTAGTTATAATAACGAGTTTCATGGATTAATAAAATGATGATTAAGAGAGAGAGAGAGAGAGAGAGAGAGAGAGAGAGAGAGAGGGAGATGTAGGACATTTTATTGATTAAACACACAAGGTTTATTTCAACGGGGTGTGTGTGTGTGTGTGTGTGTGTGTGTGTGGGGGGGGGGGGGGGTCAGTAATACATGCCGTGTGTTTGTATTTATGGACAATCAACCGGTTTTATCTCTTTCTCTCTAACATATACTCACACGAACGCACGCACGCTCTCACTCTCTCTCACTCACTCTTAAACCTAAAGACATATCCAGCGCATGAATTAACATACAGTGCTAACATACATTATCGGCTTTCAATCATTCTCTATCGTTCCACGGCACAAACTCTCTCTCTCTCTCTTTCTCTTTCTCTTTCTCCTCTCTCTCTCTCTCTCTCTCTCTCTCTCTCTCTCTCTCTCTCTCTCTCTCTCTCTCTCTCTCTCTCTCTCCCTCTCTCTCTCTCTCCCTCTCTCTCTTTCTAACATACAAACATTTCCAGCGCAAAAATCAACAATTTGAATAGGTACAACAACACAAGTGTACTACACCAGCATACATTATTTACAATCAAACCTGCTCTAACATTCCACGGCACAAACTATGTATAACACATCGCCGTCTCGTTCACCTGTTCCACATTGGGTAACTAGTCCAAAAAACTTTTCCTTTTTTGAAAAACACGATATAAGAATCTGGCCACATGCACCACTGAATCCCCTTTATCTACAGACATAACACGTAAAATACTGTTCGCATCTTCACTCTGGGTTTTTTCTCTTAGTATTTTGACATCAAGTCTATAATCACAATATCCTTTGCATACAAACAATACATGTTTCTCGTCTTCCACGTCCTCTCTGCATACAGGGCAAATCAAAAGGCCCGGTACAACGTCAGTTCGATAGCGGCATTTGTGAGTGTTTATGGGTGAAATACCAAATCGAAATTGTATGTATGCATCTCGAAAACAGCGGAGCTGAATATGGTCTATATACACTTCAGCGCGAATTTCTTGTTTAAAGAGCGAATAAAATTCAAATCGCTCCGAGTTCATGATGCTTGTTGTGCCAGTCTTGCTGGAAGCAATCAAACAGTCGTTGTCTGAATACTGCTATAAATCGATTCAAATCGCCTACACCTACACAACTCACACAAACAACAAACAGAAGAGAGAGAGAGAGAGAGAGAGAGAGAGAGAGAGAGAGAGAGAGAGAGAGAGAGAGAGAGAGATAAAGAGAGAGCGAGAGAGATAAAGAGAGAGCGAGAGAGAGAGAGAGCGGGAGAGAGAGAGCGAGAGAGAGAGATAGCGAGAGAGAGAGAGAGAGAGAGAGAGAGAGAGAGAGAGAGAGAGAGAGAGAGAGAGAGAGAGAGAGGGTTGAAGAGTTGCAGAAATCAATAAGAAATACAAAAGATCGAGCGAATGCCTTCAGGCAGACACACACAAGAATGACGTACACACTTCAAGAAAAAACACAGAGGGCAACAGTCAGATAATTACGTTATCGGAGAAGACTTCCAACATGATGGGCAGTACAGGGTTATCCCGGAATCCCATACTCTGCAGAAAGTCTTCCTGTCAGGTCAAACAGAACAAAATAATCATCATCATTGTCATCATCATTTTCTAGATTATCTGATGTAAATGGTCGTTGTTTATGGAAATGTAAGTTATCAATGCTTGTATGTTATTTCCTACGAGGAAACTTTTGATATGTAAAATGTTGAATTTTAATGTCCAATGTAAAGCGCCAGGAGACTGTCATTTGGCGGTGAACAGCGCTATAAAAGAATGTTTTATTATTATTATTATTATTATTATTAGTAGTAGTAGTAGTAGTAGTACTACTATAGTAGTAGTAGTAGTAGTAGTAGTAGTAGTAGTAGTACGTAGTAGTAGTAGTAGTAGTAGTAGTAGTAGTAGTACGTAGTAGTAGTAGTAGTCAAGCCCCTGGAGCAATTTTTTGATTAGTGCTTTTGTGAACAAGAAACACTTAACAAGTGGCTCTATCCCATCTCCCCCCTTTCCCCTATCCCATCTCTCCCCTTTCCCTCGTCGCGATATAACCTTCGTGGTTGAAAACGACGTTAAACACCAAATAAAGAAAAGTCATAGTAGTAGTAGTAGTAGTAGTAGTAGTAGTAGTAGTAGTAGTAGTAGTAGTAGTAGTAGTAGTATCGTCGTGTCGTCGTCGTTATCGTCATCATCATCATCAACCATCAATCATCAATCATTCATTATCAATCATCATCATCATCGTCTGGCCACGCAAAAATAAATTCTTTGAAAAATGCTCGCTCTTTACGGATGTTCTCAAGCGGTGAGTGTTTAAACGAAAGGGTGTTTGTACTGTGTGTAAAAGCCCGACAGTGTCTGTGACCAGAAACGGATGGTTTACGGGAAGCTGAGTGTGCCTTTAAGTTCGGAACTCAATCCGTCAATTAATTTCACGATAAATATTCTTTGGTTTGATTAAAGCGACTTGTTTCACAAATCAGTCAAAAACGCCACTGGAGGAGTGTGAGCTATGAATTTATCACGCTTTAAGTTCAACATTATGATTTTTGAAGAACAAAGTCAAAACTGAGTTAAGTCCTGGTCTGTCGTAATTGTTTTTGATTATTGAATTGTTCAAAAGCTTCTCCCTTGCACTGACCGAGGCGAAATACCATGTCCAGGTGGTGGCCGGGTTGTTGGTGGTGGGGTCGGGGTAATCAAACCTCTCCGCTGCCCAGGAGAAACAGTCCACACCACGGATGTTACGCTGCAATGCCCACACTACTGAATTTTAATTTGTTAAATTTTTTTAATCTAATATACATCGTACAAGAAATAAACATCATCATTTCTACATAGTGACAATGCTTCCTTCCAAGTATGTGGAACGAGGCATCAGGCACAAGAATAGTACGAGACGGAGGTTGAAGGTAAGGACGAGAGAGTGCAGAAAAGAGAGAGAGAGAGAGAGAGAGAGAGAGAGAGAGAGAGAGAGAGAGAGAGAGGTGAGTGAGATAAAGATAGAGAGAGAGGTGAGTGAGAGAGATAGAGAGAGAGAGAGGTGAGAGAGAGAGAGGTGAGTGAGAGAGAGAGAGAGAGGTGAGAGAGAGAGAGGTGAGTGAGAGAGAGAGAGAGGTGAGTCAGTGAGAGAGAGAGAGGTGAGAGAGAGAGAGAGAGAGAGAGAGAGAGAGAGAGAGAGAGAGAGAGAGAGAGAGAGAGAGAGAAATGGTTACAGAAAGGGGCGAAGAGAGAAAGGAAGAAGAGAGAAATGAAGAACAGAGAGCGGAGGTAGCAAATAAAACACAGTATGTCAAAAAGGAGATGAAGGGAGCATCGAGATATGCAGCTTGGGGAATAAAACAGTCCTTAGGCCTTACACTTGGCACAAACGGAAAAACTTAATGATTTACGATACCTACTGATACATGCACATATTGCATGTCAAGAACAACGCATGTTACGCTGCTATGCACACACCACTTAATGCTATACGATACCGATACATGCACATCACGCATGTCAAACACCAATCATGTTACGGCTGCAGTGCACACACCACTTAATGCTATACGATACTGATACATGCACATCACGCATGTCACACACCACTCACCACGCCTTGGTACACATAGTTATGGTTGAGATCAAGGAATTCATTGGGGTTCCTCAAGCGAACGTGGGTGGCATCCACATTGATGTTGTCGAACGCGTGTTCACCAATCATCTGCACCGTACAGTTCGCACGCAGCACGTCGATGACGTAAGCCACTCCTGTAACAAGCACGCCCATTGGTCAGATCTCAGAAATTTCTACTGCGCAGTACTGTACAGTGACACCCTCCCCCCTCTCCCTTTTAAAGCTGAACATCCGCCTCCTGGGCTTAGGTGAACCAAGCAAACCTTGGTGCCTCCTAAAACGGGTGGGGATAAATCGCGGGGTAGGATAGGTTGAAACTGAGATTTGTTGTGACTTCAACCAATCAGATCCCGCGGCTCGTTCCCACCCAGTTGGATGGCACCCAGTTTTGCTTCGTGCACTTCAGCCCAGGAGACCAATCCTTGTAATAGAAAGGCCACAGAGGTAAATTAATGCTGCCCTACATGCCAACTGGCATAACGGGCAGTAAGTAAGAGGTAAATTAAGCATTGCCAGCACGAGAAACTGTCTAGAGCTACATCTGCCGCGCGCCGATGGTGGCCCTTAAGACCCCAGCCCCCTCATTTAAGACTTTTTTCTTTTGAGGCCTTGTTTTCTCCGTTGAGACTTTTTTTTTTGTTTGTCTCGTGCAAAATCCTGAGTAGATTTATGTTGATGTACAGTGCATGATTTTTTTTTACCCGGGAAGAAATGTATGTTAAACTGAACGCCAAAAAAACACACACTTCTTCTTCTTCTTCGTTCATGGGCTGAGACTTCCACGTTCACTCATGTTTTTTGCACGAGTGGATTTGTACGTGTATGACCGTTTTTACCCCGCGATTCAGGCAGCATACGCCGATTTTGGGGGAGGTATGCTGGTTATTTTCGTGTTTCGTGTTTCTATAACCCACCGAACTCTGACATGGATTACAGGATCTTTTCCGTGCGCACTTGGTCTCGTGCATGCGTGTACACACGAAGGGGGTTAAGTCACTAGCAGGCTTGCACATAAGTTGACCTGGGAGATCGGAAAAATCTCCCCCCTCAACCCACCAGGCGGCAGCGGCTGGGATTTAAACTCACGAACTCACGACCTTCCGATTAGGAGGCCGATGTCTTACCACCACGCCACTGCGCCCGTCGAAAACACACAGACACACACAAAACCCAAACAAACAGCAGTGGTTTTGTGTGTGTTTATAAACACAGTGTTCTTCTTTCCTGTTTGTCCATACACTTCTGAGACCGTCAGACTGGTCGACCTACTATCAATCAATCAATGAGGCTTATATCGCGCATATTCCGTGGGTACAGTTCTAGGCGCTCTGCAGTGATGCCGTGTGAGATGAAATTTTATACGGCCAGTAGATTGCAGCCATTTCGGCGCATATTTACCTTTCACGGCCTATTATTCCAAGTCACACGGGTATAGGTAGACAATTATTAACTGTGCCTAAGCAATTTTGCCAGGAAAGACCCTTTTGTCAATCGTGGGATCTTTAACGTGCACACCCAATGTAGTGTACACGGGGGGGGGGGGGGGGGGGGGGGGGAGGGTTCGGACACCGAAGAGAGTCTGCTGACAGCGGCCAACTGAATACAAATCCAGCGCGCTACCAACTGAGCTATATCCCCCCCTACTAGTGAGTGTTTCGTTTTTGTTTTAATACAACTAAACGTTCGCGGAATTACTTACGTATTTTTCATTTGTTTTAATTATTGTTGGTTTTTACGTTTAGTCAAGTTATGACTAAATGTTTTAACATAGAGGGGGTAATCGAGACGAGGGTCGTGGTGTATGTGTGTGTGTCTGTCTGTATGTGTGTGTAGAGCGATTCAGACTAAACTACTGGGCCGATCTTTATGAAATTTGACATGAGAGTTCCTGGGTATGATATCCCCGGACGTTTTTTTCATTTTTTCGATAAATACCTTTGATGACGTCATATCCGGCTTTTTGTAAAAGTTGAGGCGGCACTGTCACACCCTCATTTTTCAATCAAATCATTTGAGGCAATGAGTGTAGGTGCATTCCCTGACATAATTCTATGCATCATTGCACCTTTGTTATAGGTAAATCCTAATTTGATAGGAAGAATCTTTAGTTTTTTTACAATCAGACGTAGAGAGAGATGTATTTTTTAAAAGAATTAATTCAACAGCTCGTCTATGTAAAGAGAACAAGTGTTTCAAAGTGTTTGCACTTGCAGAGTCCCACACTGTGTACGCATAATCAATAGTTGATTGAGAGAGAGAGAGAGAAAGAGAGAGAGAGAGAGAGAGAGAGAGAGAGAGAGAGAGAGAGAGAGAGAGAGAGAGAGAGAGAGAGAGAGAGAGAGAGAGAGAGAGAACTAGAGAGAGAGAGAACTTGTCTTTGTAATGTATTATTATATCTATATGCAGTATGAAGTGACTTTATTGTGTGTTTTGCCCTCTATTCGTCTATGCCTTACCTGTGTTGTAGTCGTGTATCTGGGAGACCAGGTTGGTGCCGAAAGGACTGTTGGCCTTGGGAGGGTCCCGGTACTCGTATCTCATGATCTTGGTTTTGTTGTCGTATTCCTCCTACAATTGACATGACTCAAGGCTCAAGACTCAAAAACTAAACATTTTACTGTCTTTATAAAAACCAGGACAATTGCCATGCGGTGTCAGGCGATCACAGACATAAAACACATCACATTTACTAAGAGTTAAAGATTGCACTAAGAACTAACTAACAACACTAAACCGTATTACATATACTAAGAATTTAGAGTTGCACTAAAACACGACACTGCCGGTCGCACACTGAGTTGCGCCTCCATATTGTATTGTCATGCAATAGTACCACAAGAATGAACTGAGGTCAGTTAAACCAAAACAAAAAAACACCAGAATGTATCACCCACCGTTTGTAGATCTACATACACCTATTGCACTGACTTTCCCAATGATAGCATTGGACCTTTTTACGCACATATTGCAAACACTATTGTATTGTCAATAGTAAATGTACCACAGGAAGTTACGGAAGTGAGCTAAGAAGAAATCACAGAATGTATGACCGTTTGTAGATCTACATGTGCACGTATTACACTGACTTTCCGAATGATAGCATTAATTAACCCTTTTTACGCACATAATTATATTGCAAACACAACTCTCCATGTTCGCTCCCTTTTACGCCTGCATGTACCCCCCCCCCCCCTCCACCCGCCCGCCCCCCCCCCCTCCCCGCACTGTCTCCTCCCCTTTTCCACTCGTTCACCCTTACCACTCATGTAACATACAGCGATTCATCCTCATGTCACCCTCACTAAATGCAGCTAGAAACTTCTTTTTCATCATCACATAACCTTTCGCCTATGACCTTCATATTAAATGACCTTGACCAGCGACGACCTTGACAAATACACTTGACTCTGAAGGTTAATGACCCCGAGAAATCCGATGGTCTTGACTTTTTGTTATGCCATCCCATAACCCTTCGTATTCGACCTTGACACTAAATGACCTTGATCAACATTGACCTCGACAAACGACCTTTACTCTAGAGGTGACTGACCCCCAGAAAACCGATGGTTACGGCGTTCATTTTGAGCACCTCACCTTGGCGCCGAAAAAGTGCCTTGACACTAAAATAAGCTTGAACATGCAGCTTTAACCTCGACAAACGACCTTGACCCTGGAGGTGTCTGACCCAAAGAAAACTGATGGTTTCGACGTTCATTTCGAGCACCTCGGCGCCAAAAACCAAAAAATTGCCTTGACATTAATTAACCGTGACCATGCAGCTATAACCTCGACAAACGACATTGACCCCTAGAGGATGACTGACCTTGAGAAACCCGATGGTTTTAGCGTTCACGTCGAGCACCTCCGCATTAAAGGAGTAGGCTTGAGGCATGGTGGGCAGCAACTTCTCGTTGTTTTCCGAGAAACAGTACGTGTTGCGAGGAACCTGGAACAGAATTAAGTGTGTCCAAACATCAATTTGAAAAAAACAATCTCCTTGAATAGCAGAGCAATGGTGACTGCGCGTGAGAGCGATACATACATCAAAAGAAAAATCCAAATACAAAGAGACTGCCAACGTTCCAATTTTCAGAATAAACAAGAAGAGCAAACGCTCGATCGAGTCACTTTCGCAGTTCTGAATATTATATGAGGCATCAGATGGACAGGAAGAAATTGCTATTCACAACACAATGAGTCACGTTCACATAAAATTTGAGCCCGGTCACTTTTATAGTTTCCGAGAAAAGCCCAACGTTAAGTTGTGTGTTGCCGAACAGAAAAGGCTAGTTATCTCCCTTGTTTTTCTGATAACGTTCGTAAAAGGCTACAGATGTAAATACTTTGATGTAAAGAATAATCCTACAAAGTTTCAATCACATCCGATGAACTTTGTCAAAGATATAAAATGTCTAATTTTTCCTTTGACGCTGACCTGTGACCTTGAAAAAGGTCAAAGGTCAACGAAACCATCGTTAAAGTGTAGAGGTCATTGGAGGTCACGACTAAACAAAATATGAGCCCGATCGCTTTGATAGTTTCCGAGAAAAGTCCAACGTTAAGGTGGTGTCTACGGACGGCCGGCCGGACAGACTAACACTGACCGATTACATAGAGTCACATTTTCTCAAGTGACTCAAAAACCAAGAAAGGTAAGTTGTTGGAATGTTTGTTATTACATTATTAACGTAATGTTAATGTAACATTAAGGCCAAAAAAAAATAGGTGTGGTTACGGTAACATAGCCAAAAAAAATAGGGTAGAAGGTAGGCAATCACTTTTTTTTTTTAACTTTTTTTTCCAATGATTGTGTACAAATTAAACCTACTTGACAGGGAAATAAGTGTGCGACTCGAGCGCTGTCGCTTTCATTGCGTTTTCTGCACTCGGTTTTTTCTTCTTTTTTTTTCTTTTTTTTGACAAATGTAATAAAAAGTTATAGGGTCGGCCCCTAAAAATAGGGTAGGTCGGGTTACCGTAACCACACCTATTTTTTTTTTAGGCCGAATTGTAAATGTAACGTATATTTGTCAATAACAAACGTTGCAACAACTTACCTTTCTTGTTTTTTTAATAAATAAAAAGGCAAACAAATACAGCACGCACACGTGTGTGAACGAAGAATACAAACGAGTAAAGGCGCGACGTTTCAACCCAAGGGTCTTCTTCAGGCAAACGCACAAAACAGGAAACAGAAGATGATAAGACAATAGAACAGAGAGAGGAATGACAGATGTAACGATTCACGAACCAAAACAAACGGATATATGACCAAGGGAGGCTATTCTATCATAGTTCATAGCTCGATGAATAGTTCTCTGTCTATCTGTCTGTCGTTCTCTGTCTGTTTGTCTGCTCCCTCTCTCTCTTTCTCTCTGTCTCTATCCCTCTCCCTCACTTAGGCTGTCTATCCCGCTTTCTTTCTCTTTCTCTGTCCCTATGTGTCCGTCTGTGTGTGTGTGTGTGTGTGTGTGTGTGTGTGTGTGTGTGTGTGTGTGTGTGTGTGTCTGTCTGTCTGTCTGTCTCTCTCTCTCCCTCCCTCTCTCTCTCTCTCTCTCTCTCTCTCTCTCTCTCTCTGTCTCTATCCCTCTCTCTCTCTCTCTCTCTGTCTCTATCCACTCCTCTCTCTCTCTCTCTCTCTCTCTCTCTCTCTCTCTCTCTCTCTCTCTCTCTTCCTCTCTCTCTCTCTCTCTCTCTCTCTCTTTCTCTCTGTCTCTATCCCTCTCCCTCACTTAGGCTGTCTACCTCGCTTTCTTTCTCTTTCTCTGTCCCTATGTGTCCGTCTGTGTGTGTGTGTGTGTGTGTGTGTGTGTGTGTGTGTGTGTGTGTGTGTGTGTGTGTGTGTGTGTGTGTCTGTCTATCTGTCTGTCTGTCTGTCTCTCTCTCTCCCTCCCTCCCTCCCTCCCTCCCTCCCTCCCTCCCTCCCTCCCTCCCTCCCTCTCTCTCTCTTAAATGGCTTGGACTCGATTCGTACAATCCTGGCCAGATATGAGATGGCGGTGACCCGAATCGTTTTCACCGGAAGAACTTGCTCGCTTTCCACCATACCTCAAGTATTTGCTCTCTCTGTCGACGTCAGCCTGGAAGTCTGGAGAGACAGCGAGGAACTGGTTAGAGTCGTACAGGTAGAAGAGACATACTAACGCTTGTCTGGAGAGACAGTGAGGAACTGGTTGGAGTCGTACATGTAGAATAGAAATACTAACGCTTGTCTGGAGAGACAGCGAGGAACTGGTTAGAGTCGTACAGGTAGAATAGAAATACTAACGCTTGTCTGGAGAGACAGTGAGGAACTGGTTGGAGTCGTACAGGTAGAAGAGACATACTAACGCTTGTCTGGAGAGACAGCGAGGAACTGGTTAGAGTCGTACAGGTAGAAGAGACATACTAACGCTTGTCTGGAGAGACAGTGAGGAACTGGTTAGAGTCGTACAGGTAGAAGAGACATACTAACGCTTGTCTGGAGAGACAGTGAGGAACTGGTTAAAGTCGTACAGGTAGAAGAGAAATACTAACGCTTGTCTGGAGAGACAGTGAGGAACTGGTTAAAGTCGTACAGGTAGAAGAGAAATACTAACGCTTGCCTGGAGAGACAGTGAGGAACTGGTTAAAGTCGTACAGGTAGAAGAGAAATACTAACGCTTGTCTGGAGAGACAGTGAGGAACTGGTTAAAGTCGTACAGGTAGAAGAGAAATACTAACGCTTGTCTGGAGAGACAGTGAGGAACTGGTTAGAGTCGTACAGGTAGAAGAGACATACTAACGCTTGTCTGGAGAGACAGCGAGGAACTGGTTAGAGTCGTCCAGGTAGAAGAGACATACTAACGCTTGTCTGAAGAGACAGCGAGGAACTGGTTAGAGTCGTCCAGGTAGAAGAGACATACTAACGCTTGTCTGGAGAGACAGCGAGGAACTGGTTAGAGTCGTACATGTAAAAGAGAAATACTAACGCTATACTAATCAGCTTTCCACCATACCTCGAAGTACTTGCTCTCTCTGTCGACGTCAGCCTGGAAGTCGTAGAACTCATAAATGTGTTCAAAAGGGTAGGAGTAGGTGGCGTTGATCCAGCGAACTCCCACCACGTGACACCGCACAGGCGCAGAGTAGCCGGAAATGGATTGCCATTGCTTCTCGTCTGCAAATAGTCATTCATCAAAAAATGATTGAATTTATTTCCCTTTAGTTCTCAGCAGTCACGTGACTTGTGACTGCTCATCACTTTCTACATGCATATGTTTAAGATAAAATGTATGATGTATGTTTGATCAAACAAAGGACGATGTTACATGGCGAAAGGTGTTATTATAGATAGATTAAAAGAGAAAGTCATCTGATGAATTTCTTCCTCTAAGATGAAAAAGGAGACAAATAGAATAAGAAATTGTTTGAAAAGAAAGGATGAAAGATAAAAAGGACGAAAGAAAGAAGGAAGAAGAAAGAAAAGAAGAAAAGAAGAAAGAAATAAAGACAAAAAACATAAGAAAGAACGAAAGAAAGAATGAAGAAACAAAAGGAATGTTAAAAGAAAGAAAGAAAGAAAGACAGGAAGAAAGGAAGAACGAACGAACGAATGAAAGAACGAAAGATAGAAGGAAATTTCTTTCTTTATTTGGTGTTTAACGTCGTTTTCAACCACGAAGGGTTATATCGCGACGGGGAAAGGGGGGAGATGGGATAGAGCCACTTGTCAATTGTTTCTTGTTCACAAAAGCACTAATAAAAAAATTGCTCCAGGGGCTTGCAACGTAGTACAATATATGACCTCACTGGGAGAATGCAAGTTTCCAGTACAAAGGACTTAACATTTCTTACATACTGCTTGACTAAAATCTGTACAAACATTGACTATACTCTATACAAGAAACACTTAACAAGGGTAAAAGGAGAAACAGAATCCGTTAGTCGCCTCTTACGACATGCTGGGGAGCCTCGGGTAGATTCTTCCCCCTAACCCGCGGGGGGGGGGGGGGGGGGGGGGGGGGGGGGGAGATGGGATAGAAGGAAATAATTAAGTAAAGAAAGACAAACAGAAAGAACAAGTAAGGCAGAAAGAAAGAGATGTTTCTTCCTCTCTCTCTCTCCCTTTCTCAGACGAAAGAGGCAGCACATTGCCTGAAAAAAACCAAAAAAACAACACAGTTCTGCGAAAGGCCTTGTTTTGGGGCCGGGTAGCTCAGTTGGTACAGCATTGGACTTATGATCCTAGGGCCACAGGTTCAAATCCCGGCAGGGACGTCGACGGACACGGGTCAACTTTCAGTTATATGCTGACTCAGGCACGGTATCCATCTCCCGCCCTCGTGTCACCACAGAGGCACGTAAAAGACCTCGGTCATTCTGCCATAAGTGCAGGTGGCTGGTTACACCTAAACACGCCCACACCTGGGTAGCGCGACTTTTGTTGCTGCTAGCTTTCCACTGGGAGGAAGCTACCCAGCATTTGGATAATAGAGTACAAAGAAAAAAACAAAAACAAAAAAGTATACATACCACTGAAGTACCAGTACACATTGGCCGTGGCGTCCATGACGTCCCAGTACTGACACGAGAGCCACTTGTTACAGGGGATGCCCCGGATCGTCTCAGTTCCCTGGTACTCCTCATGGATCCCGTTGCCGAAATGCAGGGCCCCCATCACGGAGTACACCCGATCCTGGCCCGTCCCGTTCTTTTGCAGCCCGAACATCTCGCGGTTCTCGTTCTTCGAGAGGTCTTGCTTGAAGCAGAAGTAGCCCCCCTCTGCAACGGTCGTTAGTTGGGTGGTTAATTAATACAAGTCGTTGACCTAAACCTCAATAGTCGAATTCCGAAAATAACCCTGTCGGGTTTGTACCGATCCTGTCCCGTCGCGTTCTTTTGCAGCCCGAACATCTCGCGGTTCTCGTTCTGCGCGAGATCTTGCTTTAACAGAAGTAGGCACCCTCTGCAACGGTCGTTTGATGGATGGTTAATTAATACAAGACCACCACCTAAACCTCAATATAATTATGAATTCCGAAAATAACTCTGTCGGGTTTGTACCGATTCTGTCCCGTCGCGTTCGTTTGCAGCCCGAACAACTCGCGGTTTTCGTTCTGCGCGAGATCTTGCTTTAACAGAAGTAGGCACCCTCTGCAACGGTCGTTTGATGGATGGTTAATTAATACAAGACCACCACCTAAACCTCAATATAATTATGAATTCCGAAAATAACTCTGTCGGGTTTGTACCGATTCTGACCCGTTCCCGTTCTTTTGCAGCCCGAACATCTCGCGGTTCTCGTTCTTCGAGAGGTCTTGCTTGAAGCAGAAGTAGCCCCCCTCTAGCTCTGCAACGATCGTTAGATGGGGAGTTAATACAAGACGTCGACCTCTAAACCTCCATTAAAAACGTCTGGAGAAGAAGAGCTGACAGTTTTTATCTTCTCTTTGGGCTGAAGGGAACGAAGCGAAAGTGGGTGCCACCTAATTAGGTGGAACAAACCACGGGGTCTGATAAGACTGTCTGAACAAAAAGGGCAATTCTTATCTGCAGGGTTCACAGCAGTATATCGCTTATTTTTTTTTAATATTTTTTTTTTATAACTTCTTTCTTTTGTTTTTGTTTTTGTACTTCACCTCATCTCGACTTATACAGTACTCACAATCTTCTCATGTACATTTCATTTTCCAATATACTATTCAAATCGTATCTATCACCATACTTATATTTACTAATACACATTTTTGCAATCAAAATAGTGTGATTAGTTACCTTATTATTTTGGCATATATTGATAACCAAACAAGACATCGTGTTCTGAAAGGTGCACATTTAATCCTGTATTTCTAAAAATATAATGGACAACATTTTCCCAAAAGCTCGTCAACTTCTCAGTATATCGCTTAGGCCTAAAAAAAAATAGGTGTGGTTACGGTAACCCGACCTACCCTATTTTTAGGGGCCGATCCTATAACTTTTTATTACATTTGTCAAAAAAAACAAACAAACAAAAACCGAGTGCAAAAAACGCAATGAAAGCGAAAGCGCCCGAGTCGCACACTTATTTCCCTGTCAAGTAGGTTTAATTTGTACACATTAGAAAAAAAAGTTAAAAAAAAAAGTGATTGCCTACCTACCTACCCTATTTTTTTTGGCTATGTTACCGTAACCACACCTATTTTTTTTTTTTTTTGGCCTTATTAATACCCGTTTATTCCGAGGCGAAACCTGATGTAAGTGTCTCTACATTTTTTAATGGTGATTTCATTCAGGAATTTTTCAGGACTATGGACGGCTTTAAAACCTGAATAGGTGCTGTATCTGTCGCTGCTGCCCATCTTGCCGCGCCCTTCATCCTTAAAACGAGTAATCATTTTCTGTTTAGAATAGAAATACTAACGCTTGTCTGGAGAGACAGTGAGGAACTGGTTCGAGTCGTACATGTAGAATAGAAATACTAACGCTTGTCTGGAGAGACAGTGAGGAACTGGTTCGAGTCGTACATGTAGAATAGAAATACTAACGCTTGTCTGGAGAGACAGTGAGGAACTGGTTCGAGTCGTACATGTAGAATAGAAATACTAACGCTTGTCTGGAGAGACAGTGAGGAACTGGTTCGAGTCGTACATGTAGAAGAAGTATTCTTCCGCCCCGTCCTCTACCTGTTGAGAAAGAAACATGTCTCTGTTATCAATACGGCTAAAACACACCTTCCTTTCAATGAAGATCTTAAACAAAATGAGACAGAGTGCTTTCAATCAATCAATCAATATGAGGCTTATATCGCGCGTATTCCGTGGGTACAGTTCTAAGCGCAGGGATTTATTTTTTTATTTTTATTTTATGCAATTTATATCGCGCACATATTCAAGGCGCAGGGATTTATTTATGCCGTGTGAGATGGAATTTTTTTACACAATACATCACGCATTCACATCGGCCAGCAGATCGCAGCCATTTCGGCGCATATCCTACTTTTCACGGCCTATTATTCCAAGTCACACGGGTATTTTGGTGGACATTTTTATCTATGCCTATACAATTTTGCCAGGAAAGACCCTTTTGTCAATCGTGGGATCTTTAACGTGCACACCCCAATGTAGTGTACACGAAGGGACCTCGGTTTTTCGTCTCATCCGAAAGACTAGCACTTGAACCCACCACCTAGGTTAGGAAAGGGAGGAGAAAATTGCTAACGCCCTGACCCAGGGTCGAACTCGCAACCTCTCGCTTCCGAGCGCAAGTGCGTTACCACTCGGCCACCCAGTCCAGTGCTTTATAGAGAACTAACAAACAAAGGGAAGTTAGCGCTCTAAATGCATGCGACATGTGTAATAGAGTAAGTGAGAGTTATACGGAACCAGTCTCCTGGCACCTGAGAGAATAACAAGCAGTGCAATGAACAAGCGACTTTCATCCTCAAATCTGGACTTTTTTTCTTTCTCAGTATGTTAACCATCATAATCATATTGACAATGAGCGAGGATACACTACTGCGGCATTCAGTAGACCCGGTCAAGTCGGTTTACTATTTTCTTCTGATTTACCTTTGGGATCTGAAGAATGTGATCGAAAATGAACACAAAATAATGGTGAAACAAATGAAAACTGTGTTTAGAGGAAGAAATGCATGTGAGAAGTAGCGATGAGGAAGGAGGGAGTCTTAAAAACGGGGATTGTGTGTTTTATTTATTTATTTATTTATTTATTTGGTGTTTAACGTCGTTTTCAACCACGAAGGTTATATCGCGACGGGGAAGGGGGGGGGGGAGATGGGATAGAGCCACTTGTTAATTGTTTCTTGTTCACAAAAGCACTAATCAAAAAATTGCTCCAGGGGCTTGCAACGTTGTACAATATATGACCTTACTGGGAGAATGCAAGTTTCCAGTGAAAAGCACTTAACATTTCTTACATAATGCTTGACTAAAATCTTACAAGCATTGACTATATTCTATACAAGAAACACTTAACAAGGGTAAAAGGAGAAACAGAATCCGTTAGTCGCCTCTTACGACATGCTGGGGAGCATCGGGTAAATTCTTCCCCCTAACCCGCGGGGTGTGTGTGTGTGTGTGTGTGTGTGTGTGTGGGGGGTGTCTTAAAAAGGGGGTTCCACTGTAACACACCTGTTTGACAGCGGCCAGGTTCGCATCGTAGTTGTAGTATTCGTGCAGTGTCGTGGTCTTCAGCTTGTACAGAATGTTCGCCTCAACCCTCATGCTGAAAGACTCCGGCAGGTCTGGCAGCACACTGCCTGGGAATGAAACAAACATTTAAGTGTTAGTCAAAGGTGCAATAGCTTAGTGGGGAGGACTTTGGCAGGTCTGGCAGCACATTGCCTGAAAATGAAACAAACAGTGCTTTCAAGTGTTAGTCCAAGGTTAGGACTGCGGCTTTCCACCATAGAGGTTCAAGGTTCGATGTTTCCAGTTCCTGAGTAGGTTAACTTATGCGCAGACCCGTATGTGCCCTTTTCCGCTCGGCGTGTACATACAAGCATGAGGCCACATTCGCACGATAAATAACCTGCAGTCCATTTTAGCGTTGGATGGGCTGAAGAAGCATGCAATCCCCCAGAACAACGGATTATGACTGCCTGAACGGCGGGATAAAAAAAGTCATACACGTCTCTCTCTCTCTCTCTCTCTCTCTCTCTCTCTCTCTCTCTCTCTCTCTCTCTCTCTCTCTCTCTCCTCTCTCTCTCTCTCTCTGTCCCATCTCTCCCTCCTCTCTCTCTGTCCCTCTCTCCCTCTCTTCTCTCCCCCTCTCTCTTTCCTCTCTCTCTCTCTTTCCTCTCTCCTTCTCTCTCTCCCCTTCTCTCTCTCTCTGTCTCTCTCTCTGTCTCTGTCTGTCTGTCTGTCTGTCTGTCTGTCTGTCTGTCTGTCTCTCTCTCTCTCTCTCTCTCTCTCTCTCTCTCTCTCTCTCTCTCTCTCTCTCGTAAATACTACTACCACTACATTATGTTGTATGTTAATTCTATTGCTCGACTACTATGTTGTGATCGTAATTGTGTATATATATGCTTATAGTTTTTAGAACGTGTTCATAATCATGTTTTTTGTTATCGTTCCATATTTGTATGTAATTGTATGTGGGTGTGTGAAATAATGGAACACCAAAAAACACCCAACAACAACAGAATAATGCATGTTTAAACCAAGAAGAATAATGATGGCAAAGCAATAATGGGAAAACGTTAGATTTGGGAGTATTATTGGAATTTGAGTTCAACATTGGAAGTACATTTATGGTATGATTTTGTTGTTGTTGTTGTTGGTTGTTGTTGTTGTTGTTGTTGTCGACACGATATTAGTTTATTGATGAAGTTGTTGATTTAAAAATGTAAGAATTAGATTGAGAAAAGAAAAACATCTTTGAAGAAGGATGCTCCCCACCTGTAAAAAAAATAACATCTGCATCTGTTCAACAACAAAACAAAACAA
>NC_090260.1:29920591-29975244 GCF_037325665.1 Littorina saxatilis | reverse complement strand
TTTTGGCCAAAACTATTTTTTGGCCAAAACTTTCAATGCAAAAGTTTTGGCCAAAAAAAGATTTGGCCAAATCTAAAACATTTGGCCAAAAAAGTGAAGATTTGGCCAAATGTTTTAGATTTGGCCAAATATTTTTTTGGCCAAAACTTTGCACTTGAAAGTTTTGGCCAAAACATGTTTTTGGCCAAAAACACACTTTTTGGCCAATAATGTACGTTTTTGGCCAAAAAAGTGTGTTTTTGGCCAAAAAAGTGAATATTGTCCACCAGCGCCAAGCATATACATCAGTATGCACACCCCCCCCCCCCCCCCCAAGTGTAACAGTACAAAACACACCTACAGCTACAGATTCAGCAGTATGTACAACCCCCTCCCCCCCCCCCCCCCAGTGTCACTGTGCAGAACACACATACAGCTACAGATTCAGCAGTTAGTATGTACACCCCCCCCCCCCCCCCAAGTGTGTAACAGTGCAAAACACACCACCAGCTACAGATAGATCAGTATGTACACCCCCCCCCCCCCACCCCAAGTGTTACAATGCAATACACGTCACACCTACAGCTACAGATACATCAGTATGTACACCCCCCCCCCCCCCCAAGTGTAACAGTGCAAACCACACTTACAGCTACAGATTCAGCAGTATGTACTCCACCCCCCCCCCCCCCCCCCCTCAGTGTAACAGTGCAAAAATCACCAACAACTACTGCAGTATGTACCCCCCCTCCCCCTACAGCTACAGAAGTATGTTACCCCCCCCCCCCCCTGTAACAGGACAATACACACCTACATCTACAGCAGTATGTACACACACACCCCCCCCCCCCCCCACTGTAACAAGACAAAACACACCTACATCTATATTTACAGCAGTGTGTACAACACCCCCCTCCCCCACTGTAACAGGACAAAACACACCTACATCTACATATACAGAATAAGATACAGCAGTATGTACTCCCCCCCCCCCCCCCTCACTGTAACAGCAAAACTAACATTGAGAGCCAAAAAAAACCGAAATCACTTACTCGCTCCATCCGTCGGTTGTCCTCGAGTTGACGTCTGAATCTGATTGTCATTGCCAAGAGCCTGACTCACTGGCTACACAACTATTCTCACCGCCACCACGTGGCACTGGGACCAGCACTCAGATTGAGATCCCGAGGCGACATTCGTCTCGGATAACATATCATCAATGTGCTGTCCAACATTCCCAAAAATGTCTCTTCTTTCGATATTAACTTGAACTAAGAAAACAAATAAAATTCGCTCACGCGGGAAAGCAGCAGCCATTTGCACACTCAATCTTGTTTACCGTAAGGAAAGCTATTTGAATATTTCAAGTAAATGATGGCGTATTTTTAAAATGTAAAACTCATGATTTGAGCTCATGCTGTATTTGATTGCAAATATGCAAATAAAACTTACAATTAATTATCCTACTCCTATGTGAAAAAGTCAACAAATATGAATAATTTAGTTTCGCATTTGCATGGTCAGTCTCATAATGTCACGCCGTTGCTGGACCGACGCTTGAACAGGGGACGTAACAAATGTTAAAATAATGATCATCAATTTGTTATCTCCCGTAACTCTGCATAATTTTATCGACAGCAACATTGCGTCGGGCCGATGTCGGGGTTTATTACGTACATTTATACACAGTCAAACGGTATCGGCGCGACAACGGACGACGACACACGACATATGACGACGTCACCCGACTGAAATCGTCAGTCGGCCGACGAAAGCTTGCTAGCTGGGCGACGTTAAAGTTGTGTATATAACTCACGAAATCGGGGTCTGCTATTTTCGTTGCAAGTCCATCGATGTTCCAACTCAGGAAAGAGAGAGAGAGAGAGAGAGAGAGAGAGAGAGAGAGAGAGAGAGAGAGAGAGAGAGAGAGAGAGAGAGAGAGAGAGAGAGAGAGAGAGAGAGAGAGAGAGAAAACGAACGAATATTCTATTGAGCTAGACCTTCCGCCAATGAGAGAGAGAGAGAAAGAGAGACAGACACACAGAGACAGTTGGCTAGAGGGACGAAAAGAAAGACGGGGGGGGGGGGGGGGGAGAGAGAGAGAGAGAGAGAGAGAGGGAGAGAGAGAGAGAGAGAGGGAGGGAGGGAGAGAGAGAGAGAGAAACATTGAAACATTGAAACATTGAACTTTATTACAGGAAAGATAGCATTAGGTCCGTAGGACCTTTCTTACAGCTAGTCCTGATCTAAGCAAAATGGTTATAATCGAAATGGGAATACATAGGAACAAACTTTTTATGATGAAACGCAGACACACGCAATAATAGTAATATAAGAATAAGATCATTTTTTATCGACATGTGATATACAGATATACAACCATACATTATTAGAACACACACACACACATATATATACACGCACACGCACACGCACACGCACACGCACACGCACACGCACACACACACACAGAAGATCAACTAACTTATAAGGCAAGCCAACATAACACGACACACTAACCAAATAAAGGATCAGGTAGCAAAGTTTAAAAAAAAAAAAAAAAAAAAAAAAAAAAAAACCGTTCATGACCTAATATATACCATCTTAGATTATGAAGGAATCGCCATGCCAATATAAAATGCAGTAATACTATCTTAAATACTAGAAGGAGTAATACACGAGAATGTATTCTTATCACACCAAGTTGACGCAAGACACATACATGCACATTTTCAGAAGGATAAAAGGCACACATACGTTTGAGCAACCAGGCACATTACATTAAAGTGATATTTGAATGTATTTTTGCAGATGTGTTTTGAATGTTTTAAGGTTACTGGTCGATTTTAAGCATGTAGGTAGGGAGTTCCAGACATAAGCTCCCGAGTATGAAAGACTAGTTTTAAATATGTCAATGCGTGGCTTCGGGCAGGCCAGATTATGCTTGAAAGTGGAATACCGAGAAGGTGTTGATTGAAACAAGTGAGTTAGATATTCGGGTGCTTGGTCATGTAGGATCTTGTGCATGAAAACTGATTTATTAAATAAAAGCTGTTGTTTAAGTTGAGGTATATTGAGGGCTGTCAGTTTTGCGTCAGTAGTTAGTGATGGGTCAGGCAGAATGAGTTTAGCTGACCTACGATGACGAGAATTTATAGTTTTGAATAATGCATCACTACACCACAGAGAGAGAGAGAGAGAGAGAGAGAGAGAGAGAGAGAGAGAGAGAGAGAGAGAGAGAGAGAGAGAGAGAGGCAGAGAGAGGCAGAGACAAACACAATCAAAGACAGACACAGACTGAAACAGAAACAGGAGGAACGAAAAAAGACGACAACCCAAACGAAATCAACTCTCAGTTGCTTTCACATGCAAAATCAATCAACCATAAAAACATTGCCGATAACCTTATAATTAAGCTTCATCGAATTCGTACCGGCTCTTAAACTGACAAGTCCTTGCTTGATTTCGCTCATTCAGTAAGATTTAACGTTTTTCATCAACAAACGAACAAATAAAAAAAACTGAAAAAAAGAAACACAATGAGATGGAATGTTAACGTTCCTAAATCCAGAATAGAAAATAAATAAAGATTGTTAGTTCATAGAACGTTTTAATTTTGGACAAAACAAGCCGCACTCCAATGGCCTTTATAATGGACAAACAGACACGTAATTATAAGACGAATTCAGTATATAAAGAAAAGATCAAGTCGAATGAGCGTTGGATGTGATCAATCAGACAATCTCTGGTAAGATGGTCATATTTTTACTGATCACATCAAACGAACATTCAGCGAAGTCTTTTATATAGTTGCATTCCCCTTCATAAACTAATTAACTTACAAAAGAAAAAAAAGAAAAATCAACAAGACCGAACATCCAACTTACCTTTTCACGCCTATCGCTCCGTCCTCACTGAAATCTCGTCTCGCGATATCTCGGTAAAAATCTCGTGAAGTCGGGTCACCAAGATACGACTGAGCGGCCGAAACTCGTATCATCGAACAAGGAGCACACTTGTGACATATTTGGTGATTGCACTAATCTATGCTCTATCATTCATTAATTCACATTTTCACGTTCTCAAAAATTAATCGACAAAATTAAGTAGATGTGCAACGCCAAGGCACTGCATACCCCAGCGAAAGACAAACCTCTCTCTCTCTCTCTCAAACACACACACACACGAACACACACATACACACACACACACATACCTCAAGTTACACACGTACAAAAATACACAAGCCTGGACAGATAAATATGTGGTTGTGTGTGGGATCGTTTATTGAATTCAGATGACTTTTGTTTCTTACACACACGTTCGCACTCTCTTACGCACACGCGCACACAGACAAAGAGACGCACACACACACACACACACACGCAATAACATTAACCAGAAGGAAACTGAAGTTTTCAACCTAAAATATTTATTCGAGGATGTAAAAATCACAGAACATCGTGGTAGAGAAACATTTGAACTGGTTTTCAAAAGTCAAATATACTAAACTATGTCTTGTCATCTTAATCAAACTAAGATTTTATTAAACAAACCAATAAAATGTAGGCGAAAAATATCTGCTTTCTTTATCTTTTCCAAGTTAAATCAAATGCATTCTAACTTTTATGGGATGTGATGTGATGAAATAATTTTTAAATTTGTATTTTGTGTTGGTCTCTATATTCTTGAGCAGAAAAACGCGCACGCACGCACGCACACACGCCCACCCACTTACACACGCACACTCTCTCTCTCTCTCATTCTTCCTTCAAGACGCTTCACACACACACACACACACACACACAAAGCCCCCTCCACACACACACACACACAGACAGCCCACTCCACACACACACACACACACACAAAGCCCCATCCACACACACACAAACAGCCCACTGCACACACACACACACAAATCCCCCTCCACACACACACACACACACACAGACAGCCCACTCCACACACAAAGCCCCCTCCACACACTGCAGACAGACAGCCCACTCCACACATACACAACGCCCCCTCCACACACACACAGACAGCCCACTCCACACACAAAGCCCCCTCCACACAGATAGCCCTCTCCACACACACACACAAAGCCCCCTCCACACACAAATCCCTCTCCATACACACACAAAAAGCCCGCTCCACACACACACACAAAGCCCTTTCTACACATACAAATCCCTCTCCACACACACACACACACAAAGCCCCTTCCACACACACACAGAGCCCCCTCCACACACACACACAAGCCCTTTCTACACACACATAGCCCTCTCCACACACACACACGCACAAAGCCCCCTCCACACACACAAAAAGCCCTTTCTACACATATAAATCCCTCTCCACACACACACACACGCACAAAGCCCCCTCCACACACACACAAAGCCCCCTCCACACACACACTAAGCCCTTTCTACACACACAAAGCCCTCTGCACGAACACACAAAGCCCCCTCCACACACACACACAAAGCCCCCTCCACACACACACAAAGCCCCCTCCACACACACACAAAACCCCCTCCACACACACACAAAGCCCCCTCCACACACACACACAAAGCCCCCTCCACACACACAAAGCCCCCTCCACACACACAAAGCCCTCGCCACACACACACAAAGCCCTCTCCACACACACACAAAGCCCCCTCCACACACACACAAAGCCCCTCCCCACACACAAAGCCCCCTCCACACACACACAAAGCCCCCTCCACACACACACACAAAGCCCCCTCCACACACACGCACAAAGCCCCCTCCACACACACACAAAGCCCCCTCCCCACACACACAAAGCCCCCTCCACACACACACACAAAGCCCCCTCCACACACACAAAGCCCCCTTCACACACACACAAAGCCCCCTCCACACACACACAAAGCCCCCTCCACACACAAACAAAGCCCCCTCCACACACACACAAAGCCACCTCCACACACACACAAAGCCCCCTCCACACACACACACAAAGCCCCCTCCACACACACACAAAGCCCCCTCCCCACACACACGCACAAAGCCCTCTCCACTCACACACACAAAGCCCTCTCCACACACATGCACAAAGCCCTCTCCACACACACACTAAGCCCCCTCCACACACACACAAAGCCCCCTCCACACACAAAGCCCTCTCCACACACACACAAAGCCCCCTCCACACACACACAAACCCCCATCCCCACACACACACGCACAAAGCCCCCTCCACACACACACAAAGCCCCCTCCCACACACACGCACAAAGCCCTCTACACTCACACACACAAAGCTCTCTCCAGTGTCCACACACACACTAAGCTCTCTCCACACACAAATACCCCTCCACTCACAGACACAAAGCCTCCTCCACACACAGACACAAAGCCCCCTCCACACACACACAAAGCCCTCTCCACACACAAAGCCCCCTCTACACACAAAGCCCCTCCACACACACATAAAAAGCCCTCTCTACACACACACAAACACACAGCCCCCTCCACACACATACGCACGCCCTCACGAAGCCCCCTCCACACGCACTCACACACAAAGCCCCCTCCACACACACAACCTCACGAAGCCCCTTCCACACACACACACAAACACCCATCCTATTTCTTTTTGGTGCTGTGGTAGATCTCGAAGTGGTAGCCGCCCTCCCAGGTGAAGGGGTCGAAGGTGACCCCCTTGGTCACGATACGACAAATCACCTGGATGGCCACATTGTGGGGGATCTTCTTGAACTTGACGAAGACGGCAGGTGCCACGTAGTTCTCCTGGTTGAGGAAGGGAAAGTGGAGGGCCTTGAAGCCCGCCCGAGGCAAGTAGAAGAAGGGGTCGTCCCCCAGCAGCTGCTTGTTCACCTCGTCCTGCGGGAGACCAACATCCAACCATTACAAACTTGTTCCCCCCCTCCCCAAAGGATCCCCGACGTACGAATGCAATGCATGCAAAGTCACGATTTTTTGTCCTTAAAACCGGAATTAATAAGAATATTTGTTTAGATCTTTCGGAAAAGTTACGTAATACGACACGCTTGTTATACACGTTCAAAAATCCACACACATTCTGGTCAGCTTATTGCAGTCATAACTTCTGAATTTTTCAAAGCAATTCATTGAGAATTTAAGCAGATATGGCTCTCTCAGTGGAGGACCCCCTCAAAAATGGCCGCAAAGCGTGCCTTTTTTGGCCTCTGAAACGGTTGACACCTACCGTCTTTGACAAAAGGCTACACAAATACTAAAGACGTAAGGTGCATGAAACAAAATGCTCTGAACAGGAAATTGAAGTCAGAAGTGTTTGGTAAGTGCACATTCTGATTTTTTGCAGACTTTAAAATACGGGGCATTGGTTTTTGTCAGGTCGATTGTTTGACAGGCTGCCACGGGATGCCTATACAAAGTACCACCGATCGAACAAATGATATGAACAGTAGACATAATGACCTTTTCCAGCATATAAAGTTCAATTAAAATGGATTGTGGTTTAACGCTTTTCTGAACGTACAAAAATTGTTGCAATAATGTTTTGGCCAAGTTTAGTTCATGGAAATTTGGGCTGCTTTCTCCCTGGGGAAAGCGAGCTGCCATACAGTATACGGCGCTACCCATTTTTTTTAGTTTTTCCCCCCTCCATGCGTGTATTCATGTTTCCAAGCCCTGAGACTGTCGCTGTGAACTTGGGTTCTTAATTGTGCTTATGCGTGCACACGGGGGTGTTCGGACACCGAGGAGATTCTGCACATAGTTGACTCTGGGAAAAAAATCCCTAGCCGAACCAGGCATGGGAATTGAAAATTGTAAAAAAGGCGGAAAATTTATAACTGAAGGCGCGAAGCGTCAAGTCGACGGCGCGAAGCGCCTAGCCTTACTAGGGGGGTCCGGGGGCACGCCCCCCCGGAAATTTTTTTCTCCAAAGAACCCAGATGGTGCAATCTGGTGTCATCTGAGCTCCAAGTTTGCCATTAAATTCTGTTTTTTAGAATCAGAGTTTTTAGTACAAAAATGTACCAATTTTTGCTTTTTTGAAGAAAAAAAATATATACATGTATTATTATATGGTTTAAATTTGTAAAAAAATTGATCTGTTGAGACAAACAGGAAAATGTAACTTGTAAGTGTAACACAATCTGTGCAATCTGGTTTACTTTCAAAGATAAAAGTTCAATAACTGAGGCGGGCGGTAGCAGTGCGTGAACAAAATACGGAAAGTTTTCGGGGGCTTTTACGCAAAGGCCAAAGTAACCGGTGCTTTTTTTGTGTGCCTCCCCCCTTTATTTTTTCGGCGGACACTTTTGCATTTTTGGCGGAACAAAAAAAAAATTCGGCGGAAATCCGCCATTCGGCGGACAATTCCCATGCCTGCCGAACGTGGGGATCGAACTCACGCCGGTAGCGACAACTGGTTTTGAAGCCAGCGCCCCTACCGACTGAGCTATTTCCCCGCCCTGGAGTGATCTCATTTCTAACACATCAAATGAAATCACCACTGAAAGTCTAGCCGAGCCTAAATTGCCTCAGACACTACGCTGAGACCTCAAATCAAACAATGCCACTCTAGCTTGATGAAGTCATTGATAGCTCAGTAAATGTTTTCAGTAGTGATACAATTATTATTCTCCAGCAAAGATGTTTATTCTTTGATTTTTAAAGTTGACAAAAACGAATCAAAATTGTGTCCTGCCTGAGGATCATCGAAACCTGCCAGTGTGTTAAATTTGGAAGCTCTAGTTTGAAAAACAACACCATATGGGAAGCCGGCCGGCCGCCCATACGGACGGACACTGCTCATTACTAAGACTCATTGACTACTCAGGTGATTAAAAAAGAGCTTTGTTACTCTTGGTAAGAGATTGTCTTTGTTTTCTTTGAATTCCCTATATTGTTACCATTGCTGCGTTTTTTTCTTGGACACCTCTTCTTCAAAACAGATCAGCAAAGTTAACCTCTCCTCCACCTCAAATGTATGTCGTGTCTGCTGATCATGAACACCTACACCGGCACGGTTGGCCTAGTGGTAAGGCGTCCGCCCCGTGATCGGGAGGTCGTGGGTTCGAACCCCGGCCGGGTCATACCTAAGACTTTAAAATTGGCAATCTAGTGGCTGCTCCGCCTGGCGTCTGGCATTATGGGGTTAGTGCTAGGACTGGTCGGTCCGGTGTCAGAATAATGTGACTGGGTGAGACATGAAGCCTGTGCTGCGACTTCTGTCTTGTGTGTGGCGCACGTTATATGTCAAAGCAGCACCGCCCTGATATGGCCCTTCGTGGTCGGCTGGGCGTTAAGCAAAAAAAAAATACACACAAAAAACATGAACACCTACAGAGAGAAATTCAAGTTTTACGCCCTCACGGCAAAGCCATTAGGGGCATGTTCCCGGGTTTTAACCCGACTTTAGATGAGATACACAAGTGTATGCGTGTGTCACAAAGATGTGGGTATGATATTTGTGATGTGAAACACGTCGTGATTTTAACCTCCCTAAATATTGAAGTGCGATGCGTAGGGGACAAGAGAAGCGTTATCACGGGTTTCGTGGGTTGCACGAGAAAATAGCTTTAGCTTGACATGAGTTGTGTTTACAAGTTTGAGAAATATAGCTGGCTATGAACTGGGAACATTACAGCGTTTAAGATTCTCAACCGAGAAGGTTGTCAGCGCGTGTCGGTCTTGTTCGGGGAACAAGCACTCTTTCAAGAGACGGGTCTCTTAAGGTAAATGATTTACTATGTTGTATATTATTGAAGTTGGAATACATAGCTGGAATGTAAAGGTTAGTGTATACAAAGTGCACTAAATTCTAGTGTGAAGTTTTAAGAGAATTCGTGTTGTGATTTTCGTTGGGAAATTTCTTGAACATAAATTTTACGTACGCATTTATGTTATGTTTAAGACGGTGATGCTATGTATGGCAGTGTTATTCATAGATTAAGTATAGCTTGAATATTAAATGTGGACGGAATGTGAATGTAGAATGAACGAGAATGTATGAGATGATACATGAATGTTTTGGAAGAAGATATGGTTTAAGAGAATGTTGTATTAAGACTTGGGTTAATTCTTTAGGAGTTTCCATGAGGAGTTTTCCATGGCGTGTACGAGGGACGGACCTTACACGGGAGAATGCGGAGCGATGGTGGAGGAAGAGACCACATCGGCGCAGAGATGGCTAGACGGAGGAGTCTTCATCGTTACCAGTCGTAGAGACGACGGTTACTTTCGCTAAGGGCGGAAGAGTTTCTCGGGGAGAAACGTGAAAGGTGTGTGTTGGTACCTAAAAGGAGAGTGTCTGGGAATTCATCATCTACGGGATTCAGCGACACAAGGATGTGTAAATGACGACATGCAGTGAGCCGTGTTACAAACTCGTGAGTGTCTGTCAGCACCTTATCTTGTGCGTTAATCTATCTTTGAGAAAGTATCTTTATACTATGTATTTACATGCATTGAGAGAATGCTATATGTTTGTGTGAACTGTGTGTTCGAGAAGTTGATTGGTATTGATGTTGTTTTCTTTAGGTGAAGAATTGTGTTATAATTTGTGTGAGGAAATAATAAGTCTGCATCCTCCCAAAAATCTGTGTTTGGTATGGAACACGAAGAGGGTCAAATGCTCGAGCAAGTACTCGCGCATTTACTCGAGCACTTTCGAAACTGCTCGAGTAAATGCGCGAGTACTTCTGAAAATGCTCGCGCACTTTCGAAACTGCTCGAGGAAATGCGCGAGCACTTTTGAAAATGCTCGAGCAGTTTCAAACTGCTCGCGCACTTTCAGAACTGCTCGAGCACTTTCAAAGTACTCGCGCATTTAAATGCGCGAGTACTTTCTCGCGTATTTCCGAGAAGTAACGAGCGGGTAAAGCAAAAACTTGTCGCGGAACAGTCATCTTTTTGGCATATTTTCTAAATATTTTACATGATTTCAATAATTAATTATAGGCCTATAATCATATTTCAGTTGGAAATAAAAATTAATATTAATATAAAAGAATTCTGTTTGGTGTTATGGATGAGCAAAGCCACCGACTGAGAGCGTGCTGCGTGACCTGATTCCGTGACCTCACTTGTGACCTCACTTCGTCATGGCCGCCGAAGAAGTCTTTCTCACAGCTTTAACAATTTGAATTTAAAAGTACACTGATACTTACCGATCGACCATCCCAGTAGGTCTGTCCGCCAATTCCCTGATGCGATCGTTAATAATCCCAGCGACCGCCCTTCCCGCCTCCATGACGACTACAGATGCGTCGTTTCAGTAAATTTTCCGGGTCAAGTTTTCAATAAACCCAACCAATGACTTCGGTACAACTCGGGAATCTCCGATTCAAAAGTACTCGCGCATTTACTCGAGCAGTTTCGAAAGTGCTCGAGTAAATGCGCGAGTACTTGCTCGAACATTTGACCCTCTTCGTGTTCCATAGTTTGGAGTGTTTTGGTGTGAAGATTGAAGTCAGTGTAAAAAGATTGGGCAGAACACGTTTACAGAAAAGTAAATCCTTTATTCACACTACAATCCACTTCATGACACCGTGTTTAGGTGGTATCAGCCATCTGCACTTATGGCAGAATGACCGAGGTCTTTTACGTGCCACTGTTGTGGTGACACGGGGGTGGGAGATGGATACCGTCTCTGGGTCTGCACATAAAGTTGACCCGTGTCCGTCCCGGCCCAGATTCGAACCAGCGACCTTTCGATCACAAGTTCGGTGCTCTACCACCTGAGCTACCCGGGCCCCCTGAACACCTATAATACAAGTGTATGCAATTGAAAGACTTTTGCTTCAGAAAAATCCGAGAAAACTTCAACTTCAAACATTATTTTGTAAGTGTTAGTGGGGGAAAAAAAACCCACTATGTTAGATCGGGTTACTATAACCAAACTTTTTAAAATTATTTTTTTAACCTGATGGAAATGAAGATAACAATTAAACAACAAGAAGGGCAAAGCCCATACGACTCACATGCTTTACACATTTTTCCTACCAAAATACCCAAGGTCAAGGTCATCCAAGGTCATGCAACACAAAGCTGTTAATTCCAGACATAGGAAGTACAATGGTGCTTATTGGCTCTTTCTACCATGAGATATGGTCACTTTTAGTGGTTCACTACCTTATTTTGGTCACATTTCATAAGGGTCAAAGTGACCTTGACCTTGATCATATGTGACCAAATGTGTCTCATGATGAAAGCATAACATGTGCCCCACATAATTTTTAAGTTTGAAACAGTTATCTTCCATAGTTCAGGGTCAAGGTCACTTCAAAATATGTATACAATCCAACTTTGAAGAGCTCCTGTGACCTTGACCTTGAAGCAAGGTAAACCAAACTGGTATCAAAAGATGGGGCTTACTTTGCCCTATATATCATATATAGGTGAGGTATTGAATCTCAAAAACTTCAGAGAAAATGGGAAAAATAGCTGTTTTTTAGGCAACATTTATGGCCCCTGCGACCTTGACCTTGAAGCAAGGTCAAGATGCTATGTATGTTTTTTGGGGCCTTGTCATCATACACCATCTTGCCAAATTTGGTACTGATAGACTGAATAGTGTCCAAGAAATATCCAACGTTAAAGTTTTCCGGACGGCCGGACGGACGGACGGACGGACGACTCGGGTGAGTACATAGACTCACTTTTGCTTCGCATGTGAGTCAAAAATCACTACCACCACCACCACCACTACCACAACTCAAACCGAAAAAGAGCTTACCGCGCCATAACACTCAAGATAGATGAGATCTCCCGACAACAAGGCGTAGTGTGATGTCCAGTCATACATCGCTCTTTTGACGGTCTTAGAAAACCCTGGACTTTCCTTCTTGTAGGGGGATGGCTTCCAGCCGTAGATCTAAAGAGGTATATATGAATGGATAATGCTAGTAACTATCACCCCGAAAACGGAGTATGTCTCCTCGAAATGACAAGTGAAAAAAAACCACAAACGCGGGCATACATTTAAGTACTCACTCGTGCAAAAAACAACAACAAACAAACAAACAAAAAAACCAGCGACACAAAAGGCTCAAGGCACAACAGCTGAACCAAATACATAATTTGTTTGGGAAGAAAATGAGTTGTTTTTCCCTTTGAGATCAAAAACGGGGTCACTCTTGCTTATTTTGATTTTTTGCGTATTTTAGTGTCTGCAAGTTTGCCTTTGCGAATTTGATTTTGGGGGGTGTCCTAGGTCTCCGGTCCACTGCATAAACACTAATTCATAAAAAAATGAAACTCTTTATTTCATACGGTAGGGGAATGAATTCTCTTTCTGGCAATATTCTTGGTTTTAACATAACTGGCCGCATCAGAAAGATCTACAGCTAAATGTGGCTAGCTGCCTACTTTTTTTTTATGACGGGTAGTGTAGAAGTAAATATGAGCCAACATGCACTTAGTAAAAGAGAGAAGCTGTACGGACATGTGGAGGCACTACAGAAGACCACCAGCTTCATCTCCAGAGCTGAAATCCTAGTGTATAAGGCTTATCGACAGGAAGAGAAGACGAAGACTTAGTATAAGTTAAGCTTGGTGTATGGTCCCAAGTGTTTCTAGTGTGTCACATGCCACCCTATATTTTTGGCTCACGTAAGTGTAGCCTATGCGATGCTAACTTTTGTCTGTCTGTGCGTGCGTGCGTGCGTGCGTGCGTGCGTGCGTGCGTGCGTATGTATGCATGTCTGTGGTAGAAACTTTAACATTTGAAGACGTCACAACATTTTAAGACGTCACATTATGACGTAAGAGGGTTAGACGTCACGCGAAGGAATTACTGAAAGTCTCGGTCATTGTTATTTTGAGCGGGCCGAGACTATTTTTGGCTCACGTAAGTGTAGCCTATGCGATGCTAACTTTTGTCTGTCTGTGCGTGCGTGCGTATGTATGTGTGTATGTCTGTGGTAGAAACGTTAACATTTGAAGACGTCATATTACATTGACGTCACATTATGACGTACGAGGGTTAGACGTCACGCGATGGAATAACTGAAAGTCTCGGTGATTGTTATTTTGAGCGGGCCGAGACTATTTGGCAGTCGTGTCCATGTAAGTAGACTACATGCAGACAGACAGATCTAGATCTAGTGTCTCGCTTTCTTGCACAGTTTCACCTATAGATGCTCTTTCTGTGTGTGTGTGTGTGTGTGTGTGTGTGTGTGTGTGTGTGTGTGTGTGTGTGTGTGTGTGTGTGTGTACTGTGTGTGTGTATGTGTGACGGAGTGATTGAGTTTGTGTTACTGTTTGTCGATTTCTTACGTGAACCTTGAAGGCTTCGCCTCTTGTTTTCTTCGAAATCGGCCATTCAAGACATAGGAAGTACAATGGTGCTTATTGGCTCTTTCTACCATGAGATATGGTCACTTTTAGTGGTTCACTACCTTATTTTGGTCACATTTCATAAGGGTCAAAGTGACCTTGACCTTGATCATATGTGACCAAATGTGTCTCATGATGAAAGTATAACATGTGCCCCACATAATTTTTAAGTTTGAAACAGTTATCTTCCATAGTTCAGGGTCAAGGTCACTTCAAAATATGTATACAATCCAACTTTGAAGAGCTCCTGTGACCTTGACCTTGAAGCAAGGTAAACAAAACTGGTATCAAAAGATGGGGCTTACTTTGCCCTATATATCATATATAGGTGAGGTATTCAATCTCAAAAACTTCAGAGAAAATGGGAACAAGAAGGGCAAAGCCCATACGACTCACATGCTTTACACATTTTTCCTACCAAAATACATGTGACCTTGACCCAAGGTAAAGGTCATCCAAGGTCATGCAACACAAAGCTGTTAATTCAAGACATAGGAAGTACAATGGTGCTTATTGGCTCTTTCTACCATGAGATATGGTCACTTTTAGTGGTTCACTACCTTATTTTGGTCACATTTCATAAGGGTCAAAGTGACCTTGACCTTGATCATATGTGACCAAATGTGTCTCATGATGAAAGCATAACATGTGCCCCACATAATTTTTAAGTTTGAAACAGTTATCTTCCATAGTTCAGGGTCAAGGTCACTTCAAAATATGTATACAATCCAACTTTGAAGAGCTCCTGTGACCTTGACCTTGAAGCAAGGTAAACCAAACTGGTATCAAAAGATGGGACTTACTTTGCCCTATATATCATATATAGGTGAGGTATTAAATCTCAAAAACTTCAGAGAAAATGGGAAAAATGTGAAAAATAGCTGTTTTTTAGACAACATTTATGGCCCCTGCGACCTTGACCTTGAAGCAAGGTGAAGATGCTATGTATGTTTTTTGGGGCCTTGTCATCATACACCATCTTGCCAAATTTGGTACTGATAGACTGAATAGTGTCCAAGAAATATTCAACGTTAAAGTTTTCCGGCCGGCCGGCCGGCCGGCCGGACGGACGGACGGACGGACGGACCGACGACTCGGGTGAGTACATAGACTCACTTTTGCTTCGCATGTGAGTCAAAAATGACGCAAAAAGTCCCTGTAAAAGAAATATTTAATCAAAATGGTGATCCTGAAGGTTAAGTGAACAGCCTTCTCTGGCATATAAAGTGTTAATAAAATGACACGGGGATTAATGCTTAAATTTGGGTTTGAAATTTGTTGCAATAATTTTTTGGCCAGGTTTAGTTTGCGCGGTTCACATGGGCAGTGATCTCAATTTGACTTGGCGCCGACTAAAATCGTTTGAAAGTTGGGGGAAAGTTGGTACAAAGTCTGCCATGTGAACACCACTTAAGCCTCCGAATGGGGCCAAAACCGCTATCAAAACTTAACAAGTCGCGTAAGGCGAAAATACAATATTTAGTCAAGTAGCTGTCGAACTCACAGAATGAAACTGAACGCAATGCCATTTTACTCGTAGCATCGTCAGGCCACCGCTCATGGCAAAGGCAGTGAAATTGACAAGAAGAGCGGGGTAGTAGTTGCGCTAAGAAGGATAGCACGCTTTTCTGTACCTCTCTTTGTTTTAACTTTATGAGCGTGTTTTTAATCCAAACATATCATATCTATATGTTTTTGGAATCAGGAACCGACAAGGAATAAGATGAAAGTGTTTTTAAATTGATTTGGACAATTTAATTTTGATAATAATTTTTATATATTTAATTTTCAGAGCTTGTTTTTAATCCGAATATAACATATTTATATGTTTTTGGAATCAGCAAATGATGGAGAATAAGATAAACGTAAATTTGGATCGTTTTATAATTTTTAATTTTTTTGTACAATTTTCAGATTTTTAATGACCAAAGTCATTAATTAATTTTTAAGCCACCAAGCTGAAATGCAATACCGAAGTCCGGGCTTCGTCGAAGATTACTTGACCAAAATTTGAACCAATTTGGTTGAAAAATGAGGGCGTGACAGTGCCGCCTCAACTTTCACGAAAAGCCGGATATGACGTCATCAAAGACATTTATCAAAAAAATGAAAAAAACGTTCGGGGATTTCATACCCAGAAACTCTCATGTCAAATTTCATAAAGATCGGTCCAGTAGTTTAGTCTGAATCGCTCTACACACACACACAGACACACACACACACGCACACACGCACATACACCACGACCCTCGTTTCGATTCCCCCTCGATGTTAAAATATTTAGTCAAAACTTGACTAAATATAAAAATAAAGAGACAGCCAACGTTCCAAAATTCAGAATCAAAAAACAAGAAAGGTAAGTTGTTGGAACGTTTGTTATTGACAAAACAATACGTTACAGTCACAGATATTTCGACCCAACGGTCTTTTAAGTGAACAGACAGACAAATATCAAATCAAAAACAAGTCGCGTAAGGCGAAATTACTACATTTAGTCAAGCTGTGGAACTCACAGAATGAAACTGAACGTAGTCCGCCGCTAGTGCAAAAGGCAGTGAAAGTGACGAGCCTGTTTGGCGCGGTAGCGATTGCGCTGTGCTTCATAGCACGCTTTTCTGTACCTCTCTTCGTTTTAACTTTCTGAGTGTGTTCTTAATCCAACCATATCATATCTATATGTTTTTGGAATCAGGAACCGACAAGGAATAAGATGAAATTGTTTTTAAATCGATTTCGGAAATTTAATTTTGATCATAATTTTTAGATTTTTAATTTTCAGAGCTTGTTTTTAATCCAAATATAACATATTTATATGTTTTTGGAATCAGGAAATGATGTAGAATAAGATAAACGTAATTTTGGATCGTTTTATATAAAAAAAATTATTACAATTTTCAGATTTTTAATGACCAAAGTCATTAATTAATTTTTAAGACACCAAGCTGAAATGCAATACCGAAGTCCGGCCTTCGTCGAAGATTGCTTTACAAAAATTTCAATCAATTTGATTGAAAAATGAGGGTGTGACAGTGCCGCCTCAACTTTTACAAAAAGCCGGATATGACGTCATCAAAACTATTTATCGAAAAAAAGAAAAAAATCATCCGGGGATATCATTCCCAGGAACTCTCATGTCAAATTTCATAAAGATCGGTCCAGTAGTTTGGTCTGAATCGCTCTACACACACACACGCACAGACAGACAGACACACACACACACACACACACCGACCCTCGTCTCGATTCCCCCTCTATGTAAAAAGACTTAGCTCGCAAAAGGTGCAGCCCCATTGGGGAGAAGACACAAGCGAGGCAAAAAAACCAGCGTTCCAACAACTTAGACCAAAAAAAAAAATTGTCTGTTTAGGGTAACCCGACCGACCCTATCGATTTGGCGCCGACCCAAAAACTTTTTTTTGATTTAAAAAAAAAAAGAAAAAAAAAAGAGGTAAAAATGCTAAAAAGAGACATTTGGCGTTTCATTTACACACACACACAAAAAAAAACAAAAAAAACAAAAAACCTACCTACCTACCGACCCTACTTTTTTTGGTCATGTTACCCTAAACAGACAATTTTTTTGGGGGGCCTTATCTGATTGTACCCATATTCCACACAACCGTTCTAGGTCCCGTTCCCGTACCGACCAAGGACGGCTGCCACAACAATGGAACGCTGCGGAAACGGCCGTTTTTGGCATCTTTGAGCAGCCGTCCCCAGGACGGCTGGGAACGGAAGCTAGAACGGATGTGTGGAATGTGGGTATGACAACTGTGTGTGAGAGCGCTACCGTTGGGTTCCCGTTGTTTTAAGTTCCTTTGACGATCCAAGCGTTCCGTTACCGATGGGTTAAGGTTCCATTACCGTTCATTCTGACCGGGAGGGGAACGGCTGAAATTATGAACATGCAGCCCAAACTCAACCGTCCCTACCGACCCTACCGTTCAAAGCAGTTCCGTTAACGATCATTTACGTTCCAATGCGGTTCGCTCCCGATCCCTCGCGTGCCCGCACCGTTCCTTGGTCGGTACGGGAACGGGACCTAGAACGGTTGTGTGGAATGGGGGTATAGTTTTTGATTAGTGTGTGTGTGTGTGTGTGTGTTTGTGTGTGAGACTGAGAGAGAGACTGAGAGAGAGAGAGACTGACGTAAGACGTAAGACGTAAGACATTTTATTGATTAAACACACAAGGTTCATTTCAACGGGGAGGGGGGGGTGGGGGGGGTCAGTAATACATGCCGTGTGTTTGTATTTATGGACAATCACCCGGTTTTATCTCTTTCTCTCTAACATATATATACTCACACGAACGCACGCACGCTCTCACTCTCTCTCTCTCACTCTCTTTCTCTTAAACATAAAGACATATCCAGCGCATGAATTAACAATATGGATAGGTGCAACGACAAACAAGTTTACAGTGCTAACATACATTATCGGCTTTCAATCATGTTCTATCGTTCCACGGCACAAACTCTCTCTCTCTCTCTTTTTCTCTCTCTTTTTCTCTCTCTTTCTCTCTCTCTCTCTCTCTCTCTCTCTCTCTCTCTCTCTCTCTTTCTCTCTTTCTAACCTACAAACATTTCCAGCGCATAAATCAACAATTTGAATAGGTACAATATCAACACAGGTGTACTACACCAGCATACATTATTTGCAATCAAACCTGCTCTAACATTCAACGGCACAAACTATGTATAACCATCGCCGTCTCGTTCACCTGTTCCACATTGGGTAGCTAGTCCAAAAACCTTTTTCTTTTTTGAAAAACACGATATAAGAATCTGGCCACATGCACCACTGAATCTCCTTTATCTACAGACATAACACGTATAATACTGTTCGCATCTTCACTCTGGTTTTTATATTTAGTCAAGTTTTGACTAAATATTTTAACATCGAGGGGGAATCGAAACGAGGGTCGTGGTGTATGTGCGTGCGTGTGTGCGTGCGTGCGTGTGTGTGTGTGTGTGTGTAGAGCGATTCAGACTAAACTACTGGACCGATCTTTATGAAATTTGACATGAGAGTTCCTGGGTATGAAATCCCCGAACGTTTTTTTCATTTTTTGGATAAATGTCTTTGATGACGTCATATCCGGCTTTTCGTGAAAGTTGAGGCGGCACTGTCACGCCCTCATTTTTCAACCAAATTGGTTCAAATTTTGGTCAAGTAATCTTCGACGAAGCCCGGGGTTCGGTATTGCATTTCAGCTTGGTGGCTTAAAAATTAATTAATGACTTTGGTCATTAAAAATCGGAAAATTGTAAAAAAAAATAAAAATTTATAAAACGATCCAAATTTACGTTTATCTTATTCTCCATCATTTGCTGATTCCAAAAACATATAAATATGTTATATTCGGATTAAAAACAAGCTCTGAAAATTAAATATATAAAAATTATTATCAAAATTAAATTGTCCAAATCAATTTAAAAACACTTTCATCTTATTCCTTGTCGGTTCCTGATTCCAAAAACATATAGATATGATATGTTTGGATTAAAAACACGCTCAGAAAGTTAAAACAAAGAGAGGTACAGAAAAGCGTGCTATCCTTCTTAGCGCAACTACTACCCCGCTCTTCTTGTCAATTTCACTGCCTTTGCCATGAGCGGTGGACTGACGATGCTACGAGTATACGGTCTTGCTGAAAAATGGCAGCTACTTGACTAAATATTGTATTTTCGCCTTACGCGACTTGTTTTCTCTTAGTATTTTGACATCAAGTCTATAATCACAATATCCTTTGCATACAAACAATACATGTTTCTCGTCTTCCACGTCCTCTCTGCATACAGAGAGACTGAGAGAGGGAGAGACTGAGAGAGAGACTGAGAAAGAGACTGAGAGAGAGAGAGAGAGACAGAGAGAGAGAGACAGAGAGAGAGAGAGACTGAGAGAGAGAGACTGAGAGAGAGAGAGAGACTGAGAGAGACTGAGAGAGAGACTCAGTAAGAGAGAGACTGAGAGAGAGACTGAGAGAGAGAGAGACTGAGAGAGAGAAAGACTGAGAGAGAGAGACTGAGAGAGAGAGAGACTGAGAGAGAGAGAGACTGAGAGAGATAGAGAGAGAGACTGAGAGAGAGAGAGAGACTGAGAGAGAGACTGAGAGAGAGACTGAGAGAGAGAAAAAAATGCACAAAGTCAAAAACACAGCTTTTAATATTTTTTTTCGCAACAAGGAAGAAAAGTATACTACATAATTATAGCCAAAGAATATAATATAATACAGCTGGAGTGCATATATGCAAAGAGAGTGCGCATGGTCACTTTGTACAGACATAACACACTAGTAGTGCATAAAGACGGTTGTATACAGACTGTCATGAGGAGTGCACAGTGTATTATGTACAGACTGCATCGACACACAGGAGTGCACAAGGTAGCTTGTATTCGTATGTGTGTGTGTGTGTGTGTGTGTGTGTGTGTGTGTGTGTGTGTGTGTGTGTGTGTGTATGTGTGTGTGTGTATGTGTGTGTGTACGTGTTTTTGTGTGTGTGTGTGTGTGTGTGTGTGTGTGTGTGTGTGTGTGTGTCTGTTTAACAATGTACGCCCAGTTTGCTTAGTGCTTTGGTTCTTGTTGTTTTATCTCAGTTATAATTATGTATGCTTTGTATGGTCGTTTAATTTGTGCTAGTTTATTTTAGAAGAAATTTGTAAAGCGCCTGGAGCATATTGATTGGACTCGCGCTATAGAATAGTTATATTATTATTATTATTATTATTATTATTATTATTGGGGAGAAGACACAAGCGAGGCACTAACAAACGTTAGTTATCCCTTTTATGTTTTATGTTTTATGTGTGTCGTCCTATACAATTGTTGTTATAATCGTTTACAGGCAGACAGGGTGTGCCGAAGAAAAATTTCCATTTTTATGTAATATTTTAATGGACAATAAAGTGCTGTTATTGTTATTGTTATTGTTCTAACTACTTACCTTGCTTAGTTTTTTATTCTGAGTTTTGGAACGTTGGCAGTCTCTTTGTTTAAAAGTTTTAATAGAGGTTTTGGTCTTACCCGGAGGCTAAAGTGGTGTTCACATGGCAGACTTTGTACCAACTCAAAACTTGTGTGACAAACCTTGTTGATGCGGACCAACACGCACGGTTGGTCGCCAGTGTAGCCGAACTGGTTGTCTTCACTGCACGCCGGACCGCCAGCACTAGAGGTCCCAATCAGGTCAAGGTAGTCGGGGGTACAAGACACCTTTGCCACAGCCGCCGTCACCTTACCGTCACGCACTCCGCAAGGCTGCCAGAATGTTTTGTATCCTGTTTTGTGAGCGCTCTTGGCCGCTGTGGGGCAGGTAAGAATATATGTAAAACAAGAAGAGCAAACGCTCGATCGAGTCACTTTCGCAGTTCTGAATATTATATGAGGCATCAGATGGACAGGAAGAAATTGCTATTCACAACACAATGAGTCACGTTCACATAAAATTTGAGCCCGGTCACTTTTATAGTTTCCGAGAAAAGCCCAACGTTAAGTTGTGTGTTGCCGAACAGAAAAGGCTAGTTATCTCCCTTGTTTTTCTGATAACGTTCGTAAAAGGCTACAGATGTAAATACTTTGATGTAAAGAATAATCCTACAAAGTTTCAATCACATCCGATGAACTTTGTCAAAGATATAAAATGTCTAATTTTTCCTTTGACGCTGACCTGTGACCTTGAAAAAGGTCAAAGGTCAACGAAACCATCGTTAAAGTGTAGAGGTCATTGGAGGTCACGACTAAACAAAATATAAGCCCGATCGCTTTGATAGTTTCCGAGAAAAGTCCAACGTTAAGGTGGTGTCTACGGACGGCCGGCCGGACGGCCGGCCGGCCGGCCGGACAGACTAACACTGACCGATTACATAGAGTCACTTTTTCTCAAGTGACTCAAAAACCAGCCGAACCTGAGCTTGCGACCACAGGGCTCCCAACGGACGCCTCACCTAGAGGGTCCCAGGACCCACACTTTGAACTTTTAGAGGGTCCACGGACCCCCTCATTAGGGTGATAGAGGGTTTAAAATTCTGGGGCCTCAAAGCCCCTGGTTTACTGCTATCGCTTTGTAATGACGAGTAGTGTAATATGATGAGTCTTTTTTGATCGGAATACTCCAGATATGTTAACAACACGGTCACGCACACGCACACAAACACGTACGCAAGCGTGGCATTGGTGCCTGCACTTACTAGCTGGCGACTACAGTCTAAAAAAAAAATGGTACGTACGGTAAGCACAGGGCCGTAAATTCAGTGCCTCCCGGGACCCGCTCAATACATTTCTAGTACGTGTTTTCGGCTTTTAGTCAGTAGTGCATGCATATAGGACGCAGGTATGCACAACTTGGGGAGCCCTGGACCACCTCTCGAAAGCGACCATACTTAGTAAGTTTAGCTTAATTGTTTGTTAATTAAAGCCCCAGTCTGTCTCAAATGGTTTACAGAACGATTTAAATCTTCTCATGAAAAAAAGCAGTTCTAACCTTATCGAACACACTTGCAATAGCATTTAAAAGCATTAAATGACACAGTTCGTTTGAATGGCTATTTAGTTCGCGTAAACCACACACCTGGTTTTCGTGGCTTATCTAACCCCTGAGCCATCGTGAACCCGTGTGATCCCCTTTCCTTTTTTTTTTCTCTCTCACAATTTAGTAGTCAGTTTGTGATTTCAATGCGACTCGCTGTATCTGCAATAGCACGTTATTGTGTACCTCTGAATCTAAAACGCAACAAACGGCTGCGAGTCACACAAACTGAGCGGTGGCGGTTGACCGTTCAAAGAAACTGGCGACATGCAGAACATTCATCTGTCACGAGAAACACGTTTTGCGGGACAGCTTCCGGGCTACCTTTTTTAAAACTTTAAAAACTTCGAGTTGTACTGATCTTGTCTTGGTGAGAAAAGAATTCTTTTATGATTTAAGAATGTTTGTGTAACAAGCTGTCAGTGTCAATTTATTATTTAGGTTTTAAAAGTTAGGTCTAGCACCAAAACGAGCCGTCCGATTGTCTGACAGACAACCCGGCTGGCCACGCAAAAATAAATTTTGTGAAAATTGCTCGCTCTTTACGGAGGGCACCTGGGATGTTCACAAGCGGTGAGTGTTTAAACGAAAGGGTGTTTGTACTGTGTGTAAAAGCCAAACAGTGTCTGAGATAGTTTACGAGAAGCGGAGTATGCCTTTAAGTGTTTCTAGTGTACTACATCACATGCCACCCTATATTTTTTTTTAAATACATTTTGTAGTTAGTTAGTTAAAAATTGCTATTTAAGATTTTAGGTGAGCTTTCACGCAGGCTGTGAACAGGAATATATGTAATACAGCCGAACCTGCCCCTTGCAACCACCTCTTGAAAACGACCCGTGACCTACCAACAACGACCACTGCGAAGGATCGCAGACGAGTGTTTCTTCGATATAAATCTCCGTCCCATATTGCGACCACCTGTCCATAACGACTAATTTCGGTCGGTCCCTCGGATGGTCGTCAATGACAGGTTCGACTGTAGTTCCGAAAAAGCTTCTTGGTGGTGGTGTCGGTGGAAAGAGGGTGGAGTGTGTGTGACTGTATGTGTTGTTTTGGACTAACTCGCTCCCCCCCCCCCCCCCCCCCACCTCTACTACTGACCCCCATTCTTGGTTTAAACAGTATTTTATTCATAAACACACACATAATAATATAACAACATGTTTACAAAGGAGCACAACAAGTTTAAAACTTATGGTAAGCGCTCACATGATCATACCTGTAGTTTTATGGCGAGATATGACCCCCATTCTTGTGTGTGTGTTGATGGACTGTTTTGCTATTTTAAGTTTTAATATACATGTAAAGGATTGTTAACCTCGCAAGTACGCACACACAAACACACACACAGAGACAAACATACACGTGCGCGCACACACACACTTTTCAACGTGTGTGTGTGTGTGTGTGTGTGTGTGTGTGTGTGTGTGTGTGTGTGTGTGTGTGTGTGTGTGTGTGTGTGTGTGTGTGTGTGTGTTGTAGGTGTGTGTGTGTGTGTGTGTGTGTGTTGTATGTGAGTGTGTGTATGTTAGCGCGCGGGTCCGACCTGTCTTCATGATCTTTTGTTGTCAATTTAACTTTCCTTTGACTATACTAATACATGTGTTGTACTTTTTTTTCCTCCTATATATATGTCAACCTTTTTTTTTAAAAAGTAAATAGCTAGGCATATTGATTAATATTTATAAAACCCTTCATCCCCAAGCCGGCCACATTTTGATGAATAAATCTTGAATCTTGATTTCCTGAAGTTTTAGCGCCAGACTTACGTTTCAGTGCTGCTTTGATGTTGCTGATAGCGGCCTTGGTGGTCGCGTGGTCCTTGTTGTCGCCGTCGTAGTAGATCAGTGTGGTGTAATCCGTCTCCATTCTCAACAAGGGGCGAATTGACAGACCTGCGAGGGAGAGCGACACACTACTTCTAATTCTATAATTACAATCGCAGCTTTAAACAAGAAGGGCAAAGCCCATACGACTCACATGCTTGACCTTGACCTTTACATGACCTTCAGGGTCAAGGTCAAATAACTAAACCTAGCAATGACATCATACACTAAGAACTGCTTTACACATTTTTCCTACCAAAATACATGTGACCTTGACCCAAGGTCAAGGTCATCCAAGGTCATGCAACACAAAGCTGTTAATTCAAGACATAGGAAGTACAATGGTGCTTATTGGCTCTTGCTACCATGAGATATGGTCACTTTTAGTGGTTCACTACCTTATTTTGGTCACATTTCATAAGGGTCAAAGTGACCTTGACCTTGATCATATGTGACCAAATGTGTCTCATGCTGAAAGCATAACATGTGCCCCACATAATTTTTAAGTTTGAAACAGTTATCTTCCATAGTTCAGGGTCAAGGTCACTTCAAAATATGTATACAATCCAACTTTGAAGAGCTCCTGTGACCTTGACCTTGAAGCAAGGTAAACCAAACTGGTATCAAAAGATGGGGCTTACTTTGCCCTATATATCATATATAGGTGAGGTATTGAATCTCAAAAACTTCAGAGAAAATGGGAACAAGAAGGGCAAAGCCCATACGACTCACATGCTTTACACATTTTTCCTACCAAAATACATGTGACCTTGACCCAAGGTCAAGGTCATCCAAGGTCATGCAACACAAAGCTGTTAATTCAAGACATAAGAAGTACAATGGTGCTTATTGGCTCTTTCTACCATGAGATATGGTCACTTTTAGTGGTTCACTACCTTATTTTGGTCACATTTCATAAGGGTTAAAGTGACCTTGACCTTGATCATATGTGACCAAATGTGTCTCATGATGAAAGCATAACATGTGCCCCACATAATGTTTAAGTTTGAAACAGTTATCTTCCATAGTTCAGGGTCAAGGTCACTTCAAAATATGTATACAATCCAACTTTGAAGAGCTCCTGTGACCTTGACCTTGAAGCAAGGTAAACCAAACTGGTATCAAAAGATGGGGCTTACTTTGCCCTATATATCATATATAGGTGAGGTATTCAATCTCAAAAACTTCAGAGACAAGAAGGGCAAAGCCCATACGACTCACATGCTTTACACATTTTTCCTACCAAAATACATGTGACCTTGACCCAAGGTCAAGGTCATCCAAGGTCATGCAACACAAAGCTGTTAATTCAAGACATAGGAAGTACAATGGTGCTTATTGGCTCTTTCTACCATGAGATATGGTCACTTTTAGTGGTTCACTACCTTATTTTGGTCACATTTCATAAGGGTCAAAGTGACCTTGACCTTGATCATATGTGACCAAATGTGTCTCATGATGAAAGCATAACATGTGCCCCACATAATTTTTAAGTTTGAAACAGTTATCTTCCATAGTTCAGGGTCAAGGTCACTTCAAAATATGTATACAATCCAACTTTGAAGAGCTCCTGTGACCTTGACCTTGAAGCAAGGTAAACCAAACTGGTATCAAAAGATGGGGCTTACTTTGCCCTATATATCATATATAGGTGAGGTATTGAATCTCAAAAACTTCAGAGAAAATGTGAAAAATGTGAAAAATAGCTGTTTTTTAGGCAACATTTATGGCCCCTGCGACCTTGACCTTGAAGCAAGGTCAAGATGCTATGTATGTTTTTTGGGGCCTTGTCATCATACACCATCTTGCCAAATTTGGTACTGATAGACTGAATAGTGTCCAAGAAATATCCAACGTTAAAGTTTTCCGGACGGACGGACGTCCGGACGGACGGACGGACGGACGGACGGACGACTCGGGTGAGTACATAGACTCACTTTTGCTTCGCATGTGAGTCAAAAATGGGAAAAATGTGAAAAATAGCTGTTTTTTAGGCAACATTTATGGCCCCTGCGACCTTGACCTTGAAGCAAGGTCAAGATGCTATGTATGTTTTTTGGGGCCTTATCATCATACACCATCTTGCCAAATTTGGTACTGATAGACTGAATAGTGTCCAAGAAATATCCAACGTTAAAGTTTTCCGGACGGACGTCCGGACGGACGGACGGACGACTCGGGTGAGTACATAGACTCACTTTTGCTTCGCATGTGAGTCAAAAATGTGAAAAATAGCTGTTTTTTAGGCAACATTTATGGCCCCTGCGACCTTGACCTTGAAGCAAGGTCAAGATGCTATGTATGTTTTTTGGGGCCTTGTCATCATACACCATCTTGCCAAATTTGGTACTGATAGACTGATTAGTGTCCAAGAAATATCCAACGTTAAAGTTTTCCGGACGGGCGGCCGGACGGACGGACGGACGTACGGACCGACGACTCGGGTGAGTACATAGACTCACTTTTGCTTCGCATGTGAGTCAAAAGCAAACAAACAAACAAAACAGATAAAAATAACAATAATCATTGTCAGTTAGCACTGGTGTCACATGACTAAAGTGAAACAGTTGATTGGTAAATGGTAATATTACCATTATTATTAGGAGTATTACTATAATTTAAAGTTATTGAGACATCCCAGTGCACTATGTGATTTCTAGAGCGAATCGAGAAAATTCATTATTGAACGAAGCGCATAGCGCTGAGTTCAATAATTATTAATTTTCGAGATTTGCTCTATAAATCCCTTAGTGCACTGGGATTGTTTCAATAACGATATTGTCGGTACAGCCTGAGAAAAAAGAAAAACGCACATTTTGCTACGCGCATTTGAATAGGCATAACTGTGTGGTCAGGTCGTAGAGGATCTACATTTGTGTGGGCTGTCTCAAGTGTGTCGTGCTTTCGTCACACGCAAACTCTTGTATTAATTTCTGTTGGTAAATTCCAGTGTAGCGTTAAGCTAAACAGTGATGATCTTTCAGAGAGACCTCATTTGAGCTCGGAGAAAGGACTGTGTTCTTAGTTATTTGCGATTCGAAACCTCCAGTCAAGCTTCGACGGATTGACTGTGCAGAGTGACTCCCCTTGAATTGACTAACCCCCCCCCCCCCCCCCCCCCCCCGAAGGACTCGACGGTTAGCACATTTTCAAAATAAATGTGGCATGTTTCTCGTGTGGTATCTTCACTCATCGGGGAGTCTGGTACTAAATATGAACGGTAAGAATGCTCTGAACCCTATACGTATTCGATTACGATTGTTCTTGCCTTGAAATAATAATTCGGAAACCATTCATTTACTGAACTGATGCAGTCGTAGTTCAGTGTAGTCTGCTACGTATGACAGAGTCGATCGAGTCAGTCTTCCAAATGCTGGTATATGAAAAGAATCTATGCTATGCTAGTCGGCGAAAATGAGATGAAACACAGCGGCTTCTATTTTTAGATCAGTGGCACTGTGGCACAGGCACATGCAATCTGTCAGAAAAAAACCCCACTTCTGCTTTAATTGAGAAGCAGGGAATTTATGGTCATTTGGTATTGTGGAGAATAATTATAAGCTACATGTCATTAATTAATTCTGAGGATGAGAGCACAGTCTCGCTTAGGCAAAGGGCGGAAGAATACGCTCTGTGGAAAATTTAGCGCACTCCAAGAGTGCGCTAACAGTTTTAGCGCATCGCCATTCGCCAATCAACTGGTTCACATCAGTCATGTGACACCAGTACTTACTGACAATTATTATTAGTAGTAGTAGTAGTACTACTAGTAGTAGTAGCAGTAGCAGTAAGTAGTAGTAGTAGTAGTAGTAGTAGAATTATTAACCCAGCGAAGCTGGAAGGTATCCCACGAACCCTATACCGACTTCAACTCGAGGCATATTCAGAAATTATTCATGATGATAGTAGTATTAGTATCAGTAGTAGTAGTAGTATTCCAGCGAAGCTGGAAGGTATCCCACGAACCCTATACCGACTTCAACTCGAGCCATATTCATGATTTGTTTGTTTGTTTGTTTGCTTAACGCCCAGCCGGCCGACCACGAAGGGCCATATCAGGGCGGTGATGCTTTGACATATAACGTGCGCCACACACAAGACAGAAGTCGCAGCACAGGCTTCGTGTCTCACCCAGTCACATTATTCTGACACCGGACCAACCAGTCCTAGCACTAACCCCATAATGCCAGACGCCAGGCGGAGCAGCCACTAGATTGCCAATTTTAAAGTCTTAGGTATGACCCGGCCGGGGTTCGAACCCACGACCTCCCGATCACGGGGCGGACGCCTTACCACGAGCCGGGTATTCGGCTCTACTTCTTCCCGGCGAAGCCGGTACTCGGCGAAGCGGGTAATCATCTAGTACATTATAAAGAAACATTCTTTGTTACACAACTGTGGCTACAGTCCGGGATGAAAGTTCACACAAAACTTGGGAACATACTAACTTTAAAAGGGTGGGTGCTGACCAACTCTTCGATTTTTGATCAAACACCACCCAGTGCCGCTACAGCCGCGTGGAATTATAACCCAAATTTCCAGTCTACAAAATAATGCTTGCACAAGTTGACGACGTCAAGATATGTTGACGTTTATGCACTGTGACATCATCCCCTCTGTGGGGTCTATCTTGCTTTCTTTTTGCTTTTTGAGTGTGTGTTTGTGTGTCATGTCTCTCTCTACTCTGTCTGTCTGTCTGTCTGATACCTCTGTTTCCTTTCTGAAATTGGTTGTGTGTTTGTTTGTGTGTGTGTGTGTGTGTGTGTGTGTGTGTGTGTGTGTGTGTGTGTGTGTGTGTGTGTGTGTGTGTGTGTGTGTGTGCGACTCGGGGTTTGTGTGTGAGAGGGAGGGATGGCCGATTTGTCCTTCGCTGGGGGTATGCAGTGCCTTGGACGGTTGACGACTGTACCAAAGACATTGCACTTCTGGTTCTACTCAATTATTATCATTATTATTATCATTGTTATTATTATGTCAGGAATTACACGTTATGGTGTATATATATATATATATATGCATTCAATGTTGAACTAGTGTGTTTTTATTCATAGTTAAGATGTAAAGCGCGGAGCGCACGATTCTTCGTGGTTCACACTATAATTATAAGCATTCGTCATTATTATCATTATCAAAACAAACCTGGTTGTTGCAGGAAGCTTCGCTCCCCGGTAAGATTTGGGATCTTATCACTGACGAAGGCATAGAAGAGCGATAGCATCCCACAGAAATAGGCCAGCAGTACCGCGTAGAACACGAAGAAGAAGGTGCAGATTTCAGCTGCGTGTACAAACACACAAACACGCAGACATATATATGCACGCAAGCAGGCACGAACACAGGCACGGAAGCATGCACCAGAGACACACAGACACACAGACATAGACACACACACACACACACACAAACACACGCGCACATACACATAAACACACGCGCACACACACACACACACATCAATTCCTGTGTTTCAGATATAATCAACGCTGAAGAGGGAGACAGTTTTTAACAATATAATCTAATATGACAAGACAAAGAATATTGCATGTGAAAAATCTTTATTATAAATATACACCTTTTTTCTGTTAAATAATTAGTTGTTTGTAGTTATTTGAAGTGATGATTAGGCTACATCTGAATCACGTCATAGACTATTTTGATTAGATCTAGATCTAGATACATAGAGTTTTTGTTCCGGTGTCACGAACTGAAAACTGCCTGAACAATCCCTCTCAATGCGGTCAATGCGCATGCGCTAACATGGGGAGATTAATCAGGTCGTGAACAACCTAACCCTAATCCTAACCTATGGTTCGTTCGGTCAAAGGGTCGCATTTTTTAAGTCCAAGATTGGCGCATGCGCATCGACTGCAATGAGAGGGATTGTTCAGCAGAGGTTTCAGTTCGTGACACCAGCTTTCTCGTGGGATTGATGGTTTCTTCAATCTGGTTAAAACACCCCAAATCAACAACGTGGCTGCTGCCTGAACTGACTGTTGTATACGACAAATATTATTCTCTGCCATGAAAACCATAAAATTGAGGATCTTGGGTTTGCAACCAACTTGAAGGATACTGTTTTCTCCCATGACAAACTGAAAGCCCTTGCGGATATATGGTGATAGTTTAGACACTTTACACTTCACACGAGAAGGAGGGGTATCTTGGTAACATTCAAATCCTCCGCGAGTAGATCTAGTCTGCCACGATCATTGAACATGAAAATAGAGTTTCCGGAGTCAATCGAATTTCGAAGTCAAAATTAATGCTTTTCATCAGCAATTTACCTCAGTTTCAACACGCTGCAACTGTCCTAACTGTCTGCAAAGTGTTGTGACTTGCAACAACTTGCTTGAATTTTGACACGCCAGTAAATACAGCACCGTCTCTACACTCACGTGACATGTATGTGACTATCCCCCACATTCGATTTATTCGAAAACACACCGAGCGGTGCTGCTGATCAAACTTTGAACGGATTCTAGTTTGTGCTGATAAATGGTATTTTGATTTTGAAATTATCTTCAACGCAAAATATTTCTTTTCTTATTCAAGGGACGTAACCGCTCGGTGAGTTTTCTAATAAATCGAATTTGGCATTTCGGGGTAAAATCGATCAAATTACATCACATATCTGCTTTAGTTGCAAGATCTTGCCATGATTTTCTCCCTCAAGATAATTGTACCGCTTGAAATTGGCGGAGAAACATTCAATCTGAAGTTAATTTTACATGCCACGTGAGTGTAGGGTGCTGTATAAATATACTGGCGTGGACGTTTTGGGACACTGTGCTGGAATATTTCTCTAATTTCTAAACCGTCAAAATATCGAATCTGGTTTTCACTCACCCCATGCTCGCCCATTTCGGCCGCAGAATGACTTCTGTTCGCCGTTCCAGATAAATGTTCCGAGACTTGAGCAACAGTTTCCTAGTCTCCCCATTGTGGAATCTTATCAGACGCTTACGAAACATTTAGAATTCGTCATCATAAAAAGGAAACAACGGCGACTTGGATTCATGGGAACCGCAGGGGAAATCACTCTCCAAAGATGTGTTCGTATTTACTTCCCTTGGTTTCTTCGTCTGCATCGTAGAAAAGGGACAGAACAGATCAAAGGTTGTGGTTGTTGTTTTTTTTTGCCCCTAGCTTCTTTTTTTCCAGATGAATATTACGGAAAAATTGTTGGTTGTAAAACAGTCTGCCGATTTAACTCTGTCCATCAACAGATCGCCACTCCCTCGAACACGCAAATAATTGATTACGGAATGCATTAAATTTTAAACTCAAATTTGTTCGCTTTACGCCACGATTTTGCGTACCGATCTAGGGTTCTCTCTATCTCTAACGTTTTCTTCTTTTTCGTCGTTCGCTGTATCTCTAACGTTTTGTACATTGCAGCAATTTTCTTGAATCTGTACACTGTTTTTGAATCTGCTGTCACAGACGGTGTCCCTGGATTAAATCTTACTAGTAATAACCGTGCTCCGCACGGGATTTTTTCTTCTTCATTAATTACAGAGTTAATTATGAATAAGCAACAACAAAAACGTGTTCAATGTGCAATGGCACGCGCGTACAGAACAAAATGCCATACTGTACATTTATTGGGAGATAAAAAAGGGCACAGTCGTGGATTGGCCATGACTTGTGCAGTGACAACATTCTTTCTTTCTTTCTTTATTTGGTGTTTAACGTCGTTTTCAACCACGAAGGTTATATCGCGACGGGGAAAGGGGAGGAGATGGGATAGAGCCACTTGTTTCTTGTTCACAAAAGCACTAATCAAAAAATTGCTCCAGGGGCTTGCAACGTAGTACAATATATTACCTTACTGGGAGAATGCTTTCTTTCTTTATTTGGTGTTTAACGTCGTTTTCAAACACGAAGGTTATATCGCGATGGGGAAAGGGGGGGGGGGGGGGGAGATGGGATAGAGCCACTTGTTAATTGTTTCTTGTTCACAAAAGCACTAATAAAAAAATTGCTCCAGGGGCTTGCAACGTAGTACAATATATGACCTTACTGGGAGAATGCAAGTTTCCAGTACAAAGGACTTAACATTTCTTACATACTGCTTGACTAAAATCTTTACAAACATTGACTATGCAAGTTTGCAGTGACAAAAGTAACATATTAAATTTAGAAGTAATTGCGACAAAGTTACCCCCAAAAAGCGCTAGCACACACAGAACAACAAAATGTGATAAAACATCAAACATAAGAAAAGCAGCGTTCAATGTGCAATGAACTGCAAACCATTTACACAGCAGCAAACATGTGACGCTTTCTGAAATTTCGGTCAATGTAGCGATATTTTCTTTTTACCAGGCTCGGCGCTTGAATACACTTTCTTTGTTTTCTTGCGTAGCTGCTCGCCATTAGTAATGCAAGAATCTACAGCTTGGTGAAGGCAGACAGTTACAAAGGAAAGGCTAAATGCGGCAAAACAAAAAAAGTGGCTACATTGACCGAAATCTCAGAAAATATGACACATGGGAGTGAAACAAACACATAAACAATGCATTAAAATGAGCAAATAGTGTGCACAGTACAAAAAAAGTTTTACCCATCAGCAAATAGGAATGAAAAAGTAACCCAGTGGTAAATATACAGTGGGTTCTGTGAACAATAACAAATCATATAATTGGGAAAGAATAAAACAGCGTTAAATTGTGCCCTTTTCTGAGATTTCAGTCAATGTGGACAGTCTGAGAATTCAATCAATGTGACAAAATCATTTTGTCACGCTTCAACCAAGATGATGAATGCTAGTTAAAATGTGTAAAACAATATATAACACCAATCATATAATTGGGAAAGAAATCTCGTCGCAGTACCCCCCGACAGCTCGAGTCACCCACAATGAACTTTCTTTCTTTATTTGGTGTTTAACGTCGTTTTCAACCACGAAGGTTATATCGCGACGGGGAAAGGAAGGAGATGGGATAGAGCCACTTGTCAATTGTTTCTTGTTCACAAAAGCACTAATCAAAAATTTGCTCCAGGGGCTTGCAACGTAGTACACTGTATTAACTTACTGGGAGAATGCAAGTTTCCAGTACAAAGGACTTAACATTTCTTACATACTGCTTGACTAAAATCTTTACAAAAATTGACTATATTCTATACAAGAAACACTTAACAAGGGTAAAAAGAGAAACAGAATCCGTTAGTCGCCTCTTACTACATGCTGGGGAGCATCGGGTAAATTCTTCCCCTTAACCCGCGGGGGGACCCACAATGAAACGTTTGTACTATTGACTGGACTTAAACAAATTAGCGGCTACATTGACATAAGTGAGGGACATAAATGTGCAAAAAAATTTGCCCAGAGAACAATAGTTGTACACATCACCATATATGTCTTGAGACGGGGAAAAAAAACCAGCACTAAATGGAACAAAATGTGTACACTTCAGCAAACATGTGAGTGAAAAATAAAATGTTAACCCTTACACTGGTGCAATTCTGTAACACATGTTACATAGCCACTGGTGAATTAACAGAGAGAAAAATAACAAACAAGTCGCGTAAGGCGAAAATACAACATTTAGTCAAGCTCAGTCGAACTCACAGAATGAAACTGAACGCAGTGCATTTTTTCACAATGACCGTAGTAGGCCGCTTGTGCAAAACGGAATGAAAGTGACGAGCCTGTTCAGCGCTGTAGTGGTTTCGCTGTGCTGCATAGCACGCTTTTCTGTACCTCTCTTCGTTTTAACTTTCTGAGCGTGTTTTTAATCCAAACATATCATATCTATATGTTTTTGGAATCAGGAACCGACAAAGAATAAGACGAAATTGTTTTTAAATCGATTTCGGAAATTTAATTTTGATCATAATTTTTATATTTTTAATTTTCAGAGCTTGTTTTTAATCCAAATATAACATATGTATATGTTTTTGGAATCAGAAAATGACGAAGAATTAGATGAAATTGTTTTTGGATCGTTTAATAAAAAAATAATTTGAATTACAAGTTTCCGATTTTTAATGACCAAAATCACTCATTGGTTTTTAAGCCACCAATTAAAGCTGAAATGCAATACCAAACCCCGGCCTGGTATGCGTGCGCGACACAATGATATAGCCCCCCTTTTTCGTGTCTGTAGCACCGACGGGCGGCAGTGCCGAAGTGGGTAAGACATCGGCCTCCTAATCGGAAGGTCGTGGGTTCAAATCCTGGCCGCGGCCGCCCGGTGGGTTAAGAGTGGAGATTTTTTCGATCTCGCAGGTCAACTTATGTGCAGACTGTCACAAAGATGTGAGTAGGAGAGTTGAATTGTGATGTGAAGCACGTCTTGATTTTAACCTCCCTAAAGATTGTATTGGGATATGCTAGGACACGTTTGAAGCGATATCACGGGTTTCGTGTGTTGCACGAGAAAACCATAGTTTGACAAGAGTTGTGTTTATGAGAAATGTAGCTGGTCTGGGTTTAATAACGTCACAACGTTGTAGATGCTCGACAGAGCAAGGTGTCTGGCGTTTGTCAAGTTTGTCGGGGACAAACACTCTTTCAAGAGACGGGTCTCTTAAGGTAAATGATTTACTATGTTGTATATTATTGAAGCTTGAATACATAGCTGGAATGTAAATGTTAGTGTATACAAAGTGCACTAAAGTCTAGTGTGAAGTTTTAAGAGAATTCTTGTTGTGAGTGTATTATGGTTTTTGTTGGTAAATTCTTGAACATAATTGCTGTTACGCATTTATGTTATGTTTAAGACAGTGATACTATGTGTGGTAGTGTCAGTGGTGGATTAAGTGATTCATGGATGAATTATAGTTTGGATATTGACTGTGGACGGAATGTGAATGTAGAATGAACGAGAGAGATGTTACATTACTTTAGTTTAGGAAGAGGAGATGGTTTAAGAGAATGTGTATTAAGACTTGGGTTAATTCTTTAGGAGTTTCCATGACGGGAGTTCATGAGGACGTGAGCGAGGGATGGACCTCACACGGAAGAGGCGTGACGATGGTGGAGAGAGAGACCACATCGGCGCAGATGGCTGGACGGAGGAGTCTCCATCATCACCGGTCGTAGAGACGACGGTTCTTTTCGTTAATGGCGAAAGTGTTTCTTGGGGAGAAACGTGAAAGGTGGAAGTGTTTCTCGGGGAGAAATGTGAAGGGTGCATGTGGCATCTAAAATGAGAGTTTCTGGGAATTCATCGTCTACGTGGTTTCAGCGGCACAAGAAGGTGTAAATGACGACATATAGTGAGCCGTGTTACGAACTCGTGAGTGTCTGTCACACTTTACCTTGTGCGGTAATTAATTATTGAAATAATTTCTTTATATCATTAATCACGTGTGTGGAGTGATTGTGAAGAGGTTGCATGAACGGTGTGGACGAGAAGTTGATTGGTATTGATTCTTTCTTTCTTTATTTGGTGTTTAACGTCGTTTTCAACCACGAAGGTTATATCGCGACGGATTGGTATTGATGTTGTTTTGCTTTAAGTGAAGAATTGTGTTATATTTTGTGTGAGGAAATAATAAGTCTGCATCCTCCCAAAATTCTGTGTTTGGAGTGTGTTAGTGTGAAAGATTGAAGAGTCAGGGTAATGAGATAGGGCAGAACACGTATACAGAAATAGTATCCTTATTCACACTACAATCCACTTCATGACACAGACCTGCTAGTGCCTTACCCCCCTTCGTGTGTACACGCAATCACAAGACCAAGTGCGCACGGCAAAGATCCTGTAATCCATGTCAGAGTTCGGTGGGTTACAGAAACAAGAAAATACCAAGCATGCCTCCCCCGAAATCGGCGTATGCTGCCTGCATGGCGGGGTAAAAACGGTAATACAGGTAAAAACTCACTCGTGCTTAAACACAAGTGAACGTGGGAGTTTCAGCCCATAAACGAAGAAGAACAAGTTTCTGGAGTTACCGAGTACATCCGCTGTCGCTGGCAATTTTCGTGTCTTGACTGCATCCTGTATCACTGGCAATGTTCGTGTCTTGACTGCATGCATCCTGTGTCGCTGGCAATGTTCGTGTCTTGACTGCATCCTGTATCGCTGGCAATGTTCGTGTCTTGACTGCATGCATCCTGTGTCGCTGGCAATGTTCGTGTCTTGACTGCATCCTGTGTCGCTGGCAATGTTCGTGTCTTGACTGCATCTTGTGTCGCTGGCAATGTTCGTGTCTTGACTGCATCCTGTGTCGCTGGCAATGTTCGTGTCTTGACTGCATCCTGTGTCGCTGGCAATGTTCGTGTCTTGACTGCATGCTGTATCGCTGGCAATGTTCGTGTCTTGACTGCATCCTGTATCGCTGACAATGTTCGTGTCTTGACTGCATCCTGTGTCGCTGGCAATGTTCGTGTCTTGACTGCATCCTGTGTCGCTGGCAATGTTCGTGTCTTGACTGCATCCTGTGTCGCTGGCAATGTTCGTGTCTTGACTGCATCCTGTGTCGCTGGCAATGTTCGTGTCTTGACTGCATCCTGTGTCGCTGGCAATGTTCGTGTCTTGACTGCATCCTGTGTCGCTGACAATGTTCGTGTCTTGACTGCATGCTGTATCGCTGGCAATGTTCGTGTCTTGACTGCATCCTGTATCGCTGACAATGTTCGTGTCTTGACTGCATCCTGTGTCGCTGGCAATGTTCGTGTCTTGACTGCATCCTGTATCGCTGGCAATGTTCGTGTCTTGACTGCATCATGTGTCGCTGGCAATGTTCGTGTCTTGACTGCATCCTGTGTCGCTGGCAATGTTCGTGTCTTGACTGCATCCTGTATTGCTGGCAATGTTCGTGTCTTGACTGCATCATGTATCGCTGGCAATGTTCGTGTCTTGACTGCATCCTGTGTCGCTGGCAATGTTCGTGTCTTGACTGCATCCTGTATTGCTGGCAATGTTCGTGTCTTGACTGCATCCTGTATTGCTGGCAATGTTCGTGTCTTGACTGCATCCTGTATTGCTGGCAATGTTCGTGTCTTGACTGCATCCTGTATCGCTGGCAATGTTCGTGTCTTGACTGCATCCTGTGTCGCTGGCAATGTTCGTGTCTTGGCTGCATCCTGTATCGCTGGCAATGTTCGTGTCTTGACTGCATCATGTGTCGCTGGCAATGTTCGTGTCTTGACTGCATCCTGTGTCGCTGGCAATGTTCGTGTCTTGGCTGCATCCTGTGTCGCTGGCAATGTTCGTGTCTTGACTGCATCCTGTGTCGCTGGCAATGTTCGTGTCTTGACTGCATCCTGTGTCGCTGGCAATGTTCGTGTCTTGACTGCATGCTGTATCGCTGGCAATGTTCGTGTCTTGACTGCATGCTGTATCGCTGGCAATGTTCGTGTCTTGACTGCATGCTGTATCGCTGGCAATGTTCGTGTCTTGACTGCATCCTGTATCGCTGACAATGTTCGTGTCTTGACTGCATCCTGTGTCACTGGCAATGTTCGTGTCTTGACTGCATCCTGTGTCGCTGGCAATGTTCGTGTCTTGACTGCATCCTGTATTGCTGGCAATGTTCGTGTCTTGACTGCATCCTGTATTGCTGGCAATGTTCGTGTCTTGACTGCATCCTGTGTCGCTGGCAATGTTCGTGTCTTGACTGCATCCTGTGTCGCTGGCAATGTTCGTGTCTTGACTGCATCCTGTGTCGCTGGCAATGTTCGTGTCTTGACTGCATCCTGTGTCGCTGGCAATGTTCGTGTCTTGACTGCATCCTGTGTCGCTGGCAATGTTCGTGTCTTGACTGCATCCTGTATCACTGGCAATGTTCGTGTCTTGACTGCATCATGTATCGCTGGCAATGTTCGTGTCTTGACTGCATCCTGTATCGCTGGCAATGTTCGTGTCTTGACTGCATCCTGTATCGCTGGCAATGTTCGTGTCTTGACTGCATGCTGTATCGCTGGCAATGTTCGTGTCTTGACTGCATCCTGTGTCGCTGGCAATGTTCGTGTCTTGACTGCATCCTGTGTCGCTGGCAATGTTCGTGTCATGACTGCATCCTGTGTCGCTGGCAATGTTCGTGTCTTGACTGCATCCTGTGTCGCTGGCAATGTTCGTGTCTTGACTGCATCCTGTATTGCTGGCAATGTTCGTGTCTTGACTGCATCCTGTGTCGCTGGCAATGTTCGTGTCTTGACTGCATCCTGTGTCGCTGGCAATGTTCGTGTCTTGACTGCATCCTGTGTCGCTGGCAATGTTCGTGTCATGACTGCATCCTGTGTCGCTGGCAATGTTCGTGTCTTGACTGCATCATGTATCGCTGGCAATGTTCGTGTTTTGACTGCATCCTGTGTCGCTGGCAATGTTCGTGTCTTGACTGCATCCTGTGTCGCTGGCAATGTTCGTGTCTTGACTGCATCATGTGTCGCTGGCAATGTTCGTGTCTTGACTGCATCCTGTGTCGCTGGCAATGTTCGTGTCTTGACTGCATCCTGTGTCGCTGGCAATGTTCGTGTCTTGACTGCATGCTGTATCGCTGGCAATGTTCGTGTCTTGACTGCATCCTGTGTCGCTGGCAATGTTCGTGTCTTGACTGCATCCTGTATCGCTGGCAATGTTCGTGTCTTGACTGCATCCTGTGTCGCTGGCAATGTTCGTGTCTTGACTGCATCCTGTGTCGCTGGCAATGTTCGTGTCTTGACTGCATCCTGTGTCGCTGGCAATGTTCGTGTCTTGACTGCATCCTGTGTCGCTGGCAATGTTCGTGTCTTGACTGCATCATGTATCGCTGGCAATGTTCGTGTTTTGACTGCATCCTGTGTCGCTGGCAATGTTCGTGTCTTGACTGCATCCTGTGTCGCTGGCAATGTTCGTGTCTTGACTGCATCATGTGTCGCTGGCAATGTTCGTGTCTTGACTGCATCCTGTGTCGCTGGCAATGTTCGTGTCTTGACTGCATCCTGTGTCGCTGGCAATGTTCGTGTCTTGACTGCATCCTGTATCGCTGGCAATGTTCGTGTCTTGACTGCATCCTGTGTCGCTGGCAATGTTCGTGTCTTGACTGCATCCTGTGTCGCTGGCAATGTTCGTGTCTTGACTGCATCATGTATCGCTGGCAATGTTCGTGTCTTGACTGCATCCTGTGTCGCTGGCAATGTTCGTGTCTTGACTGCATCCTGTGTCGCTGGCAATGTTCGTGTCTTGACTGCATGCTGTATCGCTGGCAATGTTCGTGTCTTGACTGCATCCTGTATCGCTGGCAATGTTCGTGTCATGACTGCATCCTGTGTCGCTGGCAATGTTCGTGTCTTGACTGCATCCTGTGTCGCTGGCAATGTTCGTGTCTTGACTGCATCATGTATCGCTGGCAATGTTCGTGTCTTGACTGCATCCTGTGTCGCTGGCAATGTTCGTGTCTTGACTGCATCCTGTGTCGCTGGCAATGTTCGTGTCTTGACTGCATCATGTGTCGCTGGCAATGTTCGTGTCTTGACTGCATCCTGTGTCGCTGGCAATGTTCGTGTCTTGACTGCATCCTGTGTCGCTGGCAATGTTCGTGTCTTGACTGCATCCTGTGTCGCTGGCAATGTTCGTGTCTTGACTGCATCCTGTGTCGCTGACAATGTTCGTGTCTTGACTGCATCCTGTATCGCTGACAATGTTCGTGTCTTGACTGCATCCTGTATCGCTGGCAATCTTCGTGTCATGACTGCATCCTGTGTCGCTGGCAATGTTCGTGTCTTGACTGCATGCATCCTGTATCGCTGGCATTGTTCGTGTCTTGACTGCATCGTGTATCGCTGGCAATGTTCGTGTCTTGACTGCATCCTGTATTGCTGGCAATGTTCGTGTCTTGACTGCATCATGTATCGCTGGCAATGTTCGTGTCTTGACTGCATCCTGTGTCGCTGGCAATGTTCGTGTCTTGACTGCATCCTGTATTGCTGGCAATGTTCGTGTCTTGACTGCATCGTGTATCGCTGGCAATGTTCGTGTCTTGACTGCATCCTGTATCGCTGACAATGTTCGTGTCTTGACTGCATCCTGTATCGCTGGCAATCTTCGTGTCATGACTGCATCCTGTGTCGCTGGCAATGTTCGTGTCTTGGCTGCATCCTGTATCGCTGGCAATGTTCGTGTCTTGACTGCATCATGTGTCGCTGGCAATGTTCGTGTCTTGACTGCATCCTGTGTCGCTGGCAATGTTCGTGTCTTGGCTGCATCCTGTGTCGCTGGCAATGTTCGTGTCTTGACTGCATCCTGTGTCGCTGGCAATGTTCGTGTCTTGACTGCATCCTGTGTCGCTGACAATGTTCGTGTCTTGACTGCATCCTGTATCGCTGACAATGTTCGTGTCTTGACTGCATGCTGTATCGCTGGCAATGTTCGTGTCTTGACTGCATCCTGTATCGCTGACAATGTTCGTGTCTTGACTGCATCCTGTATCGCTGGCAATGTTCGTGTCTTGACTGCATCCTGTGTCACTGGCAATGTTCGTGTCTTGACTGCATCCTGTGTCGCTGGCAATGTTCGTGTCTTGACTGCATCCTGTATTGCTGGCAATGTTCGTGTCTTGACTGCATCCTGTATTGCTGGCAATGTTCGTGTCTTGACTGCATCCTGTATCGCTGGCAATGTTCGTGTCTTGACTGCATCCTGTGTCGCTGGCAATGTTCGTGTCTTGACTGCATCCTGTGTCGCTGGCAATGTTCGTGTCTTGACTGCATCCTGTGTCGCTGGCAATGTTCGTGTCTTGACTGCATCCAGTGTCGCTGGCAATGTTCGTGTCTTGACTGCATCCTGTATCACTGGCAATGTTCGTGTCTTGACTGCATCATGTATCGCTGGCAATGTTCGTGTCTTGACTGCATCCTGTATCGCTGGCAATGTTCGTGTCTTGACTGCATCCTGTGTCGCTGGCAATGTTCGTGTCTTGACTGCATCCTGTATCGCTGGCAATGTTCGTGTCTTGACTGCATCCTGTGTCGCTGGCAATGTTCGTGTCTTGACTGCATCCTGTGTCGCTGGCAATGTTCGTGTCTTGACTGCATCCTGTGTCGCTGGCAATGTTCGTGTCTTGACTGCATCCTGTGTCGCTGGCAATGTTCGTGTCTTGACTGCATCCTGTATTGCTGGCAATGTTCGTGTCTTGACTGCATCCTGTGTCGCTGGCAATGTTCGTGTCTTGACTGCATCCTGTGTCGCTGGCAATGTTCGTGTCTTGACTGCATCCTGTGTCGCTGGCAATGTTCGTGTCTTGACTGCATCCTGTGTCGCTGGCAATGTTCGTGTCTTGACTGCATCATGTATCGCTGGCAATGTTCGTGTTTTGACTGCATCCTGTGTCGCTGGCAATGTTCGTGTCTTGACTGCATCCTGTGTCGCTGGCAATGTTCGTGTCTTGACTGCATCATGTGTCGCTGGCAATGTTCGTGTCTTGACTGCATCCTGTGTCGCTGGCAATGTTCGTGTCTTGACTGCATCCTGTGTCGCTGGCAATGTTCGTGTCTTGACTGCATCCTGTATCGCTGGCAATGTTCGTGTCTTGACTGCATCCTGTGTCGCTGGCAATGTTCGTGTCTTGACTGCATCCTGTATCGCTGGCAATGTTCGTGTCTTGACTGCATCCTGTGTCGCTGGCAATGTTCGTGTCTTGACTGCATCCTGTGTCGCTGGCAATGTTCGTGTCTTGACTGCATCCTGTGTCGCTGGCAATGTTCGTGTCTTGACTGCATCCTGTGTCGCTGGCAATGTTCGTGTCTTGACTGCATCATGTATCGCTGGCAATGTTCGTGTTTTGACTGCATCCTGTGTCGCTGGCAATGTTCGTGTCTTGACTGCATCCTGTGTCGCTGGCAATGTTCGTGTCTTGACTGCATCATGTGTCGCTGGCAATGTTCGTGTCTTGACTGCATCCTGTGTCGCTGGCAATGTTCGTGTCTTGACTGCATCCTGTGTCGCTGGCAATGTTCGTGTCTTGACTGCATCCTGTATCGCTGGCAATGTTCGTGTCTTGACTGCATCCTGTGTCGCTGGCAATGTTCGTGTCTTGACTGCATCCTGTGTCGCTGGCAATGTTCGTGTCTTGACTGCATCATGTATCGCTGGCAATGTTCGTGTCTTGACTGCATCCTGTGTCGCTGGCAATGTTCGTGTCTTGACTGCATCCTGTGTCGCTGGCAATGTTCGTGTCTTGACTGCATCATGTATCGCTGGCAATGTTCGTGTCTTGACTGCATCCTGTATCGCTGGCAATGTTCGTGTCATGACTGCATCCTGTGTCGCTGGCAATGTTCGTGTCTTGACTGCATCCTGTGTCGCTGGCAATGTTCGTGTCTTGACTGCATCATGTATCGCTGGCAATGTTCGTGTTTTGACTGCATCCTGTGTCGCTGGCAATGTTCGTGTCTTGACTGCATCCTGTGTCGCTGGCAATGTTCGTGTCTTGACTGCATCATGTGTCGCTGGCAATGTTCGTGTCTTGACTGCATCCTGTGTCGCTGGCAATGTTCGTGTCTTGACTGCATCCTGTGTCGCTGGCAATGTTCGTGTCTTGACTGCATCCTGTGTCGCTGGCAATGTTCGTGTCTTGACTGCATCCTGTGTCGCTGGCAATGTTCGTGTCTTGACTGCATCATGTATCGCTGGCAATGTTCGTGTCTTGACTGCATCCTGTATCGCTGGCAATGTTCGTGTCTTGACTGCATCCTGTGTCGCTGGCAATGTTCGTGTCTTGACTGCATGCATCCTGTATCGCTGGCATTGTTCGTGTCTTGACTGCATCCTGTATCGCTGGCAATCTTCGTGTCATGACTGCATCCTGTGTCGCTGGCAATGTTCGTGTCTTGACTGCATCCTGTATTGCTGGCAATGTTCGTGTCTTGACTGCATCCTGTATTGCTGGCAATGTTCGTGTCTTGACTGCATCCTGTATTGCTGGCAATGTTCGTGTCTTGACTGTATCCTGTATCGCTGGCAATGTTCGTGTCTTGACTGCATGCATCCTGTATCGCTGGCAATGTTCGTGTCTTGACTGCATGCATCCTGTATCGCTGGCAATGTTCGTGTCTTGACTGCATGCATCCTGTATCGCTGGCATTGTTCGTGTCTTGACTGCATCCTGTATCGCTGGCAATCTTCGTGTCATGACTGCATCATGTATCGCTGGCAATGTTCGTGTCTTGACTGCATCCTGTATCGCTGGCAATGTTCGTGTCTTGACTGCATCCTGTGTCGCTGGCAATGTTCGTGTCTTGACTGCATCCTGTATTGCTGGCAATGTTCGTGTCTTGACTGCATCCTGTATCGCTGGCAATGTTCGTGTCTTGACTGCATCCCTTATCGCTGGCAACGCTAAATTTAGCTAGGTGGTCTTCAGCTACAGTGGAACTCCATTTTAAAACTCCTTACCTTGTCAGACCCTGTTTTCAGTCTGTTTGTTTGTTTGTTTGTTTGTTTGCTTAACGCCCAGCCGACCACGAAGGGCCATATCAGGGCGGTGCTGCTTTGACATATAACGTGCGCCACACACAAGACTGAAGTCGCAGCACAGGCTTCACTGTCTCACCCAGTCACATTATTCTGACACCGGACCAACCAGTCCTAGCACTAACCCCATAATGCCGGACGCCAGGCGGAGCAGCCACTAGATTGCCAATTTTAAAGTCTTAGGTATGACCCGGCCGGGGTTCGAACCCACGACCTCCCGATCACGGGGCGGACGCCTTACCACTAGGCCAAGCGTGCCGGTTGTTTTCAGTCTCAGATATTCTGTCCTTAACCTCTGTAAAAATTAACCCCAATTTAAGACTCCCTCCTTTTTAAGACCTGATTTTCTCAGAATTTTTGAGGTCTTAAAAAGGGGACTCCACTGTATCACTAGGCTGTTTGTCCTGGAAACGGATGTTCGGCTTGAAGATTTCAGTCTACCGGGTCTTGAATCGTCGGTTCCTGCTCTTGGACTCTTTGGCACCACAGAAAGTTTTCTTGGCGTACAAAATGAGAGCCAGGAAGTCGCCGACCACGAAGAAGACGAACAGGCAGACCATGACGAGCACTCCGAGCATACCAAGTGTGACTGACGTGGTTCTCTCATCCGTGATGCTCACCTTTCGTCTCCGGGAGGTAGACAGGGTGTCCTTTTCCAGGGTCAGTTCCTGAATGAAGATAATAGTTATATTAATAATAATTAGAATTAAAAAGAATATGAAGCAATATAAAAAAAGAGAGAAAAAATGAAGAAAAAAAAAGAGAGAAAAAAAAGTTGTCACTATGTAACTACCTTGAAAAAGGCCAGTATCGAGCAAACGCCCACCCCCTACTTTGGGTCAAAAACGGTGTATGGGTATAGTTAAGGTGACAAACAAAATTCCACCATGCACGGTTATTTACGGTTGTGTCACATGATCAAACGAAAGCATTTTATTGGATAGAGCGAGTGCGCTTAATCCGTCGGCGCTTCGCTCAATAATTCATTTTCTTCGCACATTTGCTCAATAAATCTGTTAGCGCACTGCGATGTATCAATTACTTAAAATAGCTTTTCTATCATCCTCAACTTTATTGAGCGAAGCCGACTTCGCGAAGCCTGCTTCACGAACCTGGCTGCACAAGGCTTGTGCCCTGAATGACCGGCACGGTTGGCCTAGTGGTAAGGCGTCCGCCCCGTGATCGGGAGGTCGTGGGTTCGAACCCCGGCCGGGTCATACCTAAGACTTTAAAATTGGTAATCTAGTGGCTGCTCCGCCTGGCGTCTGGCATTATGGGGTTAGTGCTAGGACTGGTTGGTCCGGTGTCAGAATAATGTGACTGGGTGAGACATGAAGCCTGTGCTGCGACTTCTGTCTTGTGTGTGGCGCACGTTATATGTCAAAGCAGCACCGCCCTGATATGGCCCTTTGTGGTCGGCTGGGCGTTAAGCAAACAAACAAACAAACAAATTGTGCCCTGAAGTTTTGGTAAGTCGATTTCGGGCTCAATTAATGAACGCCTTTAGTGTTTGTCATCATAAATAGCCATTTACAATTACAAAATATAAACACGAAGAAGACAAAAATTATACAAATGTGGGATGAAAACAAAGCAAAGTGAACTAACAGAGAGAGAGAGAGAGAGAGAGAGAGAGAGAGAGAGAGAGAGAGACGGAGAGAGGGAGGGGGAGGGAGAGGGAGAGAGGGTGTGTGTGTGTGAGCGTGTGCGTGTAATAGAGAGAGAGCTATGCACACACAAGCAAACCCAAGCACACACACACGCACATACACACGCACGCACGCACACACGCACCGACCCCCCCCCCCACCACACACACACGTTAAAGACTCTTTAGCACAGTGGCACTGTGTAAGATTTCTTTACCTTCTGGATCACCAAAACCTCCCTGGAAGCCGCGTCCTCTTGCTCGGCTTGGGACGTCCGGCGTGTGCACTTCTGACATGGACACAGCATTGATTTCTTCGTCTGCGTCTTTGTCGTTGTTGGTGTTGTTGGTGTTGGTTGTGGTGTCGTTGGTGGCATTGTTGTGTTGGGTGTTGTTGTTGTTCTTCGTGTCGATGTTGTTTTTTCTGTCGTTGTTGTGTTTACCGTTGTTGTTGTGTTGGGTGTTACTGTTACAGTCTGTGTCGTTGCAGTTATTACTGTCGTTGGTTCAGGTGCTGTCGTCGTCGTCGTTTTCTTCGAGGTTGTTGTGTTAGGTGTTGTTGTACTTTGTGTCGATGTTGTAGTTTCTGTCGTTGTTGTGTTAACCGTTGTTGTGTTTTTTCCTCCCGTCGGTGTCGTTGTAGTTATCGCAGTATTTATTTCAGGTGTTTCCGTCGTCGTTGTTGCTGTTGTCTTTGGTGTTTCCGTTGTCGTCGTCGAAGATGCTGGTGTTGTCGTTGTTGACGTCGTGGATGAAGGAAGTGCGGAGCTGGAGGCTGATGATGAACTAGCATTGGTCGCACTGGGATCAGTTTGCGTTGAGAATCGAGAAGAAGTATCTGTAGACGGAGACAGAGAAGACTCGCTTATAGACGTTCTGAAGATCGGCTCGGCATCAGAGGCTGTCGACAGGGTCGCGTTCGTTTCATCAGATGGTGAAGTGCTTTTCACCGCAGAATCAGACGCATCTTTGGGCAAGACTGTAGATTGTGAAAATGGCGTCAGCCCCGTTTCCACAGGCGTGGTGGACACAACCGTTTCGCTGGATAGCTCAAGTCTTGGTGTTTCTTTCTCAGACGCTGCAGTTCTTATCAAATTCGTGTCAGAGACAGTGGACAGTTCTGGCTTTACAATTGCGGACGGAGCAATACTGGACGTGGCAGAAGCTTCAACAGACGACACATATATTCTTGTCGTTGTATCAGAAGTTTGGGCTGAAGGTGTGAGAACTGTAGTTGGAACCAACGTCGATGTCTGAGACAGCGAAGGTTTACTCGTTGTGTAGGAAACGGTGAAGAGAGTGTATTCTGAACTGTTGACGGACGAAATATGTAACGTTGTACTCCTGACAGTCGAATCTGATTCCTCCTTGCTTGTGAAGAGAGCAGATGACGTCGTGTCGTCATTGGAAGTCGCTGATGACGTTACGATGACATCAGCCGTGGAGGAGGTCGATAACATGACGTCATCGCTAGGAGTGATGGTCGGCGTCATGAGATCGTCACTAGTGTCCAACGTTGACGTCATTGTGTCGCTAGGAGTGAGCGTTGAGGTGCTAGGTTCCGCTGAAATACAACAGCGAAGAACTACATTATTCGAGAATTATTATTGCGTTGTTATATTTAGTCAAGTTTTGACTAAATATTTTAACATCGAGGGGGAATCGAAACGAGGGTATGGTGTATGTGCGTGTGTCTGTGTGTGTGTCTGTGTGTGTGTCTGTGTGTGTATGTGTGTGTGTGTGTGTGTGTGTGTGTGTCTGTCTGTGTGTGTGTGTGTGTAGAGCGATTCAGACCAAACTACTGGACCGATCTTTATGAAATTTGACATCAGAGTTCCTGGGAATGATATCCCCGGACATGTTTTTTCTTTTTTTCGATAAATACCTTTGATGACGTCATATCCGGCTTTTTGTAAAAGTTGAAGCGGCACTGTCACACCCTCATTTTTCAATCAAATTGATTGAAATTTTGGCCCAGTAATCTTCGACGAAGCCCGGACTTCGGTATTGCATTTCAGCTTGGTGGCTTAAACATTAATTAATGACTTTGGCCATTAAAAATCTGAAAATTGTCTGTCTGTCTCTGTGTGTGTGTGTAGAGCGATTCAGACTAAACTACTGGACCGATCTTTATGAAAATTGACATGAGAGTTCCTGGGTATGATATCCTCAGACGTTTTTTTCATTTGTTTGATAAATGTCTTTGATGACGTCATATCCGGCTTTTCGTGAAAGTTGAGGCGGCACTGTCACGCTCTCATTTTTCAACCAAATTGGTTGAAATTTTGGTCAAGTAATCTCCGACGAAGCCCGGACTTCGGTATTGCATTTCAGCTTGGTGGCTTAAAAATTAATTAATGACTTTGGTCATTAAAAATCTGAAAATTGTAAAAAAAAAATAGAAATTTATAAAACGATCCAAATTTACGTTTATCTTATTCTCCATCATTTGCTGATTCCAAAAACATATAAATATGTTATATTTGGATTAAAAACAAGCTCTGAAAATTAAAAATATAAAAATTATTATCAAAATTAAATGTTCGAAATCAATTTAAAAACACTTTCATCTTATTTCTTGTCGGTTCCTGATTCCAAAAACATATAGATATGTTATGTTTGGATTAAAAACACGCTCAGAAAGTTAAAACGAAGAGAGGTACAGAAAAGCGTGCTATCCTTCTCAGCGCAACTACTACCCCGCTCTTCTTGTCAATTTCACTGCCTTTGCCATGAGCGGTGGACTGACGATGCTACGAGTATACGGTCTTGCTGCGTTGCATTGCGTTCAGTTTCATTCTGTGAGTTCGACAGCTACTTGACTAAATGTTGTATTTTCGCCTTACGCGACTTGTTTGTATTCTCTCTCTCAGTCTCTGTCTCAGTCTTTCATTCTCTCTGTCTTTCATTCTCTCTGTCTCTCATTCTCTCGGTCTCACTCTCTCGTTATATCCATAAAAAATCGCGGTAAACAAAATGTTACCGTATCCGATTTTGTCTCAGTCATTCAAACATTGTACAAAATACGATGTAGAGAGATAACTTATATGTGACTCAAGTGGCCCAGCGCACGTGGAATCTGACACTTCAGAGAAGGGATCATGGTGCCAGGGAATAGGAAATTCCACTGTGCATATTTTCGAAAGTGAAGAGCGTCCATTTGAGCGGACATAGCACAAAAATGCACATCGGAGCTGACTTTTTATTGAAACATTATGATGCCTAGATTCAGGGGCGGACGAGGGGGGGGGGGGGGGGGGGGGGGGGGGGGGGGGGGGGGGGCACAGGGGGCACGTCCCCCCCCCCCCCCCCCCGCCCGAAAAAAAAACAAGTCGCGTAAGGCGAAAATACAATATTTAGTCAAGTAGCTGTCGAACTCACAGAATGAAACTGAACGCAACGCAACGCAGCAAGACCGTATACTCGTAGCATCGTCACTCCACCGCCCGTGGCAAAGGCAGTGCACGTGGAATTGACAAGAAGAGCGGGGTATTCGTTGCGCTAAGAAGGATAGCACGCTTTTCTGTACCTTTCTTCGTTTTAACTTTCTGAGCGTGTTTTTAATCCAAACATATCATATCTATATATTTTTGGAATCAGGAACCGACAAGGAATAAGATGAAAGTGTTTTTGAATTGATTTCGAAAAAAAAATTTTGATAATAATTTTTATATATTTAATTTTCAGAGCTTGTTTTTAATCCGAATATAACATATTTATATGTTTTTGGAATCAGCAAATGATGGAGAATACGATAAACGTAAATTTGGATCGTTTTATAAATTTTTATTTTTTTTTACAATTTTCCGATTTTTAATGACCAAAGTCATTAATTAATTTTTAAGCCACCAAGCTGAAATGCAATACCGAACCCCGGGCTTCGTCGAAGATTACTTGACCAAAATTTCAACCAATTTGGTTGAAAAATGAGGGCGTGACAGTGCCGCCTCAACTTTCACGAAAAGCCGGATATGACGTCATCAAAGACATTTATCAAAAAAATGAAAAAAACGTTCGGGGATTTCATACCCAGGAACTCTCATGTCAAATTTCATAAAGATCGGTCCAGTAGTTTAGTCTGAATCGCTCTACACACACACACAGACACACAGACACACACACAGACACACGCACATACACCACGACCCTCGTTTCGATTCCCCCTCGATGTTAAAATATTTAGTCAAAACTTGACTAAATATAAAAAGAAGAAGAAAAAAAATTTCTATGCTGATTCTATGACCATTTCTAAGTTCAAATGGCACCAGATGGCACCATTTTGCTTCTTTGGGCAAAAATAAAATCCGGGGGGGCATGCCCCCGGACTCCCCTAGCAAATTCGGGCGCTTCGCGCCCATCACATTCAGTTTCGATTCAAAGTGCCCCCCCCCCCCCCCCCTACAAAGCAACTGATCCGCCCCTGAGATTGCTTGGCTCAAGTAATCGGTAGCCTGTGTGTGTACATGTGAGTGTGTGTGTGTGTGTGTGTGTGTGTATGTGTGTGTGTGTGTGTGTGTGTGTGTGTGTGTGTGTGTGTATGTGTGAGAGTGTGTGCGCGAGTGTTTTGTTTTCTTTTTCTTTTTCCACACTGTTTCATGGGGCGCAAATCTTCCTCAGCCTTCCAAAAACCGGCACATATCTTTTTTTATTGAAATCATGTTCTGTGCATTCTTGTAGTGCGCAGTAGTGTACAATTTTCAGATGAAATACGCGAACGTATTATTGCGATGTACCACTTACTGCAGTTCGTTGTCAAACGCATCAGCTTGTTGCCGATGATGCAGTGATACGTCGGTCCTGTGTCGTCATCAGTTTCGTTGCAATACGCTCGCATTATAGCCGAGCTGACGTCAAAACTGTCGACGTCATATGACCAGCTGCTTTGGTCTGTATAGCACACGTCAACGTCGTCATCATTGACGTCAGAATCCATTGCGAAACCTATTTCAGAGGCTGTGGAAAAGAATGCTTATTACTGTCAGATATACAATTATAGAATGTAAGACTGCAAGTGAAAAGGATTACTTAAAATAAATTATGCACGATAACAATACAAACTGTGAATCGAAGAATAAATTTATTAAAACAAGAAATTCCTCTGATAGGAAAAACACCCCCGTTGGTCAAAGGGAAATAACCATTCTCACTGCCACCAACTGAGAAGGTTATTTCCCTTTGACCAACGGGGGTGTCCGTCTATAAGTCGTTGTATAATTTTAATCCACCAATAACTCCCTAACCGTGTGTTTGACTGGTCCCAATTTTTGTAAGGACCGTCTCAGGAATGTATAGAACCTGTTCACCAAGTTTGGTGACGATCGGTCCGTTCATTCTTGAGATCTACTTGCGAACACAAACACACAAATACCGCCACAAACACACAAACACATCGAGTGAAACCTATACACACCCCTATACCGGGGGTGTAAAAACACACACACTGATTTCTCAGCGGGGTAAAGCGCGTACGTACATAAACAGGTAGACGAACGAGACAGATAAATAACCACGAGCAGACAGGCGCAGATAAGACCTCGGTCTTCTAAGCGAAAGGTCGTGGGTTCGAATCCCGGCCGCGCCTGGTGGGTTAAGCTTGATTTTTCCGATCTTCCAGGTAAACGTATGTGCAGACCTGCTAGTGCCATATCCCCCTTCGTGTGTAGGCTACACACAAAGACAAGACCAAGTGCGCACGGAAAAGATCCCGTAATCCATGTCAGAGTTCGGTGGATTATAGAAACACGAAAATACCAAGCATGCATCCCCTAACAGCGACGTATGGCTGCCTAAATGGCGGGGTAAAAACTGTCATACACGTGACAGTGCCGCCTCAACTTATACAAAAAGCCGGATATGAGGTCATCAAAGACATTTATCGAAAAAAAGAAAAAAACGTCTGGGGATATCATACTCAGGAATTCTCATGTAAAATGTCATAAAGATCGGTCCAGTAGTTTACTCTGAATCGCTCAACACAGACACACAGACACACAGACACACAGACACACACACACACACACACACACACACACACACACACACACACACACACACACACCACGACCCTCGTCTCGATTCCCCCTATATGTTAAAACATTTAGTCAAAACTTGACTAAATGTAAAAACACGTTAGAGATATATATATACCCCGCGGGTTAGGGGGAAGAATTTACACGATGCTCCCCAGCATGTCGTTAGAGTCGACTAACGGATTCTGTTTCTCTTTTTACCATTGTTAAGTGTTTCTTGTATAGAATATAGTCAATTTTTGTAAAGATTTTAGTCAAGCAGTATGTAAGAAATGTTAAGTCCTTTGTACTGGAAACTCAGTTGGCCGCTGTCAGCGTGAGTTCGCCCCCACGTTCGGCGAGAGATTTATTTCTCAGAGTCAACTTTGTGTGCAGACTCTCCTCGGTGTCCGAACACCCCCGTGTGTTCACGCAAGCACAAGACCAAGTGCGCACGAAAAAGATCCTGTAATCCATGTCAGAGTTCGGTGGGTTATAGAAACACGAAAATACCCAGCATGCTTCCTCCAAAAACGGCGTATGGCTGCCTAAATGGCGGGGTAAAAAACGGTCATACACGTAAAATTCCACTCGTGCAAAAAACACGAGTGTACGTGGGAGTTTCAGCCCACGAACGCAGAAGAAGAAGAAGAAAGAAGTACTGGAAACTTGCATTCTCTCAGTAAGGTCATATATTGTACTACGTTGCAAGCCCCCAGTGGAGCAAATTTTTGATTAGTGCTTTTGTGAACAAGAAACAATTGACAAGTGGCTCTATCCCATCTCCCCCCCTTTCCCCGTCGCGATATAACCTTCGTGGTTGAAAACAACGTTTAACACCAAATAAAGAAAGAAAAAGAAAGAAATAGAGATATATATATAAAAGCATATCGTAGAGCAAAAACAACAACAACAACAACAACAACAACAACAACAACAACAACAACAACAACAACAACAACAACAACAACGAATCATATCACTGTGACACACATGTTTTCACTGGCACAAACAAAGCTAGAAGACTAGAAGACTAAAAGTACAACAGAAATGAATAGCAAAATACTATTTTCATTTTCCATTTTCATTACTTTATTGTCCCATCGCTGGGAAAATCGGGTCGCTTCCTCCCAGTGGAAAGCGAGCAGCAACAAATTCGCGCTACCCAGGTGTGTGTATGTTCAGGTGTTATCAGACACCTGCATTTATGGCAGAATCACCCAGATCTTTTACGTGCCACAGTGGTGACACGGGGGTGGAACATCGATACCGACTCTGAGTCTGCACATAAGTTGTCCCGTGTCCGTCCCGGCCCGGAATCGAACCTGCGACCATAGGAGTCCCGTGTACGTCCCGGCCCTGAATCGAACCTGCGACCATAGGAGTCCCGTGTCCGTCCCGGCCCGGAATCGAACCTGCGACCATAGGAGTCCCGTGTCCGTCCCGGCCCGGAATCGAACCTGCGACCATAGGAGTCCCGTGTCCGTCCCGGCCCGGAATCGAACCTGCGACCATAGGAGTCCCGTGTCCGTCTCGGCCCGGAATCGAACCTGCGACCATAGGAGTCCCGTGTCCGTCCCGGCCCGGAATCGAACCTGCGACCATAGGAGTCCCGTGTCCGTCCCGGCCCGGAATCGAACCTGCGACCATAGGAGTCCCGTGTCCGTCCCGGCCCGGAATCGAACCTGCGACCATAGGAGTCCCGTGTCCGTCCCGGCCCGGAATCGAACCTGCGATCATAGGAGTCCCGTGTCCGTCCCGGCCCTGAATCGAACCTGCGACCATAGGAGTCCCGTGTCCGTCCCGGCCCGGAATCGAACCTGCGACCATAGGAGTCCCGTGTACGTCCCGGCCCTGAATCGAACCTGCGACCATAGGATCATGAGTCCAGTGCTCTTCCAACTGATCGAGCTACCGGGCCCCTATCACGTACGGGAAGAGCTCCTACTATGGACCGGCTCCTAATATGGACCACCTCCTGTTCTGAGAAACGAACAGCGCTAGAGCGCTCAAAACAATTTTATTCGCTGTATTCGAAGGCCTCTTCACTGGTCCTTAATGGGCGCCCAGGCTCCTAATATGGACCATTTGTGATTTTGTTTGGTATTTAATTTTTGCTAAATGTCTATCAAAGCTAATTCACTCTTATTAGGCCTAACGGTTAACCTAAGATAGAGAAGGACTACCAAACACAAAATAAAACTTCTTCGCTAGAAAACAAGCTAGTTATCAGCATGAAACAAAAAGTGGTCCATATCAGGAGCCCTTCCGCTGGTTGTTAGAAAATATCTTACGACAATATGGAACACTGCATGTCTGCACGCCAACGCTCTCGTTGTTTCTTTGGTAGTAACACCAGGGGGAGGAAAAAGAGGAAGCCGGATTCCGGCAGCTTGGAATGCTGGGAATGCCATCCGGGTACTCGTTGGAGCGAACGAACTGGAGGGATTGTGGGATACTTGGACTGTTCCACTCCAAGCAGGGGTGGCGGTCTTTGGTTTTGTCCAGTTGGCCTTTGTAGTTTCGTCCGTCTGGTGTGATCTTGCACATCTGATCTGCAATCAACAATGATGAGATTGGAATGGCAAAATCGTCCGCTCGATCGCCAGGGGCGAGTAACAAATCCGCCGGGCTAGTAGAAACCGCCTGGCAACTCGCCCGGCTGCCCAGTGACAGTTCTGGTCAAATGCAAAACGTTTGGTTGTAATATGAGTTTCAAAGCCATATAAACACTGCAACTGTGGTATGTGCCGGGCCAGCGAAGTTTCTTCCGGGCTAGTGACTTTCTAGAAGTTACTCGCCCGATTGGCGAGTTAATTAACATTTTGAGATGTTGCCATCCCTGTGAGATCGACCCATCTTGCATTTACAAAAAAATATTGTTGGAAAAAAAATCAACCAATTTAATGAGATCCGACACCG
>NC_090260.1:29885591-29915591 GCF_037325665.1 Littorina saxatilis | reverse complement strand
TAGTTTGGTCTGAATCGCTCTACACACACACACAGACAGACAGACAGACAGACAGACACACGCACATACACCACGACCCTCGTTTCGATTCCCCCTCGATGTTAAAATATTTAGTCAAAACTTGACTAAATATAAAAACCATCGCCAAGGGCGAACGGAGATGGCAAAGACTTCCACAGCGGAGACACCCTGACTTTGACGGGACGAGAGATGGCAGCAAGCGACAGCAGTAGCCGGTAGCCGTTATTTGGTGGAATCTTTTCTCGGTAAATATGTGTTTTTTGATCCAAGTTGATTTCCCCAAGGTTACCAAGTTATTTTTTTATAAGCACTGCATTGGTCACGGTATCACAAGTTTGATCGAATACCAAGATTTTATGTGATCACTGTAGATCAAACGTAATACATTGTATGAACGTTGAGCAGCATGAGGAATGAATGTGGATAATTAATTGTTTGTAAGTGCTATAATGAATGATATATAGAGATTACACAACGTCATCGAGTGAGGGACCGAAAAATATTGAAACTCGAGGATGATTTTTTTGTGGTATCAACCGAGACCGTAGGTCGAGGTTGATACCACACAAAAGAATCATCCGAGAGTTTCAATTTTTTTTGGTCCCTCACAAGATGACGTTTGTGTAATTTGTGTATACAATGATCAACGACAAAGACAAAAATTAAAACAAAAACAACACGAACTCTTTTCCATCGAGGAATGGTGGAAGGAAAATAACACAACCGGAAATAGATCTAGATCTAAATTGATCTCTATGACCCGTGCCTTAATACCATTGAGATCATAGGAGATGCACAGCAGTGCCGATACCAGGTTTCTTTAGCTTCACTTTAAAATGATATCAGAACGATAGTTATTCACTTGAAAGTGAACACAGGAGAGTTGTATACAGTCGGATCTCCGTTTGAATAACAAGATGTGTTTATATCTCACAGGTCTCAGGGGAAACGGTTTGTATAATGATAGAATAATTCCCAGTTCTGAGACTTGTTATTATTTCGACAGATATGTTGGTGTTTCGAGTTACGAGTTTTCCAGTTCGAGATCCGAGGGACGAGTTTTCTACGATCAACCCTCTAACTTCGTCCGATGTCTTCATGATCATCGACGATGAACTTTATGTAACCGTTCGACAATAACCAGCCTAGACCACACGACGTTCCGACCGTCTACATCATCACTTCGTATTTTCAAGATGAGTGACTTTTAGATCCAGGATATAAGAACAATACAAAAACAAGAGGCGAAGCCTTCAAGGCTCCCGTAAGAAATCAACAAACAGTAACATAACACAAACTCACTCACTCCGTAACACACACACACAAACACACACACACACACACACACACACACACACACACAAGCACACACACACACACACGCACACACACACACACACAGTTAAAACTAACGCATCATATCAACTCCATGTATAATTTTCAAAAGAAGGCAAACAGATAAAATGACTAGGGTAATAGGTTAGGTACCTGCCATGTGGGCACTTTTTCCACTGCTGTCCTCAGTCCTATACTTTTCTTCAAGACTTGTCACAATGCCGCGTAGATCTAAATTCGGAAGTCTTCATGTGGCTGAGGCATATATCTGACATAGCGTCGATCTTGTTGTAGGTTAACCTCCTTTCTGAAACAAATGGCAAAATGCGATTAGTTATGATGACTACAACCTACACAAATATAAACAGTGTTTTGAAACAGAATAGTCAGGTTATACAAGCCACTTTACCTATGCAGCATGGTAACCCTACAATATGCGAAACATGTCGACTGCAGCAGCCTGGTTCTTAAAATAATTCTGACGGTCAACACAGCCAGAAATGCCAACAAAGACAAGAAAGCTGTGGCAAGGTAAGCTTACCAAACGTTACATAGCGAATCATATGATAGTGCGTAAACAGCAAACAGTAGATCTACAATCAAAGAGAGGATCGAGTCTGGAATGAAACGCGATACAGATCTAGCCAGAGACTAGCATTCAAAAACTGTCTTTCACGTTCAAGGAAGTTGTTGCAAAGTACTTAAGACTTACTAAATTGTACAGACAAAACCATGACAGTGCATGTTTTGAATCTGAGGAAAAAATCGTGATCATTTTGACTTTGAGAACAGATTCATTCCGTTTCCTTATATCTGCATGTTCAAGTAAATGGTGGACAGTTTTTTTCGGGCAGAGTAAACTTAACTTGAGACTCTACTGCAAGTCTTGAAATTCACATAAATCGAACCACGAGCAAAGACATCCAAACATTACAGGCACTTTAGATCAACTCATTTCACTAGAGGTGACTGCCTAGCACTGTGTTTGACATCCGTGTCTGCTGAAATAAAAAGAAATTAAAACAAAACGGATTAACAGTAGGTGACACGTTATCAGAGTGGGAGACACTAGATCTGTCTCTGAACTTACCGGGATACGGCTGCAAGATCGACACTGACTGCCGCGCTTTCGACAGCTCTTCCTCGCGTGGACATTGGAAACACGCTGTGCAGATCAAATTGTAGGAAATCTCCCTTTGGTATCTTCTTTATTTACTTTTCTGGAGCTTAGAAACCGAACAACATGAAATCGTCTTCCCCGGCGAATCGGCGAGGTGAGAACTGGACCACAATCCTTCGCGCGACCCCTGACCTGATCTTGACACCTGACCTGCCGTCTACATGCCAAACACGACACAAATCAGTCAACTGCTTGTACCCCTTCAAAACCCCCCACCACCCGTTTTCTTTGGATACACGCTTTAACTACACACATGCCGACACAATGTTGATCATTGCTTCAATAATTTGAAGATGGTGCTTGAAAATTAACCACGTGAAATGAGTATTTCGGTGTTTAGCCAAAAATGTTAAAGTTTCTACCACAGACATACACACATACATACATACGCACGCACGCACGCACAGACAGACAAAGTTTACCATCGCATAGGCTACACTTACGTGAGCCAATGAAGAATAATCCGGCGACCTTTGAACAAGCAAATAAATAAAAAGTTGAATCTATAAATTTACAAATTCGTCTTGTGTGTTTTGTGCACGAATCTGCAATAGTGGTGTGGTAGAATTTTTTTTTTAGAAATAAAATTCATTCTTGTTCTGATTCATAACGTAAAAGGTGAGGTCTTCGTACCCTCCGAGTACGTAACAGACAAGGATCCGCAACAGAGAGAGAGAGAGAGAGAGAGAGAGGGAGAGAGAGAGAGAGAGAGAGAGAGAGAGAGAGAGAGAGAGAGAGAGAGAGAGAGAGAGAGAGAGAGAGAGCGAAAGAGGGTGCACCGAGAGAGAGAGAGAGAGAGAGAGAGAGAGAGAGAGAGAGAGAGAGAGAGAGAAAGAGGGTGCACCGAGAGAGACAGACAGAGACAGAGACAGAGAGAGAGAGAAAGAGGGTGCACCGAGAGAGAGAGAGAGAGAGAGAGAGAGAGAGAGAGAGAGAGAGAGAGAGAGAGAGAGAGAGAGAGAGAGAGAGAAGAGAATATAGATAACACAATCTGTTTATCGAGGGTAATAGAGTAAGTGTTAAGGACTTTTGCAGTTTTTGACACCCAACCCTCGCCTCTACATGGGATAACTTTTGTTTATACATTCTTCTTTTTATTTTTTTTATTTTTTTACATAAAAGGTAGTCGTTAATATGAAAAAATGATCCGAATTGACAGAAGACCAACACGTTTTCACATGATAATGATTTTTTTCTTCTTTTTTGGGGGGACCTCAGTTGCATGCAGCGCAGGCTGCTTCAACCCTTCTTTTTTGCCTCTCTCTCTCTCTCTCTCTTTTTTCTTTCTTTTTTTCATCAAATGATAATGATGAGTACATGCAACACTGATTTGTATCCTCACAGACACAGAAACACGGTGAACCGATTGACTGTTTTTGCATTTTGTGTAGGGACTTGACTGTCGGCCATGTTCTTATTTCTGTTTGTAAGTTTGTTTTGTAGACACCACAATAAGCCGTACAGCTTGCTTAATTGTTGTTGCTTTCACTTATGATAATCTAAATTTCTTTAACATGTATAACTTGAATAAAACATCGTTTAACCCTAAGACGGTGAAAATGACGAGTTGTTGTTTTCGAAGAATTATCCAGCCAGTCGCCGCGCGGAAGTTTAAATCAAAGGTATCTTAAATGTTCAGATAAAACACTGGAATCGGGCACAAATACAAGAGCAACTTTTTCTTTTTACATTTAGTCAAGTTTTGACTAAATGTTTTAACATAGAGGAGGGAATCGAGACGAGGGTCGTGGTGTATGTGTGCGTGTGTGCGTCTGTGTGTGTGTGTAGAGCGATTCAGACTAAACTACTGGACCGATCTTTATGAAATTTGACATGAGAGTTCCTGGGAATGATATCCCCGGATGTTGTTTTCTTTTTTTCGATAAATGTCTTTGATGACGTCATATCCGGCTTTTTGTAAAAGTTGAGGCAGCACTGTCACACCCTCATTTTTCAATCAAATTGATTGAAATTTTGGCCAAGCAATCTTCGACGAAGGCCGGACTTCGGTATTGCATTTCAGTTTGTTGGCTTAAAAATTAATTAATGACTTTGGTCATTAAAAATCTGAAAATTGTAAAAAAATATTTTTTTTATAAAACGATCCAAATTTACGTTCATCTTATTTTTCATCATTTTCTGATTCCAAAAACATATAAATATGTTATATTTGGATTAAAAACAAGCTCTGAAAATTAAAAATATAAAAATTATGATTAAAATTAAATTTCCGAAATCGTTTCAAAAACTATTTCATCTTATTCCTTGTCGGTTCCTGATTCCAAAAAACATATAGATATGATATGTTTGGATTAAAAACACGCTCAGAAAGTTAAAACGAAGAGAGGTACAGTAAAGCGTGCTATGAAGCACAACGCAACCGCTGCCGCGCCAAACAGGCTCGTCACTTTCACTGCCTTTTGCACTAGCGGCGGACTACGTTCAGTTTCATTCTGTGAGTTCCACAGCTTGACTAGATGTAGTAATTTCGCCTTACGCGACTTGTCTTATATATTTCAGTCGAACCTGCCCTGGAGACCACCTGTCCATTAAGACCACCTGTCCATAAAGACCACCTGTCCATTAAGACCACCTGTCCATAAAGACCACCTGTCCATAAAGACCACCTGCCCACTAAGACCACCTGTCCATTAAGACCACCTGTCCATTAAGACCACCTGTCCGTTAAGACCACCTGTCCATAAAGACCACCTGTCCATAAAGACCACCTGTCCATTAAGACCACCTGTCCATTAAGACCACCTGTCCATAAAGACCACCTGTACATAAAGACCACCTGTCCATAAAGACCACCTGCCCATTAAGACCTCCCCAAAGGATCCCCAACGGTTTTTTACGACTATATAAATCACCTGTCTAAAGAGACCACCTGTCTCAAGAGACCACTTTTGCTCAGTCCCTTTGGTGGTCTCTTTAGACAGGTTCGACTGTAGTATCAATTTTATTTCTAACCTTATTAGTGATTCAAAACTGAAACTGTTCTACTGTGGAAATACGTCCGTCGTGTACAACGTATTCGCTCATCACTCACCTTTCCCGGGCATTGTGACGTATGCAGTGACGGTGTCGATCTCTACGTCACCAAGAAGCACTACGCGTAGCAGTCGTGACGTCAAGTGTTGAATCGTCACACGTGTCTCGCTGACGTCATTGTCGTCCGTGACGACATTTCCGGGTATACTATCTTTGTACTTGTCGTTCGAGTAGAGATCCGCGGGAGCTCCTATTGCGTAGTTTGTTCTGTCTGAAGGTAAATCATAGAGGCGGCAATTTTGTATAAATATAATCCCGGCCACCACCCCTAACTTTGACCACACGTAAACTGAACATTTCTGTATTCAGCTTTCTATATCGTTGTGATAACGTTGATTAAAATACTCCAAATTTCAAGTTTATAGCCACGAAGGTGGGAAGGTTGGGTGGGTGGGGGGGGGGGGGGGGGAAGAGGGGAAGAGGAGGACGACCGGGGGAGGGGGGGGGGGAGGTGCGTGTGTGTGTGTGGGGGGGGGGGGGAGGAGGGCGGGCGGGGGGGGGGGGGGGGGGGGTGATATACAAAACAAAACTTCTGTCATTTACCAAACACGAAACAATGCAAGTTTCAACATAAACAATGCATTTCTTAATTATAATGGGTGGTGCTTAATTAAATGCATGTACTTGAGAACTATGTTTCGCAACCCAAAATGTTTCATGAAGTAAGTACAACCAAGACAACACAAACATGGCTTATTGTATAGGTATACTTATTTTTTAACAGACATTCAAATTCACATAGTTGAATAGAAAAGTGGGAGAAAATCTCCACCCTTAACCAAGCGTGGCCAGGATTTCAATACTCGATCAGCCTTCCACATGAGAGATCGACGTTTTATTCAAAAGGCCATTGCGCCCGACTATAATTGCAATGTCTATAAAATAGAGTTTTGCTTTACCGGTTATTATACACTTAGCGCACACTTTTGGGGAAGCCGAGGTGAAAAAAACGAATGTCCAAACACACGTTGCAAACAAGCAGATCTGCACACACACACACACACACACACACACACACACACACACACACACACACACACACACACACACACTCACACACACATATATACACACACAGACACACACCCACACACACATACACACACACACACACACAGACACACACAAACACACAGACATACACACACACACACACACACACACATACACACATACACACACACATATACAAAGACACACAGACACACCACACACACACACACACAAACACACACACACACACTCTCACACACACACACACACGCACTCACATACGCACACACACACACACACGCACACACACACACATACCCCCCACACACACACACATACGCACACACACACACACATGCGCACACACGCAAGAAAACACACACACACACACACACATACGCACACGCAAGCACATACACACACACACACACACTCACACAAGGACCCCCCCCCCATACGCACACACAAACACACACCGACAGGCACGCAAATACACATCTTCCTGAACATCCTATCGCAAAAATGGCTCGCTCTGTCATCCAACGAAGACAGTCTTTATCATTACCTTTGCATTTCAAGGTTGGCTCATTCCAGGTTTTGTAGAGATCACAGGCAGAGCGCCAGTCGCCTCCAAAGTAATAAAACCCCTCTGCGCATGTGTACTGAACTTCGTCCCCGACAACGTACTTCCGGGTCATGTGTCCATTGGCAATCTCCATTCGTGGAAAAACTGGCGGCTGCAGGCATCGATCTGCAAACATTTAGAAGATAATATAATAACGTGTGTGTGCGTGCGTGCGTGCGTGCGTGTGTGTGTGTATGTGCGTGTGTGCGTGTGTATGTGTCCAACCTTGTCTGTGTGTGTATGTGTGTTTGTGTTTCTGAGTGTGTGCGTTTGTGTGTGTGTGTGTGTGTGTGTGTGTGTGTGATGGGGGGTCAGTTTTTTGGTGTGTCAGAGTGTGTGTGTGCGTGCGTGCGTGTGTGCGTGCGTGCGTGTGTGTGTGTGTGTGTGTGTGTGCGTGCGTGCGTGCGTGCGTGTGTGTGTGTATGTGCGTGCGCGAGCGTGGACAGAGTATACAGTGAACTGTATCTGTGTGCCGCCCACCCCTCTAAAGATTACCTGAGTGGATCCGCCCCAAAACTTTGAAATCGCAAATCTCCAATCGTCTTGCTTGATCCAAGTTGACGGTTGAGATGAGGATGCCAGTTCCGTAAGGAAACTCCTCATTGGTTGTAGCACATTGCACGCGGTCTGTTCCATTGGATGCAATGATGACGCTCTTCCCCTTGCACTCTGTGATTGGTCCGCCTAGGACGGTGATATTGACAGCTGTCGGAAGAGATAGTGTAAGAAAGATTTCTTTTAACATTGTGAATATATTTACATATACATGCAAGCGGATGGCAAGATACTGGAAAATGGCCGAGCGACGGTGTTCATATGGCCTTTAACCGGATATGCGGGGTGCTAATGCTACACGTAGACTACCATTCTTGCAATATACATTTCAGGACCTCGAGTTTTGCTCTCTCTCTCTCTCTCTCTCTCTCTCTCTCTCTCTCTCTCTCTCTCTCTCTCTCTCTCTCTCTCTCTCTCTCTCTACTCCCCCCTCTCTCTCTACCCCTCTCTACCTCCCTCTCTCTCTCTCTCTCTTTCTCTCTATACCCCTCTCATTCCTCCTCTCTCTCTCTTTCTCTCTCTCTACTCCTCTCTCTCTCTCTACCCCTCTCTCTCTCTTTCTCTCTTTCTCGCTCACTCTCTCTACTCCCCTCTCGCTCTCTCTCTACTCCCCTCTCGCTCTCTCTCTCTACCTCTCTCTCTCCCTACCTCTCTACCTCTCTCTCTCTCTCTCTCTCGTTTACTATTCAATACCTTCAGTGTCGACCTGCATTTCCATGGCGACTTTGATGACGTCAAACATGACTAAGGAAGCAAAGGAGGCAGTCCAAAAGGGCGTCATTTCGGCTTTCGTCATGGCACACGTGAGGTTTTGGTCATCAACAGCGAGAGTGGCATTCAGTAGATCAAAAGTACTGCTTTGAAGCACTTCGGCTAATGGAACATTTCCTAGATATGAAAAGGAAACAAGTCGCGTGAAGCGGTATAAAATCATTTAGTCAAGCTGTCGGCATCAAAGTAACAGATTAACACCAAAAAACAGTCATCGCCGAGACTATATTAAGATATAGCCTCGACTAACCACACCAAAACTGAGACCGAGACGGGTCACGCTCGTCTCCGTCCGTAGCTTGCGAACGCAGAACTTACTTATTTTAACCTATTTTCTGTCATTCTGAGCACATTTTTAGAGTAGACATGACATATGTATATGTTTGTGAATTCAGGAGAAGTTGAGGTTTCTATTATTCAAAAATAAAAAAACAAATAGACTGCTGTATTGAGTATTGAAGAGAAGTTTCAGAATGTTTGTGTGATAGAAAAATAACAATGTTCTTATATGGTAGACTCAAGGTGTGTGTTTGGAGAAAAACAAGTTTTATAAAAAGTGGGAAAATGATGACACAACTGCCCGAGGCAGAGATTGGACAAGCAAACGGAGATCAAGCAATTTAATGAATGATAATATCAATAATATCAATAAATATAATAATTATAATAACAATGTTGATGATAATAATTATAATGATCAGAAGAAGACCGTCGCGATATAACCTTGAACGGTTGAAAACGACGTTAAACACCAAAAAAAGAAAGATCAGAAGAAGAAAAAAATTCAAAGATAATTAAATTAATAATTATTTTGAAGTTATCAATGTGATTTAATAAACGAACGAAAAGGTATTTAATAATGATTATTTAAAAATAAAATAAATTATAAATAATTAAAAGAGAGTAAAAGAGTATCAAATTAAGTTGTTTGAATTTTTTAAAATAATTTTAAAGAAAGAAATGAAATAATTGTAAGAAATTTTTAGTTTTTTTGTTTTTTGTTAAATTAGGTGTTTATGTTAAAGCTGCTGTCATTTTATGTTTAGTTTTCCTTTTTATGAATTTGAATACCTATTAAAGTATTTATTTGTTAAGTATTGATTGAGATATTTTTTATCGAATAATTTATTTTATTTTGCACGATTTGAATATATTTTGAAAATTTGTTGATGTTATGATAATAATGTAAAATAACATATTTTTGTATGGAACGTAAGTTAAGGCACCTCCGTTTGCAAGCCCTAATAAATTATCTCAAAAGAAAAGCTGATTCCCATTTAAAACAAAAAACAAAAAAACACACACAAAACACACACACACACACACACACAAAAACAACGACAACCCAGAAACAAGAAACTATTGAACTGAATAACAGGGCCGGACCCAGGGGGGGGGGTTCCAGGGGTTCCGGAACCCCACCCCTGGAAAATATAGCCCAGCCCTGGGGCGGGGATATAGCTCAGTTGGTAGCGCGCTGGATTTGTATTCAGTTGGCCGCTGTCAGCGTGAGTTCGATCCCAGGTTCGGCGGAAATTTATTTCACAGAGTCAACTTTGTGTGCAGACTCTCTTCGGTGTCCGAACCTCCCCCCGTGTACACTACATTGGGTGTGCACGTTAAAGATCCCACGATTGACAAAAGGGTCTTTCCTGGCAAAATTGCTTAGGCACAGTTAATAATTGTCTACCTATACCCGTGTGACTTGGAATAATAGGCCGTGAAAGGTAAATATGCGCCGAAATGGCTGCAATCTACTGGCCGTATAAAATTTCATCTCACACGGCATCACTGCAGAGCGCCTAGAACTGTACCCACGGAATATGCGCGATATAAGACTCATTGATTGATTGATTGAAAAAGCATGTACCTTGCTTTGACTTTTACTAGTTTTAGCACCAAAACAATGCTGCTCTTAACTCTCAAAACAAGGCCCAGAATGCACCAGATTGCACAGATTGTAACCGTTTTTCAAAAAATTTCCGGCGGAGCATGCTCCCGGACCCCCCTAGTTCGCGCGCCTGCAGGCTTCGCCACTTCGCTGATTTTCCCCCCAAAAAAAGGAGGAACCCCCCCTTTACAACTCATTTGGTCCGGCCCTGAATAAGAAAGGACAGGATCTTTACTTCTCCACAGAGAGAAAGGACGATCCTATTTTCCCGCCCAGGGATTGTTTTGTAACATGACTGTCAAAGCCTTACAGAAAAAGTAGAAACGAAACTTCTCGAGAAAAACCAACAAAACAGGAAATTATTTAACTAAATGGTTAACCAAAGTACTTCTGCACAAAGATAAGACACAACCGGTGTAACACGAGAAAATTACTCCCACGAGATTTTTACTCCCCAATTTCACGAGAAAATTACTCCCCAAGACAGGTGAGTTCCGAGTAAACATTTTGTACAAAAATGTTACTCCCATGACGAATAAATAACGAATAAATTACTTCACCTAAACACTTGTTCTTTGGTTTCTAATGTACTTTTAACTGGATTTCTTTGTGTGTTTTTGTACTGGTGCCTTTGTTTATTGCAATGTGGCTAAAAAGGGAAATCGTGTCCGTCTCATTTCTCACGACCGACCTACCTCTTTCGCAGGTGGGGAATACAAACTTGACTTGAATTCGATCAAAGTTTATTTTTCATATGTAAATTCCGAGGACATTCGACATAAACCATTGAAAATTCACGACTAAACAAAACGAAACGTTTTATTTAATATGAAAGTAATTTATTCGTTATTTATTCGTCATGGGAGTAACATTTTTGTACAAAATGTTTACTCGGAACTCAAGTGTGTTCATCTAGATATATAGATACTAGATGATTACCCGCTTCGCCAGGATGATCGCGAGACGGAGTATGCAGCGTGGCGGTTCGCCGGCTTCGCCAGCTTAGAGCACGTGTTGACGTGATTGACGCCACACAAAGGAAGGAAGATAAACGCGCAAAACACTGGAGAAGATAAGGAAGAGTTACTGGAAATGGATCTACAGAAAAACCAAAATCGGTTCACCGCGCCGCGCTTAGAGCACGTGTTGAAAATTTTCATCGACCAGATTGTGTCCGGGGTCTACCTGAATATGCCCACCAAATTTGAAGCAGATCCATCGAGAACTTTGGCCGTGCATCGCGAAGTGACAGACAGACAGACAGACAGACAGACACACACAAGCCCTATATAGATATAGATGATATGTTTGGATTAAAAACACGCTCAGAAAGTTAAAACGAAGCGTACAGAAAAGCGTGCTATGCAGCACAGCGCAACCACTACCGCACTAAACAGGCTCGTTAATTTCACTGCCTTTTGCACGAGCTGCGTACTACGGTCATTGTGAAATAATGCAGTGCGTTCAGTTTCATTCTGTGAGTTCCACAGCTTGACTAAATGTAGTAATTTCGCCTTACGCGACTTGTTTTAACTTTCCAAATGCCAAACTTTAGGGCAGTGTTTTTGACTCACCTATGTAATGGTGAGTATTAGGATTCACATGTGTCCGTCCCCATGTCCGTAGACAAAAAACCTTAACGTTGGGGTTATCTCTGATGTTTTTTCAAGCTAGACCTCTAAAACTGTGCACACTTTTAGGGTGTAATGATCTCATCTTGCTCCTAAGTAGGGCCAACACTCTCGATGGTCTGCATCTCCTCAACTTGGATTTTTAAAAAAAGATCAAAGTGTGCGCTGATGTTCAAGTGGAAATGGCAAGACTCAGAATCAGAGAACAGCCCTTGGTTGTTGTTAACCACCTTTTCACCATTGGCTAAGGTTACCTCTTCCTCTCTGATTCTTGTGCCAATTAAGGTTCAGTCTGCAGTGGGCTGGGACAGCGTCCAGGGACTATGCCACAGTTCAGTCTGTAGTAGATATACTGACACAGCGTCCAATTACTATGCCACAGTTCAGCCTGTAGTGGATATATACTGGGACAGCGTCCAGGTACTATATCACAGTTCAGTCTGTAGTGGATATACTGGGACAGCGTCCAGGTACTATGTCACAGTTCAGTTTGTAGTGGAAATACTGGGACTGCGTCCAGGTACTATGCCACAGTTCAGTCTGTAGTGGATATACTGGGACTGCGTCCAGGTTCTATGCCACAGTTCAGTCTGCAGTGGATATACTGGGACTGCATCCAGGTACTATGCCACAGTTCAGTCTGTAGTGGATATACTAGGACTGCGTTAAGGTACTCTGCCACAGTCTTTGAGGACGTCTTTTGCGTTTTTGTGATAGTTGGGGCGGAACTGTCAAGTAATCTTTGACTCAGTCGGGACTTTGATATTGCATTAGAGCTAGGTAGCTTGAAAATAAGCGAATAAGTTTGCTCATTAAAATTGTCATCAATAACAAATATTTCATTACAGATTCAAACATTACTGCATTGTACTTCTTATCTTTTTCTGATTTAAAATATATATACATATGTAATGTTTACTTTAAAAAAGCGTTCAGAATTAAAGAAAACAGGTTGAGTATGCTTCGCGGAGACGAGTGTGATCCGTGACGGTTTTCGGGTATGGTTAACCGAGACTAGCTGAATTTAGTCTCGCCGATGACTGTTTTTTTGAGTTTATCCTTCAATTTGATGCCTATAGATTGACTACAGGTTTATATATCGCTTCACGCGACTTGTTTTACATTTCGTCAAGTTATGTAAGTTCAGAATTGTATTATCAAATTTGTTACATAACATTCTAAAAATTGCAAATAATAATAACACTTTTGATTACAGATTCAAAAGTTATTGTATTGTATCCTTTCGATTTCCAGGATCCCAATGTATAAACAGATATGTCATGCTTAGTGTGAAAATCTGCTCAAATAAGAAAAATCGCCTTTTTTGTTCATATGCATCGCAGAGGCAACCCGTCTCGGTCTTCTGCTTTCGGCTAGCCAAATCTCACTAGCATTGTTAATAACTCGTCCCTGGTTCCAATGTTGATCTTTTAGTTTCAAATCAACTTAATGTTTTATTATTGCTTCACATGACTTGTTCGGTATTTTTTTCGCTGTCATGATGTCACCATTTAGAGGGTAGGGTTACATTTTCAGGTATTTATTTCTAAGAATATGCAACTTTTTTTCCAAGATCGTTTTCTTTTCATTGGTCAATGATTCTACTTTAAAAAAAAAGAGAGAAATGGAGTGCAATTAACATTGTTACTTTTTGAAGGTATGCTCATGACGTGCATCACAGCAAAATAGCAGTTCAGAAGAACGGAATTCCCATAATTAGACCTTATTTGCTGCTTTTTTCACTGAGCTCGGAAATGATATTTTGCTTGCATTGTTATTGCTTTATTTATTAAAGCCTCTGGACAATATTCTTTGAATAAATGGTTATCCAATTCTGTTTAAGTCTATCCCTTTGTTTGATAGAGTACTGTAACAAGATATCACATTATGTCGACAAGAATGCGTCTGCATACACGTTTTTGTCTTGATTCCATCCAGGAGGATGTAAGGCTTTAATAAAAACACTATTTCAAAGGTCTCTGTCAAGATTGATTTTGTTGAAAAAAAGGAAGTCTGTGATTGAAGATTGTGAAACCTGCCACTAGCTATTCAACTTCCCATGCCAGGTGTACGAAATTTTTACTCCCTTGTCCCCTGTTAGTCTTGGTGGTGGAAGGGGTGGAAGGAGGGTAGCAGGACATTCGTGTGCGCGAGATCACTTATTGGCATTATCCCTTCGCCCGCATCCCATTTTTGCCTACGAGATTTTTACTGGAGGTAAAATAATGGGGAGTAAAAATTTCGTGGAGGGAGTAATTTTTTCGTGCCCTGGGGAGTTCTTTTCTCGTACGAAAAGTGTACTCGGAGTAAGAATTTCGTACGAAATACTTACTCCGGAGTAAATTTTTCGTTGAGTAAAATTTTCGTGTTACACCGGCGTTGCCAGTTATAGAGTTTCAAAGCTCTACTAAAAACTAAACTTGTGAAAAATGGCGTGTTTCCGGCGGTGTGCGCATCTCACATATCCCTCCGTTCCTGTAAACTACATCGTGGAATTCTACACAAACTTCGACTCAGGTGAGTACTCGTTTATGTTTTGAATTCTTCTTCATCTTCTTCTTCTTTGTCAAGTTCAAGGGCTTAGATTCCCACGTTTACTTATGTTTTTATCACGAGTGGATTTTTACGTGTATGAACGTATTTACCCCACCATTCAGGCAGCATATGCCGATTTCGGGGGAGGCGTGCTGGGTATTTTCGTGTTTCTATAACCTACCAAACTCTGACATGGATTACAGGATCTTTTCCGTGCGCACTTGGTCTTGTGCTTGTGTGTACACACGAAGGGGGTTAAGTCACAAGCAGGTCTGCACATAAGTTGCCCTGGGAGATCGGAAAAATCCACTCTTAAAGGTCCTTGTCTACATTTTTATACCGAAATCGCCATTTGACCATTAAAATGCAGAGTCTATTATCTACAAATATCAACAATACACCCCCTTTCGATCAGGAAAGACGAAGCCAGTGTAGCCGTTTGAAAATTCATTGTAGTATTCCAGCGTAGTACTCATAGTAGGATATCCTTATTTGGAAAATGCCAAGCGCAAAACTCCTCTCAAATCCCGTGCATTTCGTGCGTTTAAAAAAAGCTTGGATGTCCAGCGCTCCAGTGTCAAACTGTTGCTGCACTTGTTTGGGCGTGGCTATTATAAGCATAGTGACATGAATTTGATTGGTCAGTATTTTTAGGCAAAGCACATGTTCTCAGCAAACAGAAAACAAAATATTGGAAGCGTGAGTCACGCTACCCAAAAATAAAATCTTTTTTTACATATATTTTTTTTTCTGTCACTTTTTTCCCCATGGTTCAATCATCATTTGACATAATTTTGTATCGAAATCTAACCATAAGATTATTGAAAAAAAGCAAAAATGTTAACGACCACCTTTAACCCACCAGGCGGCAGCGACCGGGATTCGAACTCACGACCTCCCGATTATGAGGCCGACGTCTAACCACCACACCACTGCGCCCGTCGTAAAAATAACCCTAAACACAAATCAAAGAAACAATAATCACACCCCACCCCCCCCCCCCCGAAAAAAAAATCAAAAGAAGAAGAAAAAAAAAAAAGCGTGAGATGTGAGAATAATGACATAGATACGGAAGGAAAGGGTCATTACTTCTGCACAGGGAGAAGGGACGATCCCATTTTCCCGCGCGGGGGTCGCAGGTCATGTGAGTGTCAAAGCCGTAGACAAAAGTTTCCTGGTCCAAGTTACACTCGACAGTGGCTACGGCCCCCGAAAGGGTGCTGTTGTATGTTACCTCCTGGTCGTAAAACATGACTGGGTTACCGCAGTCCACTGAAAAAGACCACCAAAAAAAGTATTTCACACTGGTTACTACAAAAGCTTTACTATCAACAGCAAAGGGAGAAGGTAGGATCTTATTTAACTGCCCGGGGGTTTCAGGTTTTATAAATGGCTGCTGTTGCATTTGAGCTTCTGGTTGTAAAAGATTTCTGGGTTACCGCACTCCACTGAAAAAGAGAAAAAACAGTATTTTTGTAGACTGAAACCAAACACACACAAAAACTACCATTATTGAACTCATTAATACAAACGCTTTACTTCAGCAAAGAGAGAAGGGATGATCTTATTTAACTGCCCGGGGGTTTAAGGTTTTATAAGTGGGTGCTGTTGCATTTGAGCTTCTGGTTGTAAAAGATTTCTGGGTTACCGCACTCCACTGAAAAAGAGAAAAAACAGTATTTTTGTAGACTGAAACCAAACACACAAAAAAACTACCATTATTGAACTCATTAATACAAACGCTTTACTTCAGCAAAGAGAGAAGGGATGATCTTATTTAACCGTCCGGGGGTTTAAGGTTTTATAAGTGGGTGCTGTTGTATTTGAGCTTCTGGTTGTAAAACATTTCTGGGTTAACACAGTCAAAAAAAAAAAAAAAAAAAAAAAAAAACCACAGTCCACTGAAAAAGAGCAAAACAAATTTTTTTGTAGAAAAAAAAACACCCCCCAAAAAAAACAATCACAAACCATCAGGGGAGGATCACATTATTTTGATGGGGTTTTTTCAAATTTCATTAAGGGACAGATCGACGATGTGAAGCGTTTGGTTGATGACGCGAAGCGCCCGAACCTCCTAGGAGGGTCCGGGGACATGCCCCCCCCCCCCCCCCCCAAAAAAAAATGTTGATAAAAGCAAGGAAAATGAAGCAATCTGAGCCAAGAACCTTCCCCTATAATACACCTTCAAAAAAGTTAATTTAAGAAGACAAATTGAGATCAAAACAAGGAAAATAGACCGACCTGGTGAAACCTTAGTAAAATAATTACCCAACTACCATCCAAAACTGTCACTTTAAATATACAAAGGGGGTTCGGAGGCATGTACCCCCGGAAAATGTTGATAAAAACAAGGAAAATGTTGATAAAAACAAGGAAAATGTTGATAAAAACAAGGAAAATGGAGCAATCTGGTGCAATATTAGCCATCATTTTTTTCTTTATTTTCAAATGTATTTCTGTATTTTTTTCATATATTTATTTATTTTTGGCTGGGGTGGGGGTCGGCGGGGGGGGGGGGGGGGGGGGGGGGTGTTGTTGGTCCGGAAACCTAGGACTATTCAGTTTTAACAAAAGCGTCGTTTGATTGGTACATAATCCTTACAAAACCTTCAGTTTCCGCAAGCATTGTAGAGCAACTTTTTCATACACTTAGAATCGCCTTTTAGGTACATATGCCCCATAATTTTACGTACATACGCACTGAGGCGGTGCTCCGTCGTACCGCCCGTCCTGGCTACACACTCGGTGCAAGTTTCCGGTCATGTGACGGTATCCATGGTAACATGTGTAGGTCACCTCTGACCTTGACACATCAGAGGTCAAGGTTCGGTATGCGTTGGGCACTGGGGCTGGCTCCGAGCACTGGCCTTCTGAAATTACGAGAAATGTGTGAATTTTTGTTCTTTTCATTTCAACAGAATATTTATTTTACCACATCATACATTAACAAGTCGCGTAAGGCGAAATTACTACATTTAGTCAAGCTGTCGAACTCACGGAATGAAACTGAACGCACTGTATTTTTTCACCAAGAAAGTACAGCTTCGTCAATCACCGCGAGAACTGAGGAAATCGCTCACCTCCCACGTGCAAAACGTAGTGATATTGACACGCCAGAATAGCGCGGTAGCGTATTGTGCTGAGCAGGAAAGCGCGCTTTTCTGTATTCTTGTTAACTTTTGGAGCTTGTTTTGAATACAACCTATCATATCTATATGTTTTTGGATTCAGGAAATGATAAAGAATAAGATGAAATAATTTTTGGATCGATTTCTTAAATTTTATATCGTAAGACTAATTAATCTATTTTCGTTAATTGTGATCACATTTTAAGAGTAAACATGACATATGTATATATTTTTAGATTCAGAATGTGATGAAAAATACGATGCAATCAATTGTAAATCTGTTTGTGAAAAATCGATTTTAATGACAACTTTAATGAGCAAACTCATAAATTAATTTTTAAGCCTCCAAGCTGAAATGCAATACCAAAGTCCGGGCTTCGTCGAAGATTACTTGACCAAGTTTTCAACCAATTTGGCTGAAAAATGAGAGCGTGACAGTGCCGCCTCAACCTTCACGAAAAGCCGGATATGACGTCATCAAAGACATTTATAAAAAAAATGAAAAAAACGTCTGGAGATACCATACTGAGGATCTCTCATGTCAAGTTTCATGAAGATAGGTCCAGTAGTTTTCTCTGAATCGCTCTACACACACACACACACACACACACACACACCCACACAACACACACACACACACACACACATTGCACGACCCTCGTCTCGATTCCCCCCTTTACGTTAAAACATTTAATCAAAACTTGACTAAATGTAACAAGTCGCGTAAGGCGAAATTACTACATTTAGTCAAGCTGTGGAACTCACAGAATGAAACTGAACGCACTGCATCTTTTGTACAATGACCGTAGTCCGCCGCTTGTGCAAAACGGAGTGAAACTGACGAGCCTGTTTAGCGCGGTAGTGGTTTCGCTGTGCTGCATAGCACGCTTTTCTGTGCCTCTCTTCGTTTTAACTTTCTGAGCGTGTTTTTAATCCAAACATATCATATCTATATGTTTTTGGAATCAGGAACCGACAAGGAATAAGATGAAATTGTTTTTAAATCGATTTCGGAAATTTAATTTTGATCATAATTTTTATATTTTTAATTTTCAGAGATTGTTTTTAATCCAAATATAACATATGTATATGTTTTTGGAATCAAAAAATGACGAAGAATAAGATGAAATTGTTTTTGGATCGTTTAATAAAAAAATAATTTTAATTACAAGTTTCCGATTTTTAATGACCAAACTCACTCATTAGTTTTTAAGCCACCAAGCTGAAATGCAATACCAAACCCCGGCCTTCGTCGAAGATTGCTTTGCCAAAATTTCAATCAATTTAATTGAAAAATGAGGGTGTGACAGTGCCGCCTCAACTTTTACAAAAAGCCGGATATGACGTCATCAAAGGTATTTATCGAAAAAAATAAAAAAAACTTCCGGGGATATCATACCCAGGAACTCTCATGTCAAATTTCATAAAGATCGGTCCAGTAGTTTAGTCTGAATCGCTGTACACACACACACACACACACACACACACACACACACACACACACACACACACACACACACACACACACACACACAGACACACAGACACATACACCACGACCCTCGTCTCGATTCCCCCCTCTTTCTTTCTTTCTTTATTTGGTGTTTAACGTCGTTTTCAACCGTTCAAGGTTATATCGCGACAGGGAAAGGGGGGAGATGGGATAGAGCCACTTGTTAATTGTTTCTTGTTCACAAAAGCACTAATCAAAAAATTGCTCCAGGGGCTTGCAACGTAGTACAATATATGACCTTACTGGGAGAATGCAAGTTTCCAGTACAAAGGACTTAACATTTCTTACATACTGCTTGACTAAAATCTTTACAAACATTGACTATATTCTATACAAGAAACACTTAACAAGGGTAAAAGGAGAAACAGAATCCGTTAGTCGCCTCTTACGACATGCTGGGGAGCATCGGGTAAATTCTTCCCACTAACCCGCGGGGGTTTTCCCCCCTCTATGTTAAAACATATAGTCAAAACTTGACTAAATGTAAAAAGTGCGGTTTGAACATAAATTCATTCACAGCATTCAAGTCATATTTTTTTTAACATACTTAAAAATGTACGAATAGATATTTTTGCAATTAAAGTAATGTGATTCATTTGTATATTTTCAATTTGATTATTTTCATTACCTTTTGAACTACAAAGTACATCTCGTTCACCAAAAACAATGTTTTTGCCGATATAAATAAACATATAATGCTGAATCCTGATATAATTCCATGTGTTTGGAAGTTAAAGAAGGGGATAAGGTTGGTTGGTTTTTGGGTTTTAATGTCCCTTCAGCAGATGCTAGCTGCTATTCTAGACCGATGCAGTTATTTTCTTTTTCCCTTCATGTGGCAAGTTCTACGTTTCAGACTATTTACATTCAGATCTATCACTGTAAAAGAAGGTTCTAAAAATTAATCACTTTCACTTCTGGTACTTTAAATCTTGTAAAAAAATCTTGATCTCTTTTAAAAAGTTAAAAAATCTTGTCCGGGGGAACATCCCGGAATAAAACCTTCAGCGTTTCCGCATTGTAGTGTTTGTCTCGAAATTCTTGAACCTCTACACATTTTGTGAGGACATGTTCTAATGTCCATGGTTCGTCACATCCAAAACAGTATGGTGGATCTTCACCTTTCAGCAGATAAGAATGTGTAATGTGACTGTGCCCAATGTGTAAGCGACAGAGAACTGTCTCTTCTTTCCTGTTGAGGCGACATTGGGGTAGGCTGTCCGACAGCTGGGGGACGATCTTATGAAGTTTATTTTCTTCACATTCGTCCCATTCGCTCTGCCATAGGTGCTTTATGTACATGTTGTTGCGAGTTCTGAAATCTGAATGCTTTGTGTGTTTGTCAGTGATGATTCTTTCTCTGGCTTCTTTAGCTGCTTGATCAGCTGCAGAGTTGCCAGAAGGGGATAAAAAAAAAAGGATAAAATGTAAGAAAGTGAGATATGAAAGAAAAAAATGCACACAAACATAAACAGACACACACGCATACGTATACACGTACGCATTCACAATGACACAGACAGACAGACACATAGATATAAAGATAGATAGAACCAAGAGGGTCTCTCGGGCAGACAGACGGACAGGCAGACAAACAGAACGTTATTTGGTCTTTTTTGAGAGAGAGAGGGGGGAGAGAGAGAGAGAGAGAGAGAGAGAGAGAGAGAGGGGGAGAGAGAGAGAGGGGGGAGAGAGAGAGGGGAGAGAGAGAGAGAGAGAGGGTGGAGAGAGAGAGAGAGAGGGAGAGAGAGAGAGGGGGAGAGAGAGAGAGAGGGGGAGAGAGAGAGAGAGGGGAGAGAGAGAGAGAGAGAGAGAGAGAGAGAGAGAGAGAGAGAGAGAGAGAGAGAGAGAGAGAGAGAGGTAAAAAGAAATACTTACCAGACGTTTGGATCACAAAAGACACAACAGCAATGCCGACGAATACGATGTTCGTGGAATACATCCTCTGCCACTGCTATTACCTTCATTAATCCACAAAATGTTACCTTGCAACTTTCAGCTTTAACTTTCTAAGTTCAGCTCTGCCTTTTTGTCGTCCGTAATTTCTGTCTCGCCAAAACTGTTCCACTGCTCACGAACGAGGAATTTCTTTCTGCAAAATATCCACAACCTGTCATCTCACTGTTAAAATATGAAACAAATATTCGAGGTTTTGATGTGAAGTAAATGTATTCTTCTCATCTTTTTCTTCTTCTTCTTCTTCTTCTTCAGCGTCCGATGATGATTGTGTCTATATCCGTTAGCTCGTGATGTTGCTGTTCGTTTTAGGTCCTGGGTGCTGCCTCACAGCTTGGTGACCAGCGATGTCCCCGTGGGTCAGACTTGTTTCCTCTCACTGCAGTGGAGTTGAAAATCTTCTCATTAAAGGCACAATAAGCCTCCCGAAAACCATCACTGAGCTCCCCGAGCCTCTACATACAGTGCAAGCATACTTCCATTTGAACGCTCACCGAACGGGAACATCGTGGCTGCTTTCTGTCGAGCATGAGACATTTTTAAAGAATGTATTTTCGTAGACTATCCGAACGGACACTCAGGACCTTGCTTTTAAAATCTAAATAATAAATTGACAGCTTGTTACACAAACATTCTTAAATCATAAAAGAATTCTTTTTTTCACCAAGACAAGATCAGTACAATTCGAAGTTTTGAAAGTTTGAAAAAAGAAAAAACCCGGAAACGTGTCACGCAAAACGTCTTTCTCGTAGCAGACGACGGTTCTTTATAGCGCCAGTTCCTCTGAACGGTCAGCCGCCACCGCACTAGTTCGTGTGACTCGCAGCCGTTTGTTGCGATTTAGATTCAGAGGTACACAATAACGTGCTATTGCAGATAAGCTTACAGCGAGTCGCATTGAAATCACAAACTGACGACTAAATTGTGAAAAAAAGGAAACTGGATCACACGGGTTCACGATGGCTCAGGGGTAAGATAAACCACGCGCAAATAAATTCTTTGAAAATTGCTCGCTCTTCACGGAGGGCACCTGGGATGTTCTCAAGCGGTGAGTGTTTAAATGAAAGGGTGTTTGTACTGTGTGTAAAAGCCTGACAGTGTCTGTGATGGTTTACGGGAGGCTGACTGTGCCTTTAAAAGAAACTAAACAGGGAGTTCGCGCGGGTATCTGTGTTGTGAGGCTTTTCATGTTTCAAGTGGTAGTGCTTTTGGACCGACTTTTCATTTTCCTTCAACACGCGACAATCAGCTTCATTTTTCATGTAATATAATGTTTATACAGCGCACAGGAGACCGCAAAAAATCAATTTTTTTTAATGCAAAGTCCCGCTCGCTCATATGGTATCTAAATCAAAACAGCTTTAATTAGCAATTTGTGCATTCAAGTAGAGAGAGAAAAATAAAATCAATTTTCGGTCAAAAAAGTGCACTTTGCTTTCTTTCTTTCTTTCTTTGGTGTTTAACGTCGTTTTCAACCATTCAAGGTTATATCGGGACGGCACTTTGCTTTGCTATCGCGATTCGCGATTGTTTTATAAAAAGGCGAACGGTGACGGAGTCATTGCTTTTTAAGAGGGTGATCGAAGGGGGTTCGTTTTGGAAATGTTTCAGTTGACCATACAGCAACAGCGCAACATATCAGTATCTGCTCACAATTTCATTGATAAAATCACGGTTTTTTTCACAGGCTCAGAGGTTAGAAGACTAAAGGCGATCTTTGATTCAGTCCGAAGTCACTGTCATTTAAAGGCACAGTGCAGCTCACAGCCTTCGTTTTGCGTTTTTGTTGCAGCTGAGTGCATTTACAGTTCAAAAATCCTCCTATGGTAGTAAAACAAACCCAAAACTACCCAACGACGACATCTGTGAAGCTCGACAGTTTCTTGTTCACGCGAGTGCATAAATTAACCTAGTTATTACGTTGGTGTTTGGTCGGAGTTCGATTCAACTGAGTGATTCCGGCCTCCATTTTGTTTTACACAAACGCATGATGACGTCTGACATAGTTTGCTTAGTGACGTGTCTTTTTGTGCATGATGTGGTGATCTACCTGATCTAAATTTAGATCCAAAAATAGGCCAAGACCAGCCGGGTCCGAGTACGAAATTAATTCGTAAAAAAATCGCAGTTCTTGACTCTTTGGGTGCAAGTCAATGAAACTTGGTAGTTCTTCTAACGGATAGCTGCCTGAGGTATGACTAAAAGCCCTAGGGGCTCCGTGCACCTGGATTTGACAAGTTCAGTACCTTAAAAAAAAAAAAAAAAAATCTAATTTTTTGGGATAAAATACAATTTAATTTTTTTTATAACACAGTTACCCGCGCAAATCACTTTAATAAAATTAAAAAAAAGGGTCTTTTTTTTTTTACCGAAAACTCAGTGGTAAAGCTTCATGCGGCCAGCTTGGCGGAGTATACTTCGTGTAGTCGACTTCGCCCAGTTAAGGCCAGGCTTTACATTCAACCAACAGGATCAGACCCATCACAGCTTTTAAATTCTTCTTCTTCTTCTGCGTTCCCACGTTTTCAAATTCAAATCAGGCTGTTTCCAAAGAAAAGAAGGCTGAATACGGAATAATGAAATGAACAATTCCTATGTGAATTCAACTTCTTGTACCGAACGTGTGTCTGAATCCCACCGTCCATACGCATATATAATTCCCTCCTGCGTATGCAACTCCACTACAACCAACAGTCGAAGAGGCAAGACAATGGAGCGAAACAATGTATTTATAACAGAGTTTGGCGTTAAAGCGGTATTGTCTGGAGATTTAAAGGGATACTCTCCACAAAATCACAAAAACCACCATGTCTCAAATTGTAATCAAAATGACTGTAGCATAAAGTACCTGAATGGTTGGGAGAGTAACGGAGAGGATCACCAAACCAATGAAGTGTAAAATGCGCAGGCTACTGTACGGTTATTGAACCGTGGCTGGTGCAAAACAATGAATAATAGAATGTTTGCTGTAATAAATTGCTCCCGTTACTTTCTTTTTTTGCACTTTGTTTTATTCTCTCTATAATAATAATAATAATATGGGAGATTTATAGAGCGCTTTACATTCTCAAAGCGCTTTACAATGACAAACATACATAATACATACAAAGCAAAGCAAAAGCATGTGCAGCAGCATTCAGCACACAAGTGAACAACGAAACTCAAACACTACATCAATACAATCTGCAAGCATACTAACACAGGCAAAACATTCAAACATTCAAACACCTGATTCAAAAATGCACCATGTTGAAATAAAATTAATCAAAATACTGGGTGAAGAAGTGTGTTTTAAGGTTTGATTTGAAGGAACAGAATGTTTGGCAGTGTCGGATAGAGTAAGGGAGAGAGTTCCACGCAACGGCAGCAGAGTGGGAGAAGGCTCTCTGGCCGTGCTGTTTGCGATTAAAAGAAGATAGACGGAATATTCTAGTGTCTACAGAGGAGCGGAGGGATCGTGAGGGTGTATAGAGTGTGAACAGGTCAGACAGGTAGGATGGGGCTGAGCCAGATATTATTCTGTAGCAGATACTGCAGCACTTATATTGGATTCTCAGCTCTATGTGTCGTTGTGTTGGTCTGTCTGTTGTCCTGTCTGTTTGTCTGTCTGTCTCTGTCAGTCTGTTTGTCTGTCTGTCTGTTTGTCTGTCTGTCTCTGTCAGTCTGTCTGTTTGTCAAATTGCTGCAAGAGCAACACAGCTTTGCTTGGTGTTTGGAATGATTACACCGCATACCAAGGCTGTGTCAAGATTTTACTGGAATTCTCCCTTCCAGATGCACGCAGCCCCTTGGACTTTTAGTCATGCAAGCAGCTATCCATCTGAGAGAGAAAAAAACCCACCAAATTTCCTTGACCTTCTTGCAAGGAATCAAACACGGGAATGTTTTTACGAATTAATTTTACCCTTCCTGGGGATTTTAGTCATGCAAGTAGCTATCCATTAGAAACAAAAAATACCAATTTTCATTGACCTCCTTGCATGGAGTCAAACACTGGATTTTTGCTTTACGAATTTATTTTAATAATTCTCCAGGCGGGACAGCGTATGACTAGATCAAGTCCCGCACGTGAACTATTTACGCCAAAAGCTGTCACCTAGGTTAAGAACATCTCTCCACTTCGTCACAAACATGTAAAAGCCTGGCGAAATCTGCCCGTGCTGTTACATATGGTTAGACCATCCCTCCAATAGTACACATATATGTAAGAGCATGGGACAATCTGCCCGAGCTGTTACATAGGATAAGGTCATCTCTCCATATTGTCAAATGATTGATTGCTGTCTGGTCGAGTTTGTGAGGCTGAAATTTGGTTTTGGAGTTAATATGAGGTTAAGGATGTTTTCTAGTTTGTATTTAGAGATTTTTTGTTGTGTTGGTCTGCACGTCGTTATTTGATTTGAGCAAGATAAGGATATTTGATATGTTGATCGTTATTATTTTTTAAAATTCAGACTATGAATTATGCAGAGAACAGGATGTTGTTGTTATTAGTAATATTACAAAACAGTTTAATAGAAAGATAAGAAAGGAGACGGAGAGTATGTTTTCATCATTTTGAAATGTATTGAATATGGGGTATGTGAATGTACGTTTTATTGTGCTTTTTCTCGTTTTTGTGTGTGGATTTTTGAAGATGTATCTGGCATTGTCTTGTATGTCTAATGTTATTTGATGTTGTTGTCTGATGTTGTTGTAATGTTATACAGAGGGCCCCAAAGGGTTTAAAATCGTGATCGTGATTGGCGGTTTTTGACCTTTCTGTGACCGTGATTGCCGAAATTTCCATTTCTGTGATCGTGATGGGACTTTGCCCGTGATTCGTGATGACACAAAAATCAAGTCTCGTGATCGTGATCGTCATTTGTTTTCGTGATCGTGATGGGCATTATTGCAAAGCATTTTATTTTCAACGTACATTTTTCACAGCTGTATCACTCTATGAGCCTCTATTCTTCAAGGTGTTTGTGATCGTGAAAACAAAAATCAAGGTAACTGTGATCGTGAAAGCTAAAATTTCCCTTCCCGTGATCGTGATGATACCCCCCCTTTGGGGCCCTCTATACATGTACTTAATAAATTTTTTTTAAAAATTAAAAAAGACCATCCCTCCACGTAGACATGTATGTAAAAGCTTTGTCAAAACTGCCAGTGCTGTTACATAGGATAACCCACCCCTCCGCGTGGTCACATACATGTAAAAGCCTTGTTGAACATGCCTATTTTTTTTTTGACAGGAAGGCCTGTTCTTCTTCTTCTTTTTCTGTTCATCCGCGTATGACCGTTTTTACCCCGCCATTTAGGCAGCTATACGCCGCTTTCGGGGGAAGCATACTGGGTATTTTCGTGGTTCTATAACCAACCGAACTCTGATATGGATTACATGATCTTTTCTGTGCGCACTTGGTCTTGTGCTTGCGCATACACACGAATAGGGTACGGCACTACATAGCAGGTCTGCACATAAGTGGAACTGGGGGATCGGAAAAATCTCCAGCCTTAACCAACCAGGCGCGGCCGGGATTCGATCCCACGACCTTCCGCTTTGTAAAGCCAGCGTCTTCTCTGCCAGGCCACTGCGCCCGTCTACTAAAAGGCCTGTGTCTTTAAAAGCTGGCTCGTAATACACATACACACGCCGAGCTTTTCAACTTAAACGTCTTTTCCAGCAAATGAATTACAGACAAATAAAAGAAAGATAATAAAAAAGAAGAAACGGACGTTCTGCAAAAGCTGTCAACTGTTTGGGCTAAAAGACACACCTTTACAGAAGAATAATATCCATTGAAAGGCATAATCAACATTTCCGTCAATGATAGTTTTCAAAGCTACGTTGTTCTTTATGGAGCCATCCGATATCGATCATTGCTTTTGACCCATCCCTAGGAACTGTCGCTGTTGATCGTGATGCACAGTTCAGGAAGTGCAGATCACAACATCTGAGAGAATTTTGAATAATGCGGAAAAACATTGTTGTTTATCCCGGTACACATGAACCCACTCTATTGGGAGCTTGGTAGCTAAGTTGGTAGAGCAGTGCGGACTTGTTTTCAAAGGTTCGAAACCAAATCTCCAGTTAAAAAAAAACCAAACTACTCAGTAACTAGCTTGCTGTGCGATGAGAAATAAGGATCAGTTGAGGAAGATGAAGAGAATTCCAAACCAAGCATCTACTTTCTGTTTCCTTGTCATTACGTGCGGCAAGACCGCTTCTTATAACGGCAGGCCCGCCTCTATAACGTTCACTAGATCTTGTGAACTTCAGCGAATCAGACTGCTACTTTAAAAAAAGTTATTAAAAAAATTCTACGGAATAAGTCTGTACATGTATGTATTAGTTGAAATAGTCTGCATTTCTTTCTTGTTCTTGTATTTTTTTTTTTCATGTACCCCCACGGGGTTTCTTGAATAAATTATTTGCCTTGCTTTGCTCACGTTTTCTATCCTGTTTTGTCGTCGGCTCTTTGGGCTAGTGCAAAGCGGAAAAAACATGGCGGCCGCAGTGTTTGGGTTTCTTTTCTTGCGCCTGAATTGCCCCAATTTAAGGATGATGAAAAAGCATTTCCACTCGAGATCATTTTGAAGTAAAGGTTGACTAAAAATATGACCTATAACGATCGTATTCTACGACGTTGTCAAAAAGAAATTCTTAGCTAGTAATCAATGCCTGTTTCGTCTGTCAAACGCTATCGCATTCCTCATTGTCTGACATTTCGTCCGCCATCTTGAAAGCGCTTGCACAGAGCCAATCGTTTCCCAAGAAAAGAAAGCGTCTTTTGAGGGCGTCCAAAATAAAGGCATAGTAAGCCTCCCGTAAACCATCACAGAGCTCCCCGAGCGTCTACACACAAGCATACTTCCATTTAAACGCTCACCGAACGGGAACATCCTGGCTGCTTTCTGTCGAGCGTGAGAAATTTTCAAAGAATTTATTTTCTTGGACTTGGCCCTGAAGAACAATGGCGCCTCGTTTTGGTGCTGGACGGCTGTTATGAATATCCCGGAAATCACGCCCGGACAGTAAGCCTCCCGTAAACCATCACAGATACTGTCAGGCTTTTACACACAGTACAAACACCCTTCCATTTGAACGCTCACCAAACGGGAACATCCTAGGTACCCTACGTAAAGAGCGAGCAATTTTTAAAGAATTAATTTTGCAGATTGTCTCGAACACTTTTTGGACCCATCCTGAACTCAGGTCAAAAATGAGTTACTTCCCTTAAACTGGAGACAGCCGTGGATCGATGATTATCAGAATGTTTTTGGACCGTGGTGCGTTTTTGCGCTAGACCTAACTTTTAATATCTAGCTTGTTACACAAACATTCTTTAATCATAAAAGAATTCTTTTTTCATCAAGACCAGATCAGTGCAATTCGAAGTTGTGAAAGTTTGAAAAAAGAAAAGCCCGGAAGCAGGGTCACGCAATTGTCTTAGCAGACGACGGTTTATCAGTCAGTGCATATCGCCGTTCCTCTCAACAGTCAAAAGCCATCGCCAGAGTTCTTGTGAACCACAGCCGTTTGTTTCGTGCATAAAAACGTGCTATTGTAAATAAGCTCACATCGAGTCGCATTCAAATAAGGCTAACTGACGACTACATTGTGAAAAAGGGAAACTGGATCACACGGGTTCACGATGGCTCAGGGGTAAGATAAACCACGCAAAAATAAATTCTTTGAAAATTGTTCGCTCTTTACGGAGGGCACCTAGGATGTTCTCAATCGGTGAGTGTTTAAATGAAAGGGTGTTTGTACTGTGTGTAAAAGCCTGACCGTATCTGTGATGGTTTACGGGAGGCTTACTGTGCCTTTAAGAAACGAAGGGCTGCTTTGATGTCAACACGCCGACGGGCGCAATGGCTTGGGTAAGACACCGGCCTCCAAAACGGAAGGTCGTGGGTTCGAATCCCGGCCGCGCCTGTTGGGTTAAGGTGGAGATTTTACACGCAAGCACAAGACCAAATGCGCAGGAAAAGATCCTGTAATCCATGTCAGAGTTCGGTGGGCTATAGAAACACGAAAATACCCAGCATGCTTACTCCGAAAGCGGCGTATGGCTGCCTAAATGGCTGGGTGAAAACGGTCATACACGTAAACATCCACTCGTGCAAAAACACGAGTGCACGCGGGAGTTTCAGCCAACAAACGCGGAAGAAGAAGATGTCAACACACTGACACTCCAATCCCTGAAACTGGTAATGATCATCCTCAGAATGCACCAGATTGCACCATTTTGCATCCTTTTTTTCAAAATTTTCCGGGGGGGGCATGCCCCCGGACCCCCCTAGCAAGCTAGGCGCTTCGCGCCGTTGGCTCGGCGCTCCGCGCCTTCACACCCATATCTCCACAATATACTTTTGGAAACCCCCCCCCCCCCCCATAAAATGAACTGATCCGCCCCTAGCCCTGCTAATCCTTGCAATATCACGAATGTGCGCTTCCCACACGATTCACCGCATTTTGTTTCCTCGATTAAGTGCCCAAAATGACGCTGTATGAACGGAAACATCCGGCGTACGAACGAAATTAGCCGGAATCAGTTGACACACCGTGATTAACATTGTCAAATGTTCGATTTATTCATCCACAGTGGACAAGGATCTCACGGCTTTATTACAAAATAAAGGTGATTTCAGGAGGTGCAGTTTGTATTGTTTTGAAAAAACTTGGTTAACTGAGGAAAAGACCATTGACCTTGACCGACCGATCGACCATCCATCCATCCATCCATCCATCCATCCGACCGACCAACCGACCGACCAATCAACCAACCCACCAAACAACCATTCATTCACAACAATTCGATTT
>NC_090260.1:29873091-29883091 GCF_037325665.1 Littorina saxatilis | reverse complement strand
TTTTATTGTTGATGTGAATGTAATGCCAAAACATCGAACTATCGATTCGAACGTCAATGAAGAAGTGAGCGTGAAAATCGAGCGCAAAACAGCCGGGTAAAAGTTCAGGGCGCAAAAGTACATTTGAGCCGAAATCGCACCCAAACTCCTGTTGACCTCATTTCTTCCCAAGATAAACATCACTGCTAAAATAAAATGCATTAAAACCAAGACAGTATCCAACCCAGTATCCTTAATTTTTGAAAGGCTAAGTGATTTACAACAAATGTCTTCTCACAATCCGTAACTTTGTCAAAAAATATTTGCAGAAGTTTCTCACCTCGCCTTGGCAGCCATCTTGGAACTGGAGAGACCCTACGCAGGAAGCAAGGTTGAAAGTTGGTTAACCGGTGACGTCACTCCAGTCGTACCGGACCGAGTTTTTGCGACCTCCGGTTCGACTCGAGTCACCTTAGTTGACGCTAAAACTCGCTCACAGAGACACGGACAGGGTAACCGGCAGGGTTGGCCTACTGGTAAGGCGTCCGCCCCGTGATCGGGAGGTCGTGGGTTCGAACCCCGGCCGGGTCATACCTAAGACTTTAAAATTGGCAATCTAGTGGCTGCTCCGCCTGGCGTCTGGCATTATGGGGTTAGTACTAGGACTGGTTGATCCGGTGTTAGAATAATGTGACTGGGTGAGACACGAAGCCTGTGTAGCGACTTCTGTCTTGTGCGTGGCGCACGTTATATATGTCAAAGCAGCACCGCCCTGATATGGCCCTTCGTGGTCGGCTGGGCGTGAAGCAAAAAAACCAAAAAAAACAAAAAAAAAAAAAAAAAAAAAAAAAACCGGACAGGGTAAGGAAACAGAGACAGACAGAACCCAGGACAGACAAGCAAGAGCAGAGAAAGACAGACACAGAGAATTAGTTATTTGGTCTGTGTGTTCGGCTGTCTGTCTTGCCTGCCTCAAACTCGATGTCTGCGTGAATGTTCAATGCATTAACTTGCAAAGTAGTCATGTGCTCGCTCACCACTTTGAGGTCCTGCCCTCAGGACGTCGCCTCCGCACTCCCAGATTCCGCACGCTCAGAACTAAGAACAGTTTTATTCCAAAGTCAATTGGCTTTTTAAATACCTAAGCTAATTAAAACTAGTATGTGTGCCGGTGAACATATGCACTGATTTCTGTGATGAATATTTTTTATACTCTTTGATGTGCACCCTTATGCTGAGTGTGATAACCCTCGAATGACTAGTCCTGTGATAAATATTGTTCAATGACATATCTAGTCCTGTGATAATGATAGTTTTTAGCGGTAAACTTTTAGCTAAAGCTGACGGCAATTAACCTATTTGGAATCATGCTACTATTCCTGTTAGTGTACATATGCGTGCGCGAGTGTAGTATGCTTCGTATGGTATTTTTATCTGTTGTCTTATTATTTGTTTTGTCTTTTAATGTGCACCACACTGAAATTTCTCTGTATGAGATAATAAAGTATTCGTATTCGTATTCGTATTCGTAAACCAATAACGTTGATGCCACATTCCTTTATGTATAAGCTGTTGGGAAATTACCACTGGCTTTCTTACACACTAAAAGTACGAGCACTTTTTTTTTGCGCGAATGAAACATTGAAATGACATTCATCTAAAGATTCCACACTGAGTGGTCTTCTTTGATCGAGTGTATTACAGTGTGGTCTCTGGGGAATCCCGTGTGTTCCATGCTGTTAGAGTCGTTCACATCATGACTTAATGGTAAACCTCATTTCGCATAGGACCATTCCTAATCCAAAAGTGTGTATATAACACACGAATCGCACAGTTATCTAATGGACATTAGCTTATCAACCAGTCAATCAACCCAGGGCCGGACTACCGGGGGGGTTATGGGGGTTGCGCAACCCCCCCCCCCCTCTGGCCTAAACTTGTACCTCACTTATTTAAAACATTTTTTATTATTGTTTATTTTATGCCGTTTCATGCAAGGAGCGACCATTTTCCTATCTCAGAATAATATGACCTACCCATCAGCTTCAGGGGGCTTCGCCCCCTGACCCCCACAAGGGGCTCTGCCCCTTGACCCCGCCAGGGGGAACATCCCCCTGGACCACCGCTGGCAACTCCTCTTAGCCTAGTCCGGCCCTGCGAACCAGTCTGTTTAGTCCTTTTCCTCTTTTAACCTTCGTCCTAACACTAACCCTAATCTACCTAACGCTAATCCTAAAACTAACCCTATTATATCCTTAACCTGATACTAACCCTAATACTAACCGTAACCTTCACCCTAACTCTTACACCTAACCCAAATTCGAAACCAACACTTATTCCTGACCCTCATCCGTGTATTGAATGTACTCAAGAAAAAGCAATATTCCTAGTGTACTGCACTTGGTTGAAACAAATCTTGTCTATTGTTAGTGTAGCCTATGCGATGCTAACTTTTGTCTGTCTGTGCGTGTGTGCGTATGTGTACGTACATGTATGTGGTAGAAACTCTAACATTTGAAGACGTCACATTACATTGACGTCACATTATGACGTAAGAGGGTTTGACGTCACGCGAAGGAATTACTGAAAGTCTCGGTCATTGTTTTTTTGAGCGGGCCGAGACTAGTTGGCAGTCGTGTCCCTGTAAGTAGGCTACATGCAGACAGACAGATCTAGATCTAGTGTCTCGCTTTCTTGCACAGTTTCACCTATGCTCTTTCTGTGTGTGTGTGTGTGTGTGTGTGTGTGTGTGTGTGTGTGTGTGTGTGTGTGTGTGTGTGTGTGTGTGTGTGTGTGTGTGTGTGTGTGACGGAGTGATTGAGTTTGTGTTACTGTTTGTCGATTTCTTACGTGAGCCTTGAAGGCTTCGCCTCTTGTTTTATGTTCGGACACTTGTCCTATAATAGACAGATCTAGATGTGGAACATTTCAGCACGTGTACGGGAACGTGTACAGGTAACGTCATCAAATCTAGTTTTTACGTCACGCGTTTAATTGCCAAGATCTGCAGTCTTGGTGGGAGTAAAACAACGTATGCATTTGGAACATTGGGGGGGAAAAATGAGTCACGGGTGACGCAATACCTACACGTACGCGTACAGGTCTTTGCTACACGTTCGATTATCTAGAACACCGTAATGTGTCGTGGTTCTTTCTACATAATCATTGTAGTCGTATTACTCTCAGTCATCAACGCTCAGCTCCACGTCTTGTTTTGAAACACGCCAGGCACTATACACAAGACCACGAATTCGATCCCACCTCTCTTTGTAGTGCTCCGTGAAATCGCCGATTGATAGATTAGTACCGCGGATCAGGTGTTCACTTTTCTTCTTAGTCTTGAACAGGAACGGCATAGGCTGTAAGGAGTAACGAGGAGGCGTGTGCCTGTCTGTCTTTTTGAATGTGAGAGTAAAGGATTCAAACGTGTGTGAGGTAAGAATAATACTTTTTTAATTTTTATTTTTTGTTTTGCCTGTCCCGACTCTTGTTCCTTGATCTAGTATGCTCTTCTACACGCCCCCCCCCCCCCCCCCCCCTTCCCCGTCCTAATAGTACTCACGGCTCCATCTACATCTGAATTTCGTTCCACTGATCAGCTGAATATGACGTATCAATAAGGAAACGCTAAATAAAAAGGTCGATTTTATTTAACGCAAAATGGAGTAACACATATTTATTCTTTTATTGAGAGCAGATTCATTCTCATGGTAATTGCGAACTGTATCGTTTTGTGTGCATTAGGCTACAATGTATGGAAGTTAAGTGTGCAGTACTGTAGAGCCTCATGTTCTCAAGGTTCGCGTGCCTAATATAGGGCCCGTTCCTTAGTATAGTAGTAGTAGTAGTAGTAGTAGTAGTAGTAGTAGTAGTGGTAGTGGTAGTGGTAGTGGTAGTAGTAGTAGTAGTAGTAGTAGTAGTAGTAGTAGTGGTAGTAGTAGTGGTAGTGGTAGTAGTAGTAGTAGTAGTAGTAGTAGTAGTAGTAGTAGTGGTAGTGGTAGTGGTAGTAGTCTTTCTTTCTTTCTTTCTTTATTTGGTGTTTAACGTCGTTTTCAACCACGAAGGTTAGTAGTAGTGGTAGTGGTAGTAGTAGTAGTAGTAGTAGTAGTAGTAGTAGTAGTAGTAGTAGTAGTAGTAGTAGTAGTAGTAGTAGTGGTAGGGACTCGATTAGTATCCATAAGCCTCGCGGCTTTTTTTTAGCGTCCCATCTCATTATCAAATTTATAGTAATGTATAGTTTGTTTCAAGTGTGCAACTGAACTATTTGCCATCATTGCACGTTTGTGGTAGAAAATGCCTATCAGCAGAGCTGTACGTCTATGTACAAAAAAAAAGTTGAAAAACGAAATAAATCTGTACTCGCCAATACAAAGACAGCAGACACACAACCACAACAAAGTCAAATGTTCACCTGGGGAGGCTTCTCCGGGACTACAAACAAACAAATACACGGGAAAACCAAAAAACCAAAAAGAACAAGAAATTCCTCCGATAGGAAAAACACCCCCGTTGGTCAAAGGGAAATAACCTTCTCAGTTGGTGGCAGTGAGAATGGTTATTTCCCTTTGACCAACGGGGGTGTCCGTCTATACCAGGCCTTGTATAATTTTAATCCACCAATAACTCCCTAACCGTGTGTTTGACTGGTCCCAATTTTTGTAAGGACCGTCTCAGGAATGTATAGAACCTGTTCACCAAGTTTGGTGACGATCGGTCCGTTCATTCTTGAGATCTACTTGCGAACACAAACACATCGAGTGAAACCTATACACACCCCTATACCGGGGGTGTAAATACAGCACAGAACCAACATGGGGTTAAAAGATGGAGATACTGGAGTTCATTCCCGTTATGTTTCCCTCCATCTGTTAACCCCATGTTGGTTCTGTGCTATTTGTGACCCTCCACCACAGAATGAGTCGCATGTCACCTTTGCATGGTTTTTATATTGTTACATTTTCTTAACGAGTTTTTTATGCTCTATCCAGTGGAAAAAACCATTCTCGAAAAGAGCAAAAACTGTTCGAGTTATAAGCCTGTGACTAAGGTGACCCTCACACTGATGCCTGACACCCCCGGGACGTATATTAGGCCTAGCGCAGAACCACGCGAGGTGACATCCGACTCATTTCGTGGTGGAGGGTAACATTTCTGCTCTCTGACAAGGCGATGCTGTATAATTATGAAAGGAATAAGGACAGTGTTTGGTTTTTTTTCATAAATAAAATGTTCCATAACTGACTAACCATTCTCGGTTTTTTTTATTCTGAATTATGGACAGTTAGCATGCAGTCTGTCTATATCTGTTTTTGGATTTCAGCAGAGGTGTAAATTGTGATAACCTGCCAAGCTGTTCACAAGAATATCCCTGATGGTATATTCTGATACTAGATGAATACCCGCTTCGCCGGGTACGGCTGCGCCGGGAAGAAGTCGAGCCGAATACCCGGCTGCGCACCGCACGGAGGAAGGGAGATAAACGCGGCTGAAAACACTGGAGAAGATAAGGAAGAGTTACTGGGAATGGATTCAGAGAAAAACCAAAATCGGTTCAGCGCTGCGCGCTGAGAGCACGTGTTGAAATATCTCATCGATGAGGTTGTGTCCGGGGTGTAGCTGAATACGGTCTCCAAGTTTGAAAAAGATCCACCGAGAACTTTGGCCGTGCATCGCGGACACACACACACACACACACACACACACACACACACACACACACACACACACAGACACAAGTCGTATATATATATATAGATGGCTTACCTCGCAACGCCACGTGTTTGAATTACTTCCTTTTGTCATGGACATGAAAGCCGTACACTGTATGGATTAACACTGAAGCCAGCACTTGTCTGTTAGTCCTCGGGGGGAGATAGCTCAGTCGGTAGTGGTGCTGGCATTGAAACAAGTTGTCACTATCGGCGTGGGTTCGACCCCCACGTTCGGCAGGGATTTATTTCGGAGAGACATCTCAGTGTGCAAACTCTCCTCGGTACGGTGTACGCACGCATGCGCACGATAAAGATACATCGTTCACAAGGAAAGTATCAGAGCTGTGTGTGTGTGTGTGTGTGTGTGTGTGTGTGTGTGTGTGTGTGTGTGTGTGTGTGTGTGTGTGTGTGTGTGTGTGTGTGTGTGTGTGTGTCAGTGTTAGTGGTGTGCGTGTGGGTGTGTGTGTGTGAGTGTGAGTGTGTGAGTGTGTGTGTGTGTGTGAGTGTGTGTGAGGCTCTGCGTGTGTGTTTGTGTGTAAGCGTGTGTGTCAGTCAATCTGGCTGTCTCTTCTCTCTCTCTCGCTCTCTCTCTCTCTCTCTCGCTCTCTCTCTCACTCTCTCTCTCTCGCTCTCTCTCTCACTCTGTCTCTCTCTCTTTCGCTCTCTCTCTCACTCTGTCTCTCTCTCTCTCGCTCTCTCTCTCGCTCTCTCTCTCTCACTCACTCTCTCTCTCACTCTTTCTCTCTCTCTCTCCCTCTCTCTCTCTCTCTCTCTTTCTATCTCTCTCTCTTTCTCTCTTTCGTTCTCTCTGTTTTTCTCTCTGTTTCTCTCTCTCTCTTTCTCTCTCTCTCTCTTCTCTCTCTCTCTCACTCTCTCTTGCTCTCTCTATCTGTCTCTCTCTCTCTTTCTCTCTCTCTCTCGTTCACGGCACAAAGCCAACAACACTCATTCACACATACACGTTCTCCGAACACTGTCACAACACAGCGTCTCGGCTTCTGCATACAACAGCACGTGACACAAGGCACACCTGTTTAGATGCCCAACAATAACAGCCTTTATCATGCATCATAGCAATAACAGCTGGAACAACAGCTTTTCCGCCGAGCTCCCCCACCCCCCTCACACACACAGACACTGCGCAAAAGAGACCGATATATAAACTTGCACACACTCTAGCCACGCTTTCTATCTGCCTGCCTGCCTGCCTGTCTGTCTATATCTCTGTCTTTCTGTCTGTGAGTCTCTCTTTCTGTCTGTCTGTCTGTCTGTCCATGTCAGAGTTCGGTGGGTTATAGAAACTTTGACACGAAAATATCAAGCATGCACCCCCGAAAACGGCGTATGGCTGCCTGAATGGCGGGGTAAAAACAGTCATACATTCGTAAAACACTTGGGAGTTTTAGCCCATTAACAAAGAAGAAGAAGACATACTTATAAATCTCCTTAGCTATGCAAACTCAGTTCATCAATGTAAATAGAGGGAACGGTATAACTGATCGTGTACATCAACTTATTTTTGTCAGTGTTGGCAATTATTCATAACGCAAACGGACAACAACCCTTTGACTGTTATTTCTCAAAGCCGTATTCTAAGAAATGCGTGCAGGTTTGACCGCTCTCTGGGGCAAAAACAGTTCAACGGAACGAAAAGAATGAAAGTTCACGTTTGTGTGTGTATTTCACTTTTGCACGGAATGTAACCACCCCCCCCCCACCCCACCCCACCACCTCTTAAAACAACTATTGTAAATGTCAATGCGCAAAGGACAACAGTAAAAGTCATTGTAAAACAATATTACTGTACAATAAACCTGTGTGCTCTAACAGGGGGGGGGGGGGGGGAGAGAGAGAGAGAGACTGAGAGAGAGAGAGAGAGAGATAGAGAGAGAGAGATAGAGAGAGACAGATAGAGAGAGAGAGAGGGAAGAGAGAGGGAGAGAGAGAGAGAGAGAGAGAGAGAGAGAGAGAGAGAGAGAGAGAGAGAGAGCTTGCGCACACACACACACACACACACACACACACACACACACACACACACACCCTTTCTCAAAATCATGCGAAATCTCTGTCTGTCTCTCTGTCTCTCTGTCTCTCTCTCTCTCTCTCTCTCTCTCTCTCTCTCTCTCTCTCTCTCTCTCTCTCTCTCTCTCTCTCTCTCTCTCTCTCCCTCTCTCTCTCTCTCTCTCTCTCCCATCTTATCCGGTCAAACTCACAAACACATTGATTCACCCACTGACGTGTACACGCTCACAACTTCATTTTACCTCTCACCATCTTCTCCTACCCCCTCAATCATCCCCCCCACACCCACACCCCCCACTCTTCCTCCTTTGCACACAAAAGCGCACGCCCCAACAATACCCAGTACAACAACCATTGTAGGCCTACGTGTAGCTCAAACTCCCAGCTATATTATATCGGCCTAACTTTCGATCGCTGCAAATTGTCGCGAACTGTTTGCTCTCACATAAGTAGGTATGCATATTACCACCATCTCTCTCTTCTGAGTTCGCTTCGTATATTATTTACTTTGCGTACATCCGTCTATCGGGTCACGCTTGTAGGTCGTAAATTATTATTGTCAACTTTACAAGGTAAACACTTACAAAGAGGCCTCAAGATCTGCTGAAACGCGAGAGTACGTGTGTCTGAGATACCGAGACGAGAAGTGTCGTGAGAAAGAACGAGACGATGCTGATTTAACGCGGAGGTGGTTGTCTCAGTTGTGGTGCGGTTTGAGCGTGAACGCGTGGACTATATGCGTTTTCTTGGTGTTAGAATACAAAGTTAACAGTTTCGACATTTTCTGATGGTGTCAGGATCAGGAAAGAAGGTTTACGCGCTTTCTCAAGGTAAGTCTTTCATCATAATTCGCGCGAACTGATTTGGACGTGTTGTTGGTGTTAGAATACAAAGTGAACAGTAACGACATTCTTTTGGTGTCATGATGGGAAGTGATCAGGAAAGAAGGTTTACGCGCTTTCTCAAGGTAAGTCTTTCATACTAATTCGCGCGAACATTTGGACGTTTTGTTGGTGTTAGATTACAAAGTGAACAGTAACGACATTCTGTTGGTGTCATGATGGGAAGTGATCAGGAAAGAAGGGTTACGAGTGTTCTGTTTCAAAGGTAAGTGTTTCATCATAATTTACGCGAACATTTGGAAATTTGATATTGGTGTTAGGATACAAAGTGAACAGTTACAACATTCTGTGTTTGCCAGGGTGCGAAGTGAACATTTCGAAAAGAAAGGATACGATGTTTCTTGTTCCAAAAGTAAGGTTTTATTTGTGTTTCATTTAAGCTTAAAGGCACAGTAAGCCTCCTGTAAACCACCACAGATACTGTTAGGCTTTTACACACAGTACAAACACCCTTTAATTTAAACACTCACCGCATTTGAACATCCTGGGTGACCTCCGTAAAGAGCGAGCAATTTGCAAAATTTTTATGTTTGCGTGGTTTATCTTACCCCTGAGCCATCGCGAACCCGTGTGATCCAGTTTCCTTTTTTCACAATGTAGTCGTCAGTTTGTGATTTCAATGCGACTCGCTGTAAGCTTATCTGCAATAGCACGTTATTGTGTACCTCCGAATCTTTTTTTCTTTGTTTGGTGTTTAACGTCGTTTTCAACCACGAAGGTTATATCGCGACGGGGAAAGGGGGGAGAGGGGATAGAGCCACTTGTCAATTGTTTCTTGTTCACAAAAGCACTAATCAAAAATTTGCTCCAGGGGCTTGCAACGTAGTACAATGTATTACCTTACTGGGAGAATGCAAGTTTCCAGTACAAAGGACTTTAACATTTCTTACATACTGCTTGACTAAAATCTTTACAAAAATTGACTATATTCTATACAAGAAACACTTAACAAGGGTAAAAAGAGAAACAGAATCCGTTAGTCGCCGAATCTAAGCGCAACAAACGGCTGCAATTCACACGAACTGGAGCGGTGGCAGTTGACTGTTCAGAGGAACGGGCACTAGGCACAACCGTCGTCTGCTACGAGAAAGACGGTTTGTGTGACACGTTTCCAGGCTTTTCTTTTTTTAAACTTTCAAAGCTTCGAATTGTACTTATCTTGTCTTGATGAACAAATAATTATTTTATGATTTAAGAATGTTTGTGTAATAAGCTGTCAATTTATTATCTAGATTTTAAAAGTTAGCTCTAGCGCCAAAACGAGGCGCCTGATTTGCCGATCAGACGGTCCACAAAAATAAATTCCTTGAACATTGCTCGCTTTTTACGTATAGACCTAGGATGTTCTGATGCGGTGAGTGTTTAAACGAAAGGGTGTGTGTA
>NC_090260.1:29865011-29870391 GCF_037325665.1 Littorina saxatilis | reverse complement strand
TGCGAATTTCAGTGTTTAGCGGATTACGACCAAGAATAAACCGCCAGCACGTCCGTATGCACGCACGCACGCACACACTAACGCACGTACGGAAGGCCGTACACACGTACGCGCGCTCACACTCACTTGCACACATGCTCGCACGCACACACGCACGCATTTACACGTTGACTGGCATGCTTCGCAATGACGAGTACCTATACAGAGCGGCGGTCGATGAGCTTGTGGGGTGGTGTGACAGAAACTACCTAGACCTAAACGTCTCCAAAACAAAAGAACTCATTGTCGACTTCAGGAGAGAAAAGCCAGAACTTCAACCAATCACCATCAAGGGTCAACCAGTTGAGACTGTTAAGTCGTATAAGTACCTGGGCATGGTAATTGATGATAAACTGGACTGGACTGAACACATCCGCGCTTGCTGCAAAAAGGGCAACCAGAGACTCTTCTTCCTCAGAAAACTGAAGAAATTCAGGGTGGACCAAAAAATCATGTCACTGTTCTTTCAGTCAGTAGTACAGAGCGTCACGCTATACAACATCGTATGCTTCCTTGGGAGCGCAAAGAAGACGGATGTTGATCAGCTGGGGAAAATTATCAGAACTGCTGAAAGAATCATCAAAGAAGAACTGCCAAGCATCAACTCCATCTACGAGAAGACAGCCATCAGAAAGCTAAATAAGATCCGGTCAGATCCATCTCACCCTCTCCATCCCGTCCTCGCAGCTCAGACTCCAGCCCGATCAGCATCGAGGAGGTTGCGCTCCTTCAAGTGCCGCACTAACAGGTTCCTGGACTCCTACTTGCCCTCTGCTGTCAGGCTACTCAACGCCACGACCTGAAGCAGCCTGTGTGATTTGCCGCCAACTCCGCAGCGATGGGCACTTTGGTGCATGTGTGGGTGCGCGGATGTTGATCCGCTGGTGTGAGTGTGTGTGTGTGTGTGTGTGTGTGTGTGTGTGTGTGTGTGTATGCCTGTGTCTGTGTGAGCGTCTGTGTGTGTGTGTGTGTGTGTGTGTGTGTGTGTGTGTGCATGTGTGCTTGTGTGTTGTGATCGTGTGACTGTGTGTATGTATGTGTTTGTGTACAAGTGTGTGTGCGGGTGCGTACGAGTTTGTAGAATGCTCTTGGTCTTGATACACGCGCATGTGTTATCTATCCATGACCTTTTAAATCATGCCTGTGTGCCATTATTACCCACTCAATCTGAATATATTTTATTGTTTTTAGTTAAACTGAGATAGAGAGAGATGGCGAGTGAGAGAGAGAGAGAGTGTGTGTGTCTGTGTGTGTGTGTGTGTGTGTGTGTGTGTGTGTGTGTGTGTGTGTGTGTGTGTGTGTGTGTGTGTGTGTGTGTGTGTCTGTAAGTGTGAGTGCTGCGAGAGACGCTCAGGATGTTACATGTGTTTTAATGCAATTCTAATTCTAAGTTTACAGCAAATATGAAGCGGGCTAGAGTTATTAGTTTTAAGTGCAATCGTTTAATTCTTAATACATGTGATGTTTTTATGTCTGTGATCGCCTGACACTGTAAGGCAATTTTCCTTGTTTTTATGAGGACAGTAAACATTTTGAGTCTTGAGTCTTGAGTCTTGAGTCTACACGTGGATGCACATGCACGCACACACACACGCACACGCACACACAATATAGACGCAGACATACACACACACACACACACACACACACACACACACACACACACACACACACACACACACACACACACACACACACACACACACACACACACACACACACACACACACAGTGTGAACGTCTACTACTAATCTTATTACGGCCACAACAGGCTGCGTGATAACCTCGACTTGATTTACCTGTGAATGGACATTGACAAGAACGCTTAATTGGCTGAAAGATTGTGCGCAGTTTACAAGCACATCTTATCAAGTTTGCGTAATCGAGGCGGATAGGCAAGATTGAGCAGACAATTTAACAAGTATGAACTAGTTACGCACGCTTTGTCAATGTGCACTTTGCCGCGACTCTTGAAGATTCCTCGCTTTTCGTGTGAGATCTGTCCGGTCTAATTACTTGGGAACAGTAGAATATGTCTATTACGATTAAAATTAATTAGAACTGGTCCTTTGAGACAGCTGGTCGTTATGGAAAGCGTGGAGAACATCCCAGATACTGGGGAACTCCTTAAAACTGCATGGGATACTTTGTGGTTATCGATCATGACTCCTGTGTTTTCTAATGCATGACAAGGTTATCGATCGTGATATATGTGTAATAGTATGTTTTGTTAATATGTAAAGCAACATTATTTACCATTCAGTAAATGCCAACCAAATCTCGAAATTCGAAGTCAAAATGGCGTTGAAACGTGGACATGTAAAACATTAAAGAAAAAAGAAAGAAAAAAAGAAGAAAAAACACGCACACAAATTCAAGACCAACGACATTATTTTACCAGAAATACGCACTAAGGATAGTTAAATTAATGATAACATGATCGCTTTCACGTGAAGGCTTAATTGTACCTTTTAGTCGCTGGAATATTCAAGGGGCTCGATCTTGCCGGCGCACACACCCCTATGCAGATGTATGCGCCAGTCAAGGTTATTAGAATACTTTCACAGGTGCACAACCTGAGTACTTAAAATGAACTTGCCTCAGGCAAAAGAGGTCTTAACTTTGAAGCGATCCTGTGTACTGTGATATTGCTACAGGATTTTGTTGATCGCTTTGGTTTAAACAGTTTTATTCAGTTGCATAAATACAAAGCCGTAATTGAAAGTTGTAATTAAGGGAGCACAACAAGATAAACTTATAAATGTGCTCTTAGAAACAAACGAGTAATGTGGCGGACAATATTGTAAATGCATGATATTTAAACAAATGAAAACAAGAACAACAACAACGATAACTATAGCAACAGTGGTACGGAAATCTCACACACACGACGCACCGCACACACACGCACACACACACACACACACACACACACACACACACACACACACACACACACACACACACACACACACACACACACATCGCTTTCTGTTTCTTGCATTTGCACTTAGCGCAGTATACGAGAAACACCCCGATTGAATTAAGCTCAGCTTTGAGATGTGAGTGAGTGTATAATAATGCGAAAAGAAAGAAAAATCGCTCATAACTCTTTGCACTAAAGATTAAGGACGGTTTACATCCACATCACACGCATCAACAGAAAACTAGAATACTTCACACAATAGGTTATACACAATCACTATTCGCATATTAACAAGTTTGCGTGAGCTTGGATATAAAAACAAAGCTGTTCAAATGTACAAACCAGCAAGTCTGATCGACTCTATTGATGATAAATGTGATTTTATCCTACATACGCGAGAGAGACACTCGTGAGATAATAATCGTTCAAATCACACGTGTGTATATCATGTAAATGAGGTCATGTCAAGCAAGTCTGGCAGGGACCTGTTTTTCCACTGCTTATGATGCCAAAGTCACCGAGACAAACGTCATTATATAAAAAAAATTGCGCTCGCTAATTACCCTCGATGAATTTTTTGAACTAATACGTCACGCCACACTTTCAGAGTGACGTTTCTTTACTTTGAGGTAATAGATTGCACGAGGCTTTAGAAGAGATCGAGGTTCAAAAACAAGCGTCTTCCAGTTAGCTGCCTCGACTGCAGGACATTTTCATTAAAATACACGTAAGTACAATATGACGGATAAACAGAATACCACATGGCTTGCTGTTTCGTACCAGATTTACACTCGTTGCTTTTTGAAATAGTGAACAGCTCGCTTTCGCTCGCAGTTCAATATTTAAAAAAAACAAAAACTTGTGTAAATCTGGTACGACACAGCAAGCCATGTAGTGTTCTCTATTTACGCCCTCACGTTGAAACCATTACAGGGGCATGTTTCCGGATAACGATCGTCTGTCATATGAGCGTTGATGCGTTGAGCTGTCGTTATGCCGCGCCATACATGGCCCAGCTCATCCGGATTCAGCGTGTTTTTATATCGGAGTGGTCCTTCTCCCAGACTGGTGGCTTTACAGGGCTGTCGAGTCCAGTCTACCCGGCTATTTGGCCATAGCTGGCTGGTTTGTTTATCTGAGGTGACCTTCCCCAGGGCTAGAACTTAAGATGCGGCTCTTGATCGCATGATGCTCCCGTCATTGGAGACCTGGGGTATTTCTTGAGTGTAACAGTGCCACCTGTTACCCCGCCCCATCCTGTTGGAAGCACCGCCAGTTGGTCCGCGACTGCTTATTCGTCCTGGCAAGCCTGGCTTATTTCGCAGCTAACCTCCATATCTGAAGGCCATCTCACTATCCGCCACCTGTGAACGCGCCTGGTTGGGGGTGGTCGCCCCTACTGTCCCAGGGGATAACGATCAAAGTTTAGTTGCCTGTACAGTCTTGACCGGTGTGCGTAACACGTTAATCAGCTGAACTGGTCAAGGAAATCTTGCAGTCGCACATAGATCAAGCTTTTTGCACTGGTCAAGGTTAACACACATTTTTCAGGTGCATAACACAATCATGTAACACGGAGTACTTAAAACTGGATTTTGCTGCAGGCAAAAGGGGGCCCGGTAGCTCAGTTGGTAGAGCACTGGACTTGTGATCGAAAGGTCGCAGGTTCGAATTCGGACACGGGTCAACTTTATGTGCAGACCCAGAGACGGAAGCCATGTCCCACCCCCGTGTCATCGCAATGGCACGTAAAAGACCTTGGTCATTCTGCCATAAGTGCAGGTGGCTGAATACACCTAATCACGCAGACACCTGGGTAGCGCGACTCCGTTGCTGCTAGCTTTCCACTGGGAGGAAGCGACCCGAATTTCCCAGCGATGGGACAATAAAGTAATGAAAAATGGAGATAAAAAAATTATTACATACGGATTTCGTTGATCGCTTTCTTGTATTTGCGCCTATTGCAGTAAATTAGAAAGCGTCGGTTGTAGCTCGGCTTGGAATCCTGGGTGATTGTGAATGCGAATCTCCTTTTCTTATCAAGTTCTTCTTCTTCTTCGTTCGTGGGCCGAAACTCCCACGTTCACTCATGTTTTTTGCACGAGTGGGTTTTTACGTGTATGACCGTTTTTACCCCGCCATTCAGGCAGCCGTACGCCGCTTTTGGGGGAATTGTATGCAAATAAAAGTAACTAGAACACTTGACGCACTAGATTATGCAGACTTGATGTGCACGTCTTATCAAGTTAACCGTGGCCTAGTGGTAAGGCGTCCGCCCCGTGATCGGGAGGTCGTGGGTTCGAACCCCGGCCGGGTCATACCTAAGACTTTAAAATTGGCAATCTAGTGGCTGCTCCGCCCGGCGTCTGGCATTATGGGGTTAGTGCTAGGACTGGTTGGTCCGGTGTCAGAATA
>NC_090260.1:29842511-29860011 GCF_037325665.1 Littorina saxatilis | reverse complement strand
CTGATCTACCGGTAGATTTTACCGGGTAAAAAAGTCACTTATGGCGTTCCATAGTTCTCAGTCAGTGTCTGCCTAAAAGTGTCACTTTTGCCACACTAACATTAACCTTATAAGGCCAAAAAAAATAGGTCTGTTTACGGTAACCCGACCGACCCTAGTTTTTAGGCCCGACCCTAATCTTTTTTTTGGATCGTCTGAAAAAAACCCCAAAAAAACGCATCCAAATTTTGCGCTCAAACAGCAGACGACAGAAGGGAAGTAAGCTAAAAGTACTGTTTATAGTTATGTTGGGCAAAAACAGGAATTGATGAGAAGAAATGAACTGTGAAACATCATAGAGAGGGGAGAAATTTTTTTTTAAAAAGAAAATGGAAAAAAAAAAAAAAAAAAAAAAAAGCCGACATACCGACCCTATTTTTTCACCCTATGTTACCGTAAACAGACCTATTTTTTTTGGTCTAATCTAAACAACGAAATGACTGTGGTGAGATGAACAAAGTTAAAAAAGAACAAGTCGCGTAAGGCGAAAATACAATATTTAGTCAAGTATCTGTCGAACTCACAGAATGAAACTGAACGCAATGCCATTTTGTCAGCAAGACCGTATACTCGTAGCATCGTCAGTCCACCGCTCATGGCAAAGGCAGTGAAATTGACAAGAAGAGCGGGGTAGTAGTTGCGCTCAGAAGGATAGCACGCTTTTCTGTACCTCTCTTTGTTTTAACTTTCTGAGCGTGTTTTTAATCCAAACATATCATATCTATATGTTTTTGGAATCAGGAACCGACAAGAAACAAGATGAAAGTGTTTTTACATTGATTTCGAAAATTTAATTTTGATCATAATTTTTATATTTTTAATTTTCAGAGCTTGTTTTTAATCCAAATATAACATATTTATATGTTTTTTGAATCAGAAAATGATGAAGAATAAGATGAACGTAAATTTGGATCGTTTTAAAAAAATTGTGTTTTTTTTAACAATTTTCAGATTTTTAATGACCAAAGTCATCAATGAATTTGCCACCTAGCTGAAATGCAATACCGAAGTCCGGCCTTCGTCGAAGATTGCTTGGCCAAAATTTAAATCAATTTGATTGAAAAATGAGGGTGTGACAGTGCCGCCTCAACTTTTACAAAAAGCCGGATATGACGTCATCAAAGGTATTTATCGAAAAAAAGAAAAAAAAACGTCCCGGGATATCATTCCCTAGGAACTCTCATGTAAAATTTCATAAAGATCGGTCTAGTAGTTTGGTATGAATCGCTCTACACACACACACGCACAGACACACACACACACACACACACACACACACACACACACACACACACACACACACACACACACACACACCACGACCCTCGTCTCGATTCCCCCCTCGATGTTAAAACATTTAGTCATAACTTGACTAAATGTAAAAAAGAACAGCACAAGACAGTACGAAATATGCATCAACACGTTCAACACGTACCGTCTTGTGCTGTTCTGGTATCGATGAGTACAGGTATCTTTTTTATTTTTTTATTTTTATTTTTAAACTTTATTTACCTTATAAGTAACAACAGATCTACCGATTCTGTCACAGATGCCATACAGTGTCCAGATCTCAGCGAAGAAGCTGCCCGGCGGTCAGTAGTGTTGAGTACACTCAACACAACCATCACGGCGGTGGTCAACGTCACGTGTTCATTTCCTGACCATTCATTGGTTGGGACCAATCAGCTGACATGCAACGCGTCAGGCGATCAGGCGTCAGCACTTTGGTCACATCCGCTGCCGGAGTGTTCAGGTTTGGTTGATTTTTGTTGTAGATTTTCCTTTCTTTCTCTTTTTGCCTTTTTACATTCAGACAAGTCGTTCTCTCTCTCTTTCTCTCTCTCTCTCTCTCTCTCTCTCTCTCTCTCTCTCTCTCTCGCTCGCTCTCTCTCGCTCGCTCTCTCTCTCTCTCTCTCTCTCTCTCTGTATCTATTTCTCTCTCTCTCTCTCTCTCTCTCTCTCTCTCTCTCTCTCTCTCTCTCTCTCTCTCTCTCTCTCTCTCTCTCTCTCTCTCTATCTCTCTATAAGTTAGAGAGAACCGGGTGTATTTCAGTGCAATCGCTTGACTGAATGGTTAATCAAGGCTCTGCGTTCTTGATTATTCTTGGGGTGTGGGGGAGGGGGGTCCAAGTAACGCGTATTGAAGAAAAATTTAACAAACTACGGAAATAGCTCTGTTGGGTTTATTATAGTTTGTGGAAGAGTGATTAGTCTTGCTTTTGCTGAGGCAAACTTTCTGCACGTGCTACTTGTCAACGTGTTTTAGACACATTCCTCGCTAGTAGTAGTGACTGGCCCATCATGTCACGTGGGAAAGTTTGCCTCAATAAAAGCAAGAGTGTTCACTCTTTCACAAACCTGACAGTGTAATTTCCCAACCATCGTCTGTTGATAGTGGTCAGGCAGGCAGGTAGTCAGTCTGTCTGTCTGTCTGTTCGCACAGCGGTCTGGCTATCAGTCTGTTTGTCTGTCCTCGAATTCTGCGAATGACATTAGCCGAATTTAAGCGTGTGTGCCTCGGTTGTGTCTACGGTCGACTCTGGCGTTATGTCTGTTTTGCTTAATCACCTGAGAACGGCACAGTTTCTCATGCTATTATAATAATAATGAGGATATGTTTATGGCGCAAGTCCTAAAACAGTTCTAAGCGCCTCACAAAAACATGCATAAATAAATAATGCTGTACACCATTCCAAATCAAACAATAATAAACATGGAAATATACTTTTACGCTTTACACTTTACCATTAATTATAATTTTTGTTTGTTTGTTTTCTTAACGCCCAGCCGACCACGAAGGGCCATATCAGGGCGGTGCTGCTTTGACATTTAACGTGCGCCACACACAAGACAGAAGTCGCAGCACAGGCTTCATGTCTCACCCAGTCACATTATTCTGACACCGGACCCAACCAGTCCTAGCACTAACCCCATAATGCCAGACGCCAGGCGGAGCAGCCACTAGATTGCCAATTTTAAAGTCTTAGGTATGACCCGGCCGGGGTTCGAACCCACGACCTCCCGATCACGGGGCGGACGCCTTACCACTAGGCCAACCGTGCCGGTGACTAACAACGTATTTGCATGTGATTATTTAGGTCGTCTGCCACTGGCTAATCCATTGGCTGGTGGATCATTTGACCACACCTGTAAAATCATCCTTTCCCGGTTTGACCACAATAGACCAATTCCGGCAATAACTCTGTCGGGTTTGTGCGGGTTTTGAAAGAGATGTGTTTCTCTCGGAACCATTGAGGCAAGCTTTCCCAAGTGACATTATAAGACGGGGACCGTGTAGCTCAGATTGTAGAGCACTGCATTTGTGATCGTAAGGGCAGAAGGTTCTTCTTCTTCTTCTTCTTCTTCTTCTTCTGCGTTCGTGGGCTGAAACTCCCACGTACACTCGTGTTTTTTGCACGAGTGGAACTTTACGTGTATGGCCGTTTTTTTACCCCGTCATTTAGGCAGCCATACGCCGTTTTCGGAGGAAGCATGCTGAGTATTTTCGTGTTTCTATAACCCACCGAACTCTTGACATGGATTACAGGATCTTTTTCGTGCGCACTTGGTCTTGTGCCTGCGTGAACACACGGGGGTGTTCGGACACCGAGGAGAGTCTGCACACAAAGTTGACTCTGAGAAATAAATCTCTCGCCGACCGTGGGGACGAACTCACGCTGACAGCGGCCAACTGGATACAAATCAGTGGCGGACACTGACGGGTCAGTATTATGCACAGACTCGGAGACGGTATCCATGTCCCAGCCCCGTGTCACCTCAGTGCAGGTGGCTGATTACACCTACACATGCACACATCTGCAGGGTAGCGCGACTCTGGTTTCTGCTAGCTTTCCACTGACTGACTATTAGGGTTTAACGTCCTCTTAGACCAACTGGTCTATATTGGGACAGGTATTGGTAATACGTTGAAGATAATGGTGTGATACTTTGACTCGAACAAGCCCGCTGTGGCTGTCGTCTTCGACACACCAGCATTGGGTTTGTCTCGTCAAAGTATCGACATACGATCATGATAATCGGAGACGAGAGATGATGCATGCGTGTCTTCGTGTTTTTGAGTGATTCCGGCCTCCATTTTGTTTTACACAAACTCATGATGACGTCTGCCATAGTTTGCTTAGTGACGTGTCTTTTTGTGCATGATGTGGTGATCTACCTGATCTAAATTTAGATCCAAAAATAGGTCAAGACCAGCCGGGTCCGAGTACGAAATTAATTCGTAAAAAAATCGCAGTTCTTGACTCTTTGGGGTGCAAGTCAATGAAACTTGGTAGTTCTTCTAACGGATAGCTGCCTGAGGTATGACTAAAAGTCCCAGGGGCTCCGTGTACCTGGTTTTAACAAGTTCAGTACCTTTAAGAAAACGTGCCTCAGTGTTTTCACAATCCATACAAACTTGACAGAGTTATATCCGAATATCGTTATTGGAATAACATTGTTGTAGTTGTAGTGTTTTTCATTCCAGGAAACGACACCGGATTATCGGATAGAGAGGCGATTATCATCGGCGTCAGCTGCGGAGTCGTTTTCATCATTCTTGTCATCCTTATCATCGTTGCCCTTTGCTACCACAGAACAAAGGCTTACACTCGCAAGAAAAGGTATGGTACGCGGAGACCGAGGCACAAGCGTGCATAGGGGAAGGGCCCCTAATATGGACCACTTTTTGTTTCTTGCTCAAAACTAGCTTGTTTTCGTGCAAAGAAGTTTCATTTTGTGCTTGGTAGTCCTTCTTTCTTAGGTTAACCGTTAGGCCTAATTAGAGTAAAATAGCTTTGATACACATTCAGCAAAAATTAAATGCAGAAAAAATCACAAAGGGTCCATATTAGGAGCCTGGGCGCCTAATATGGACCAGTCAAGCGGCCTTCACGAATCACTGTAAAAAGCCCCCTATATTTCAAAATAACATGATACAACTTAGTGTACAAGTCAGCCTAATTAAAATATGCTCTAGATTTATCTGTTTCGGGTTGATGAGAGCATTATTTGAAGCACACCAGGAAACTAAAGAAGCTTATCAAAAACAGAGTGAAAATAAGTGAAATTATCAACTTCCACGAAAAGAAGACTTTTCGTTGCATTTTTTTTAAATCTCGAGGGCTAGTAATAGGTTATTACCAGCTAGCTTCTTAATTAATTAATGAAAATAGCCTTTAGCTTTTATTTTCTTCGATTTGTTGAAGGTGGTCCATATTAGGGGACTCGCACATACTTTGAGATTTTGCTATTATTTTTTGTTTGCAGTAGAAACTCGGGGTCAACACTGCTAAAATGTAACACATACGGTTTTATTTGTCATATGTAGCAATTTTTGTGTGATAAAAGCTTTGGCTGTGGACAGAAACGAGTCCTTTTTAGGCAGCAAATTTAGAGTGAACGCTGCCAAAAGTGAAAAAAAGAGAAACAGCCTAACGGTTTTGAGATTTGTGACATGTGCAAGTTATCCAGAGAGGGTAAATACAGCGAATAAAACTTTTTTGAGCGCTCTAGCGCCGTTAGTTTGTTAGAACAGGAGGTGGTCCATGATATTAGGAGCCGGTCCATATTAGGAGTCCTTCCCCTACATCCGCGCACACATTGACACGAACACGCATCACTGCACACTCACACACACACACGCACACGCACGCACGCACGCACGCACGCACACATACACACACACACACACACACACACACACACACACACACACACACACACACACGCGCACGCACGCGCGCTACTCATTTTTTAGGTTCACATGTTGCCTGTAACACAAATTCGTATGAGGAAAAAATATACTTCACTCGAATCTCTGAACGCCATAACATCTCACAGAGCTTGGTAGATGAGAGGGCTCTCTGCATAGTTGTGATAACGGGGTCAGGAAGACAAACAGATACGAGGGCCCTTCAGATATTTTCGAGATCGCTGTATGACGATAGAACAAAATTGTGTAACAAAGCTTGCAGGGAACATAGAAACGGATGTTTGTGTTGTCTGTTATCATTCGTCGTTTGAATCTGCGCCCAGTGTGTATATTCTCAGAAATATCCCACAACAGATACTGACATGTCACAATTGCCAATGTATATCTTCGCCAAACCGTTAATTTCCTCGTGATTATTCTTTCTCAATAGACTTCGCAGTGTACACTGTCTTCATCTTGAATCAGAATGTTTCTCCTGTTCGTTTTTACACCCCCGGTATAGGGGTGTGTATAGGATTCGGTCGATGTGTTTGTTTGTTTGTTTGTGTGTTTGTGTTCGCATATAGATCTCAAGAATGAACGGACCGATCGTCACCAAACTTGGTGAACAGGTTCTATACATTCCTGAGACGGTCCTTACAAAAATTGGGACCAGTCAAACACACGGTTAGGGAGTTATTGGTGGATTAAGATTCTACAAGGACTTATAGAGGGACATATTAATGGTCAAAGGGAAATAACCTTCTCAGTTGGTGGCAGTGAGAATGGTAAGGACGGGGGTGTTTTTCCTACCTCGGAGGAATTTCTTGTTAAGTTATAAATCTTGTATCTGCCACCCGGAGTTTTGTGTTGTTGGTGTTGTTTTGCTCTTGTCATTTTCTTCTTGTATGACCTTTACGTTTTTACATTTAGTCAAGTTTTGACTAAATGTTTTAACATAGAGGGGGGAATCGGGACGAGGGTCGTGGTGTATGTGTGTGTGTGTGTGTGTGTGTGTGTGTGTGTGTGTGTGTGTGTGTGTGTGTGTGTGTGTGTGTGTGTGTGTGTGTGTGTGTGTCTGTCTGTCTCTGTCTGTGCGTGTGTGTGTGTAGAGCGATTCAGACCAAACTACTGGACCGATCTTTATGAAATTAGACATGAGAGTTCCTGGGAATGATATCCCCGAATATTTTTCTCCTTTTTGCGATAAATACTTTTGATGACGTCATATCCGGCTTTTTGTAAAAGTTGAGGCGGCACTGTCACACCCTCATTTTTCAATCAAATTGATTGAAATTTTTGTAAAGCAATCTTCGACGAAGGCCGGACTTCGGTATTGCATTTCAGCTTGGTGGCTTAAAAATTAATTAATGACTTTGGTCATTAAAAATCTGAAAATTGTCATAATTGTTTTTGTTTATATAAAACGATCCAAATTTACGTTCATCTTATTCTACATGATTTCCTGATTCCAAAAACATATATATATATATATGTTATATGTGGATTAAAAACAAACTCTGAAAATTAAAAAATATAAAAATTATGATCAAAATTAAATTTCCGAAATCGATTTAAAAACAATTTCATCTTATTCCTTGTCGGTTCCTGATTCCAAAAACATATAGATATGATATGTTTGGATTAAAAACACGCTCAGAAAGTTAAAACGAAGAGAGGTACAGAAAAGCGTGCTATGCAGCACAGCGAAACCACTACCGCGCTGAACAGTTTCACTCCGTTATGCACAAGCGGCGGACTACGGTCACTGTGAAAAAATGCAGTGCGTTCAGTTTCATTCTGTGAGTTCCACAGCTTGACTAAATGTAGTAATTTCGCCTTACGCTACTTGTTTGTAATGGTGTCGAAAGGATGTCGCGATTCTAGATTTGCTTCATAAGGTTTATAACGATGATGATGATGATGATGATGATGATGATGATGATGATGATGATGATGATGATGATGGGATGATGAGGATGATGTTGAGGATGACGACGACGACGACGACGACAATGATGAGGGTGATGATGACGATGATGATGATATATCATATCATTGCTTTATTTTCAGAAATGAGCGGCTGGCAGCGACGTTAGAACGACTCTCAATCCGAGACCCTCTAGACGAGCTGGTGAGACGGGAGTCGAGACGTAGTTCGTTTGGAAACCCTGTCTACACTGTCACCTCGGCTGACGAGTCTGACACCGACAAAAGAGTTGGGTGAGTGTGTGTGTCGTGTGAGAGAGAGAGAGAGAGAGAGAGAGAGAGAGAGAGAGAGAGAGAGAGAGAGAGAGAGAGAGAGAGAGAGAGAGAGAGTGTGTGTGTCTGTGTGACTGAGGAGAGGGGGAGGGGGGGGGGGGGGTCGGGAGTTGGGTGGGGGGTAGATGAGGGGGAGAAAGGCTTAGGAGATTTGAAGTCGTGAGGTTTAAAAATGTCACCCTATCTCGCAATAAAGAAATGACAGTTCTACGGAATTTCCAATGTATTCATGTATGTATGTGTGCGTTTTTGTCTGTTCATTTGTTTATATATATAGAGATACGTAGTGCCGAATTCGCGGAATCGGCAGCCTTTTTGCCCATTACCCGAAATCGGCAGCGGTTTGCCTGTTTGTATATCTATATTTTTGTGTGTGTTATTTGTTATTTTTTTAATTTGTTTTGATCAACAATGTTCATTTTTATGTATGACTGTATCTACCTTGTTTTTTTATTTATGCATCCTTTTTCATTTCAGTAGTATAAACACGATGCATGTTTGAAATTGACCGCTCTTAAAATCTTCAGACTAAACTGACCAGTGCCAGCCGTTGTGACCGCACCCTTGACCATCCCCTGTGTACCCGGCTACCGTGGCATTTTCTGGACACTAATTATTTTGTTTTGTTTGTGTTGATGTTATTATTATTATTATTATTATTTTTTTTTTTAAAGAAAAGCAGCTTAATGTGCTGCAACTGTCAAGCCACCGCCATTTACACCTGAAAAAAAATCATTACCCTGTTTACAAAATTGTAATCGATAGGACGCCTTCCGTGTGGAAGGTTCGGGGTTCGAATCCCAGCTGCTCCTGGTGGTGGAGTGTGGGTGAAGATTTAATCCGATCTCCCAGGTCAACAGTTACGTGCAGACCAGCTAGCGGAGTTCAGATCATGTGGGTTAAGGGTGGAGATTTTTCCGATCTCCCAGGTCAACTTATGTGCAGACCTGCTAGTGCCTTATCCCCCTTCGTGTGTACACACGCAAGCACAAGGCCAAATGCGCATGGAAAAGATCCTGTAATCCATGTCAGAGTTCGGTGGGTTATAGTTACACGAAAATACCCAGCATGTTTCCTCCAAAAGCGGCGTATAGCTGCCTACATGGCGGGGTAAAAACGGTCATACACGTACAAATCCACTCGTACAAAAACACGAGTGTACGTGGGAGTTTCAGCCCACGAACGCAGAAGAAGAAGAATAAGAAATGTACAGATCTTTCAGATCACATTCAAAATCTGATGATGGTCAGATCTTATAGGCTGTGTTCAGACATTGTATATATATATATATACGTTACGAAGATCCTGAACATAGCTTGTAGAACACAACACGTTCAAAACCTTGTTCGGTGCCCCCATTAATGTTCAGTATGTTCAGACCGTCAATCATGATCATTTTCAGAGTTGAACAACGTAGCTGAGTTCAGATCATGTGCAGATCTTGCAGATCACATTCAGAAAGAGAGAATGGTCAGACCTTTCAAGCTGTGTTCAGACATTGTATATCTCGTTACGAAGATCATGATAATAGCTTGTAGAACACGTTCAAAACCTTGTTCGGTGCGCCCCTTGTTGAGTATGTTCAGACCATCAAACACGATCCTTTTCAGAGTTCAGACAGTGTATATCATGTACACCTACACGTTACGGAGATCCTGATCATAGCTTGTAGAACACGTTCAAAACCTTGTTCAGTATGTTCAGACCATCAAACACGATCCTTTTCAGAGTATACTCACGTACTACACGTTACAAAGATCATGATCTTAGCTTGTAGAACACGTTCAAAACCTTGTTCGGTGCCCCCCCCCCCTCCCCCCTCCCCCCACCCCCCTTGTTCAGTATGTTCAGACCATCAACCATGATCATTTTTAGAGTTGAACAACGTAGCGGCGTTCAGACATTGGAGATCATGTACACGTACTACACGTTACGAAGATGATGAACATTGCTTGTAGAACAACTTCGTGAAAACCTTGTTCTGTGAACACCCCCCCCCCCTCCCGCCCCCCCCCCCACCCGTTCCCCCCACCCCCCTTGTTCAGTATGTTCAGACCATCAATCATAATCATTTTCAGAGGCGAACCACGTAGCGGAAATCAGATATCACGCCAGCATTTATCGACCTGGCACTACCCGGGAACGGCCAAACTGTCCAAACTTACCTACGGCCCTTCGCACCTGGCCGACAACTCCAGAACGGGAATCAAACTGCTGTACTTATATACACTTAGCGTTCTTACTTGTGGTCTAGGTTGCCTGTTGGTTCCTTGTTTTGCCGTGCGATTTGGCGTACGCTGTGGTGCTTGAATTGTTATTGAATACGCTTGTCTTGGCTTGGCACTTGTTCACCGTACGCTGTGGTGCTTGAATTGTTATAGAATACGCTTGTCTTGGCTTGGCACTTGTTCACCGTTGGGATTCCTTTGTCACTTTGGTTTGTTTGTTTCCATGGTACACACCTTACTGTGTGGTGCTTTGACATTACATTGACTGGTTTGTCATTGGTTCACGGTAGGGATTTCTTTGTCACTTCGTAACATGTTGTTTTTTTAAAACAATTTTATGGAACACGTTTTACAATGTGGTGCTTTGTTCGCTACCCCCTGGTTCATCGTTGAGATTCCTTTGTCGCTTTAGTTTCTTTGTGATATGGTACACATCTTACATTGTGGCGCTTTGTCAATTACCACTGATTCACAGTTGAGATACCTTTGTCACTTTTGTTTCTTTGTTTTTGAGATAAACATTTCTTTCTTTGGTGCTTTGTTAATGACCATGAGTTCACCGCTGTGATTCCTTTGTCGCTTTAGTTTCTTTACTTTTGATGAGATAAACATTTCTTTCTTTGGTGCTTTGTTAATGACCATGAATTCACCGCTGTGATTCCTTTATCGCTTTAGTTTCTTTATTTTTGAGATAAACATTTCTTTCTTTGGTGTTTTGTTAATGACCATGAGTTCACCGCTGTGATTCCTTTATCGCTTTAGTTTCTTTATTTTTGAGATAAACATTTCTTTCTTTGGTGTTTTGTTAATGACCATGAGTTCACCGCTGTGATTCCTTTATCGCTTTAGTTTCTTTATTTTTGAGATAAACATTTCTTTCTTTGGTGTTTTGTTAATGACCATGAGTTCACCGCTGTGATTCCTTTATCGCTTTAGTTTCTTTATTTTTGAGATAAACATTTCTTTCTTTGGTGTTTTGTTAATGACCATGAGTTCACCGCTGTGATTCCTTTATCGCTTTAGTTTCTTTATTTTTGAGATAAACATTTCTTTCTTTGGTGTTTTGTTAATGACCATGAGTTCACCGCTGTGATTCCTTTATCGCTTTAGTTTCTTTATTTTTGAGATAAACATTTCTTTCTTTGGTGTTTTGTTAATGACCATGAGTTCACCGCTGTGATTCCTTTATCGCTTTAGTTTCTTTATTTTTGAGATAAACATTTCTTTCTTTGGTGTTTTGTTAATGACCATGAGTTCACCGCTGTGATTCCTTTATCGCTTTAGTTTCTTTATTTTTGAGATAAACATTTCTTTCTTTGGTGTTTTGTTAATGACCATGAGTTCACCGCTGTGATTCCTTTATCGCTTTAGTTTCTTTATTTTTGAGATAAACATTTCTTTCTTTGGTGCTTTGTTAATGACCATGAATTCACCGCTGTGATTCCTTTATCGCTTTAGTTTCTTTATTTTTGAGATAAACATTTCTTTCTTTGGTGCTTTGTTAATGACCATGAATTCACCGCTGTGATTCCTTTATCGCTTTAGTTTCTTTGTTTTTGAGATAAACATTTCTTTCTTTGGTGCTTTGTTAATGACCATGAGTTCACCGCTGTGATTCCTTTGTCGCTTTAGTTTCTTTACTTTACGGTACACATCTTACTTTGTGGTTCTTTGTCAATTAGCACCGGTGAAACACGAAATTTTTACTCCACGACAAGTTTACTCCGGAGTAAAAATTTCGTACGAAATTCTTACTCCGAGTACACATTTCGTACGAGAAAAGAACTCCCCAAGGCACGAAAAAAATACTCCGTCCACGAAATTTGTACTCCCCATTTTTTTCACTTCCAGTAAAAATCTCGTACGCGAAAATGGGATTGGGGCGAAGGGATAAAGCCAATACTGTATGTGATCTCGCGCAAACGAATGTCGCGCTAGCCTCCCTCCACTCCTTCCACCACCAAGACTAACAGGGGACAAGGGAGTAAAAATTTCGTACACCTGGCATGGGAAGTTAAATTGCTCGTGTTAGGGTGAAGTAATTTATTCGTTTTTTTATTCGTCAGGGGAGTAACATTTGTGTACGAAATGTTAACTCGGAACTCACCTGTCGTGGGGAGTAATTTTCTCGTGTAATGGGGGAGTGTTTTTTTCGTAAAGGGAGTAACATTTTCGTACGAAATTTTTACTCCGGAGTAAAAATCTCGTGGGAGTAATTTTCTCGTGTTACACCGGTTCACTGTTTGGATACATGTCAATGTCATTTTCGTTTATTTTTTATTTTTATTGTACACATCTTACACTGCGGTGCTTTGTCAAGTACCACGGATTCACACGGTTGAGATAATCTTTATCCCTTTCGTTTCTTTGTTTTTATGGTACACATTTATTTCTGGTACACATGTCTTTTGGTACACGAATAACAACGTGGTGCTTTGTAACCACTGGTTCACGATTGGAAATTATTTGCCCCTGTTGGTTCTTTCTTTGACGGTACGAATTTTTGACTGTGGTTCTGTTACCTCTGTTTCGCCCATACGGGTCAAGACCGCCGCCCCCCTTTGCAAAAAAAAAAGAGAATTTGTTTATGTTTATTTCTTCTTTGCTTTTTTACGGTGCATCTAAATTTCACTGTGTTGATGTGTTGCACATGTGACCACTCCATTTATGATCTTATCTGGTGATCTCTAACTGCTGTTTTTTTGCGTGTTTGTTTGTTTTTGTACACCCCCGGTATAGGGGTGTGCATAGGTTTCGCTCGATGTGTTTGTTTGGGTGTTTGTTTGTGTGTTTGTGTTCGCATATAGATCTCAAGAATGAACGGACCGATCGTCACAAAACTTGGTGAACAGGTTCTATACATTCCTGAGACGGTCCTTACAAAAATTGGGACCAGTCAAACACACGGTTAGGGAGTTATTGGTGGATTAAAATTATACAAGGACTTATAGAGGAACATCTTAATGGTCAAAGGGAAATAACCATTCTCACTCAGTCACTGCCACCAACTGACAAGGTTATTTCCCTTTGACGGTGGTGTTTCTCCTACCTCGTAGGAATTTCTTGTTTTGACTTGACTTACTTGACTTATTCCTGTAGACTCCCTGTGGAGCATAGGGCCGCAACAACTTTGTTTTTGTTTTACCATCCTCTTAACCCTGTCGTGTTGTGGGTTTCATGTTTTATTTGTTGCTTGGAATTCCTGGTTCTTATTCTGTCCTGGTATGATTTTTGTGTACGCACTCCGACAAGACTCACAGTTCTTACACTTCTTTGATAAACTCTCTGTTTCTATCAATGTTAAGTTTATAATTTTTTTTATATATATATATATAGGCAACAACAAAAAAAAAGTCTGTTTACGGTAACCCGATTGACCCTATTTTTTTCGCGCGACCCTAGACCTTTTTTGACATTTGGGGGGAAAAAAAATATAACGTAAAAATATGTTTTTTTGGAAAAAAAAAAAAATCCCGACCTACCGACCCTATTTTTTTGGCCTATGTTACCGTAAACAGACCTCTTTTTTTTTTGGCCATATATACATGTATATGTATATATATTTTTTTTTACATTGTTCGGATTCATTGCAAACGTAAAATTGACTGCAGCGGAAATGGCTCAAGTGCAAAGTGTGTGAAAGATAAAGCCAACAATCGTCAGATAATATTGTTTTTCGGTTTTTTTATGTGACAGGGGAGGCTACCGCTCCTTTCACAGCAGACTCTGCACCCGAGTTGTTGGCCTTTAAGTCAACACCGGTGGATTGTGGAATTCTGTTTGTGATGGGGTCTGGTGGTTTCCGATTGTCTGTATCACTGTACATAAAGGGAAAGTTTGTGTGCGTGCCTGTGTGTGTGTTCTTAATCTAAGACAAATGTCGCCAATGTTTTTACAGAGTGACGTTAAATAAACGATTTTATCATCATCATCATTGTCTGTATGTTCATGGAAACCTTCGGGTTTGCATAACAGTTTTTATAGGGCTAAGAAATTAGCCCTAACATTTTCAATCCTGTTTGATTGCACTTCGCCTTCCGAGGTGATCGTAGTGTTTCGGCACTCGGTTACATTTAAATAATTTGTCACTGCTCTTTTTATATTTAGTCAAGTTTTGACTAAATATTTTAACATCGAGGGGGAATCGAAACGAGGGTCGTGGTGTATGTGCGTATGTGTGTGTGTGCGTGCGTGTGTGTGTGTGTGTGTGTGTAGAGCGATTCAGACTAAACTACTGGACCGATCTTTATGAAATATGACATGAGAGTTCCTGGGTATGAAATCCCCGAACGTTTTTTTCATTTTTTTGATAAATGTCTTTGATGACGTCATATCCGGCTTTTCGTGAAAGTTGAGGCGGCACTGTCACGCCCTCATTTTTCAACCAAATTGGTTGAAATTTTGGTCAAGTACTCTTCAACGAAGCCCGGGGTTCGGTATTGCATTTCAGCTTGGTGGCTTAAAAATTAATTAATGACTTTGGTCATTAAAAATCTGAAAATTGTAAAAAAAAATAAAAATTTATAAAACGATCCAAATTTACGTTTATCTTATTCTCCATTATTTGCTGATTCCAAAAACATATAAATATGTTATATTCGGATTAAAAACAAGCTCTGAAAATTAAATATATAAAAATTATTATCAATTTTTTTTTTTCGAAATCAATTTAAAAACACTTTCATCTTATTCCTTGTCGGTTCCTGATTCCAAAAATATATAGATATGATATGTTTGGATTAAAAACACGCTCAGAAAGTTAAAACAAAGAGAGGTACAGAAAAGCGTGCTATCCTTCTCAGCGCAACGAATACCCCGCTCTTCTTGTCAATTCCACGTGCACTGCCTTTGCCACGGGCGGTGGAGTGACGATGCTACGAGTATACGGTCTTGCTGCGTTGCGTTGCGTTCAGTTTCATTCTGTGAGTTCGACAGCTACTTGACTAAATGTTGTATTTTCGCCTTACGCGACTTGTTAGTAGTTAGCGTCAATATGATCGCCTGCGTTATTCTTGAATTTGTTTTAAGACTGCCCCGTCAATTGGTTGTTTGAATGATGATGACTATCAACTCGGCAACCTCATACATATTTATGAGTTAATTTCGTGTTAGTGCTCTTCTATCAGCGATCAATTTGTAGCTATATATATATATATATATCTTTGTCATGTTTGCCCTTTTTGAATTTATAAACACGAGGAGCAAATTTATATGTCGTCAATGACATCAGGCTTCTGATTTGGGTCAGCTTGTAAGCGTAATTTAATGAAGGCGTTTCAAGAAATGCTTAGTTATACATATGTACGTAGCTGTGAAATGCTTCAGCCAACAAAGTAAATACAGTGGAACCTTCAAAACAAATTTAGAAAATCAAATCGGGTCTTAAAAAGGAGAGAGTCTTAAAACGGGGGTAAATTTACAGAGGTTATGAACAAAAAGCCTGAAAAAGCAAGGTCTTAAAATCATTGAGGGAAGTCTTAAATTGGGGGGTCTTAAAAGGGGGTTCCACTGTATTCCTGCTTTGCATGCAGTGCTGAGAGTCGGGGCTTTGCATTATGTGAAATGTTGGAATGACTCGACTGCGATAAGAGAGAAACCGGCACGGTTGGCCTAGTGGTAAGGCGTCCGCCCCGTGATCGGGAGGTCGTGGGTTCGAACCCCGGCCGGGTCATACCTAAGACTTTAAAATTGGCCATCTAGTGGCTGCTCCGCCTGGCGTCTGGCATTATGGGGTTAGTGCTAGGACTGGTTGGTCCGGTGTCAGAATAATGTGACTGGGTGAGACATGAAGCCTGTGCTGCGACTTCTGTCTTGTGTGTGGCGCACGTTATATGTCAAAGCAGCATCGCCCTGATATGGCCCTTCGTGGTCGGCTGGGCGTTAAGCAAACAAACAACAAACAACTGCGATAAGAGAACCATTCCAACATTTCACATAATTCAAAGCCCCGACTCTCAGCACTGCAAAGAAGGCATACAGTGGAACGCCCCTTTTATCCCTGCGCCTTGAATATGTGCGCTATATAAATTGCATTAAAAAAAAATTTAAAAAAATTAAAAAAAATCCCTGCGCTTAGAACTGTACCCACGGAATACGCGCGATATAAGCCTCATATTGATTGATTGATTGATTGATTTTAAGACCCCTCTCCCCCAATTTAAGACTTCCCCCATTTTAAGACCTTGCTTTTTCAGGCGTTCGATTGTGTATTCGTACAACATTTATTTCTCCTTCTTTTGCTGTTGCCAGAAAACTGTACAAAATATGGGACTACACGAGAACGAGAAAGCAGTTCGTCTTCGCGGATGGACTGGAAGAGTTAGTACAGAAGGGTAAGTGTAAAACATATTGGAAATATCAATTTCATTACTAAACTCTTTCTTTCTTTCTTTATTTGGTGTTAACGTCGTTTTCAACCACGAAGGTTATATCGCGACGGGGAAAGGGGGGAGATGGGATAGAGCCACTTGTCAATTGTTTCTTGTTTACAAAAGCACTAATCAAAAATTTGCTCCAGGGGCTTGCAACGTAGTACAATGTATTACCTTACTGGGAGAATGCAAGTTTCCAGTACAAAGGACTTAACATTTCTTACATACTGCTTGACTAAAATCTTTACAAAAATGGACTATATTCTATACAAGAAACACTTAACAAGGGTAAAAAGAGAAACAGAATCCGTTAGTCGCCTCTTACGACATGCTGGGGAGCATCGGGTAAATTCTTCCCCCTAACCCGCGGGGGGTTACTAAACTCTATCTGCTTTGACTTTATTGATCTTTTGACGATCTCACTTTTAAAAACATTTGTTTAAGACCATCTTCGTTCATTATTTCTCAAACATCCTACCCCACCGAATTCTGTCTCCCACAAAACAAAACAAAAAAACAAAAAAAATACACAGCTTGTAGACTTCACAATAGAGCCAATCATTTTTGTCTTATGACTCACTGACGTATTTGTAACCGACACCCGTTTCGGATATATCTGACAATATTGAAACCCATTCATCAATATTCAGGAGCAGAGAAGCTGAAGCTGTCTGGACCAATCACAGTGGTGCTTGAGGAGGACGGAACCGAAATTGACAACGACGCCGTTTTGCGCGCATGCGCAGGGATGGTGTTCCTCTTGCTCGAGCAGAATCAGGTTTGGAGCAAACCGGAACTGGTTCTATCGGTGCACGAGTACTCGAACAACGTCAACCACTACCGCTATGACGTCGATGAGAAGTTATGACGTCAGGCTCCTGAGTCGACCAAACTTTGAGGAGCTGATA
>NC_090260.1:29835011-29837511 GCF_037325665.1 Littorina saxatilis | reverse complement strand
GTAACATTTCCACAATAAAAAACAAAACAATTTAGATCATCAGTGTTTTAGTGATTCTTGTATTCACATTTCAACAAAAACAAATTTCACAAAAAGGCATGTGCGGGACAAAAAGACATGCATAGTTTTTACCATATCTGATAAAATAGCACTAGATCATTCATAAAATGGACCACACACCAGATCATAAACCAGATCACTTTTTATAACAAGGCCACAAAGCAATAACACGGCACATGTGATATGTCACTTGTATAATATAAAGACACAATATATAATATATTTACAGTGCCTAGCATAAAACTGCCAGTGTCTACAACCACTAAAATTGTAAGAAGCACAAGCACATAAGCGATTTACGCACGCATTACAATGTGGTAACTGGAATGTGACATTAGCAATTTACACAAGCATTACAATGTGGTAACTGGAATACTGACAGCCCACTTTGTCAACATCACGGGCCAACGAATTTAGACACAGCCATCATCGAACGCTGAAGAAGAAGAAGGTAACTGAAAAGTGACATTTTCAATTTACACAAGCACATTACAATGTGGTAACTGGAATGTGAAAATACGTTATTCACCCTCTAACCTACCAGAGTGCGCAATATCGCTCGCTTGAAAACCCTTTTTTTTCTTCAAAATTTGGTGTTTAAAACGTCGTTTTCAACCGTTCAAGGTTATATCGCGACGGAGGGAAGGCGGGTGATGGAATAGAGCCACTTGTCAATTGTTTCTTGTTCACAAAAGCACTAATCAGAAATTTGGTCCAGGGGCTTGCAACGTAGTACAATATATGACCTTACTGGGAGAATGCAAGTTTCCAGTACAAAGGACTTAACATTTCTTACATACTGCTTGACTAAAATCTTTACAAAAATTGACTATATTCTATACAAGAAACACTTAACAAGGGTAAAAGGAGAAACAGAATCCGTTAGTCGCCTCTTACGACATGCTGGGGAGCATCGGGTAAATTCTTTCTTGTCCCAACCAATATGGGACTCCCCCTAACCCGCGGGGTGGGGGGGGGGGGGGGGGGGGGGGGGCGGCGAAAACCCATATGCAGATCCCTGAACGTGGGATAAACACCTACTACAGAGGAACCCCCCTTACAGACCTTCAAAATCTGAGAAAATCACGTTTTTAAAAAGGAGGATAAATTTACAGAAGTTGTGAACAGAAAATCTCAGAAAACAAGGTCTTAAAATGGAGGGAGTCTTAAAATGGAGGGAGTCTTAAAATGGAGGGAGTCTTAAAATGGAGGGAGTCTTAAAATTGAGGGAGTCTTAATATGGAGGGAGTCTTAAAATGGAGGGAGTCTTAATATGGAGGGAGTCTTAAAATGGAGGGAGTCTTAAAATGGAGGGAGTCTTAAAATGGAGGGAGTCTTAATATGGAGGGAGTCTTAAAATGGAGGGAGTCTTAAAATGGAGGGAGTCTTAATATGGAGGGAGTCTTAAAATGGAGGGAGTCTTAATATGGAGGGAGTCTTAAAATGGAGGGAGTCTTAAAATGGAGGGAGTCTTAAAATGGAGGGTCTCAAAATGGGGGGTCTTAAATGAGGGTTCCACTGTACTATACCTCCGTTTCCGTTTCTACCGGCTTCTTGTGGAGTTGGTGCGGTGATCATTTGGAAACCTCGCTCAGCTCTTAAAATGGGGGGATTATTAAATGGGGGGATTCTTAAAATGGGGGGATTCTTAAAATGGGGGGATTCTTAAAGGATTCTTAAAATGTGGGGATTCTTAAAATGGGGGATTCTTAAAATGGGGGATTCTTAAAGGATTCTTAAAATGGGGGGATTCTTAAAATGGGGGATTCTTAAAATGGGGGTACATTTACAGAGGTTGTGAACAGAAAATCTGAGAAAATATGGTCATAAAAAGGGAGGGAGTCTTAATCGGGAGGTTCCACTGTGTAAGTCTTCAATATCCTCTGTGTATACTGCACATATCGCATATCGGCATACGACGAACAAAACATACATCTGGGAAAGCATATACACCTTGCTTACAACTGAAATAATTGGAATAAAAGTCACAAAAGAAAGCGTACTAGGCGTATTTACCATTTCAACTTCCATCATCATATGTGTATACTGCACATATCCGTATATAACATACAAAACGTACATCTAAGAAAGCTTGTTCGCCTTGCAAACGACTGAAATAACTGGAATAAAAGTCACAAAAGAAAGCATACTAAGCGTATCTGCCATTAACTTACATCATGATCATCATCTGTGTATAATGCACATCCTTATTCAACGCACAAAACTTACATCTGGGAAAGCTTGTTCACCTTACAAACGACTGAAATAATTGGAATAAAAGTCACAAAAGAAAGCATACTAAGCGTATGATGCCGTATCTACCATAAACTTTCATCATAATCTTTGTGTACTGCACACCAGTATACTGTACACTGTACAAATACATACATTGGAAAAGCTTGTTCATCTTGCAAACGACTGAAATAATTGAAATAAAAGT
>NC_090260.1:29802738-29832738 GCF_037325665.1 Littorina saxatilis | reverse complement strand
TGGACCACACACCAGATCATAAACCAGATCACTTTTTATAACAAGGCCACAAAGCAATACAGGGCCGGACTAGGCTAAGAGGAGGGGGGAGGGAGGGGGGTTGCCAGTGGTGGTACAGGGGGATGTTCCCTCTGGCGGGGTCAAGGGGCAGAGCCCCTTGTGGGGCCCCTGAAGCTGATGGGTAGGTCATATTCTGAGATAGGAAAATGGTCGCTCCTTGCATGAAACGGCATAAAATAAACAATAATAATAAATAATAAAAAAAATAAGTGAGGTACATGTTTAGGCTGGGGGGGGGGGGGGGGGGGGGGGGGGTTGCGCAACCCCCATAACCCCCCCCCCCGGTAGTCCGGCCCTGCAATAACACGGCACATGTGATATGTCACTTGTATAATATAAAGACACAATATAAAATATATTTACAGTGCCTTGCATAAAGTGCCAGTGTTCTTCGTTTATTTATTTGGTGTTTATCGTCGTTTTCAACCACGAAGGTTATATCGCGACGGGGGAAGGGGGGAGATGGGATACAGCCACTTGTCAATTGTTTCTTGTTCACAAAAGCACTAATCAAAAACTTGCTCCAGGGGCTTGCAACGTAGTACAATATATTACCTTACTGGGAGAATGCAAGTTTCCAGTACAAAGGACTTAACATTTCTTACATACTGCTTGACTAAAATCTTTACAAAAATTGACTATATTCTATACAAGAAACACTTAACAAGGGTAAAAGGAGAAACAGAATCCGTTAGTCGCCTCTTACTACATGCTGGGGAGCATCGGGTAAATTCTTTCTCGTCCCAACCAATATGGGACTCCCCCTAACCCGCGGGGGGTAGTGCCAGTGTCTACAACCACTAAAATTGTAAGAAGCACAAGCACATAAGCGATTTACGCACGCATTACAATGTGGTAACTGGAATGTGACATTAGCAATTTACACAAGCATTACAATGTGGTAACTGGAATACTGACAGCCCACTTTGTCAACATCACGGGCCAACGAATTTAGACACAGCCATCATCGAACGCTGAAGAAGAAGAAGGTAACTGAAAAGTGACATTTTCAATTTACACAAGCACATTACAATGTGGTAACTGGAATGTGAAAATACGTTATTCACCCTCTAACCTACCAGAGTGCGCAATATCGCCCGCTTGAAAACCCTATATGCAGATCCCGGAACGTCGGATAAACACCTACTACAGTGGATTAACCCCCTTTCAGACCTTCAAAGTCTGAGAAAACATGGTCTTAAAAAGGAGGGAGTCTTAAAATGGAGGTCAATTTACAGAGGTTATGAACAGAAAGTCTGAAAAAGCAAGGAGGGAGTCTTAAAATGGAGGGAGTCTTAAAATGGAGGGAGTCTTAAAAAGGAGGGAGTCTTAAAATGGAGGGAGGGAGTCTTAAAATGGAGGGAGTCTTAAAAAGGAGTGAGTCTTTAAAAAGGAGTGAGTCTTAAAATGGAGTGAGTCTTAAAATGGAGTGAGTCTTAAAATAGAGGGAGTCTTAAAATAGAGAGTCTTAAAATGGAGGGAGTCTTAAAATGGAGGGAGTCTTAAAATGGAGGGAGTCTTAAAATGGAGGGAGTCTTAAAATGGGGGGTCTTAAATGAGGGTTCCACTGTACTATACCTCCGTTTCCGTTTCTACCGGCTTCCTGTGGAGTTGGTGCGGTGATAATTTTGGAAACCTCGCTGTGGCTACCTTGCTACGATTATTTTAAAGTTTTAATTGACGGAGCTACTACCAGGGCCTAGCATTGGAAAAAGTGAGTTTAGCTTACAAAGGCGGGGAGTCTGGGGGCCGCAGGAGGCCCCCAGTGTGGTCCAGGGGCAAAGCGATGCCAGAGGAAATGCGTGCTCAAGCAAACTGTCAAACCGATTGAGAATTGAACCGAACGGCGCACAAAACGAAAGCTGGGACTGTTTGGGTTTACCGTTTGGGAATAACAGGTTTTTGCATTTCGGCGTACACCAAATCTAGTTCCGCGTACTGGAGATGTTATTTCGGCGTAAAGTACGCCGAACGGCTTACAATGCTAGGCCCTGTACTACCAATGTCGCTGGAGGGGAAGGGCTTGGAGGCTTCCACTTGCAAAGATTTAAAATCCAAGAGTACTGGGCTGCTTAGCATGCCATCAAACAAACAAAAATAAGTAATTGGAACAAAAGAAAATATACGAAGGCGTACAAAATAAAAATCCAAGTTTCCACTTTCCTGACAAAACTTATATTTTTCTCTGAACCCTAATTTAAAAATTAAAAAAAAAAAAGACGCTCAATTGGCAGATGAAATCTGACGTGAGCTCTGATCAATGAAAACAAAAACTTAATAAGAGAAAGAAAGAAAAAAAAGAAGGAACAAAATTGGTAAACCTAACCTTCCCTTATTTCTTTGGACCTGTCACAGGAAACAAACAGTTGTTTTGGGCCTAAATCAAGGACTACTACTGTGTAGTAGTCCTTGGCCTAAATATATATTACTACAGGGGAACCCCCTGTTTAAGACCACCAGGAATCTGAGAAAATCAGCTCTTAAAATGGGGGGATTATTAAATGGGGGGATTCTTAAAATGGGGGGATTCTTAAAATGGGGGGATTCTTAAAGGATTCTTAAAATGTGGGGATTCTTAAAATGGGGGATTCTTAAAATGGAGGGATTCTTAATAGATTCTTAAAATGGGGGGATTCTTAAAATGGGGGGATTCTTAAAGGATTCTTAAAATGTGGGGATTCTTAAAATGGGGGATTCTTAAAATGGGGGTACATTTACAGAGGTTGTGAACAGAAAATCTGAGAAAATATGGTCATAAAAAGGGAGGGAGTCTTAATCGGGAGGTTCCACTGTGTAAGTCTTCAATATCCTCTGTGTATACTGCACATATCGCATATCGGCATACGACGAACAAAACATACATCTGGGAAAGCATATACACCTTGCTTACAACTGAAATAATTGGAATAAAAGTCACAAAAGAAAGCATACTAATCGTATTTACCATTTCAACTTCCATCATCATATGTGTATACTGCACATCCGTTTACAACATACAGCTTTGCAAACGACTGAAATAACTGGAATAAAAGTCATAAAAGAAAGCATACTAAGCGTATCTGCCATTAACTTACATCATGATCATCATCTGTGTATAATGCACATCCGTATACAACATACAAAACGTACATCTGGGAAAGCTTGTTCACCTTACAAACGACTGAAATAATTGGAACAAGTCGCGTAAGGCGAAAATACAATATTTAGTCAAGTAGCTGTCGAACTCACAGAATGAAACTGAACGCAATGCAACGCAGCAAGACCGTATACTCGTAGTCCACCGCTCACGGCATAGGCAGTGAAATTGACAAGAAGAGCGGGGTAGTAGTTGCGCTAAGAAGGATAGCACGCTTTTCTGTACCTCTCTTTGTTTTAACTTTCTGAGCGTGTTTTTAATCCAAACATATCATATCTATATGTTTTTGGAATCAGGAACCGACAAGGAATAAGATGAAAGTGTTTTTAAATTGATTTGGACAATTTAATTTTGATAATAAATTTTATATATTTAATTTTCAGAGCTTGTTTTTAATCCGAATATAACATATTTATATGTTTTTGGAATCAGCAAATGATGGAGAATAAGATAAACGTAAATTTGGATCGTTTTATAATTTTTTTATTTTTTTTACAATTTTCAGATTTTTAATGACCAAAGTCATTAATTAATTTTTAAGCCACCAAGCTGAAATGCAATACCGAAGTCCGGGCTTCGTCGAAGATTACTTGACCAAAATTTCAACCAATTTGGTTGAAAAATGAGGGCGTGACAGTGCCGCCTCAACTTTCACGAAAAGCCGGATATGACGTCATCAAAGACATTTATCAAAAAAATGAAAAAAACGTTCGGGGATTTCATACCCAGGAACTCTCATGTCAAATTTCATAAAGATCGGTCCAGTAGTTTAGTCTGAATCGCTCTACACACACACACAGACACACACACACACACACGCACACACACACACACACACGCACATACACCACGACCCTCGTTTCGATTCCCCCTCGATGTTAAAATATTTAGTCAAAACTTGACTAAATATAATAAAAGTCACAAAAGAAAGCATACTAAGCGTATGATGCCGTATCTACCATAAACTTTCATCATAATCTTTGTGTACGTGTACTGCACACCAGTATACTGTACACTGTACAAATACATACATTGGAAAAGCTTGTTCATCTTGCAAACGACTGAAATAATTGGAATAAAAGTCACAAAAGAAAGCATACTAAGCATATCTACCATACACTTTCATCATCAATTGTGTGCTCTGCACATCCGTACAAAACACACACTTGTTAACTTTAACCTTGTTGACCTTGCTGACATGTTACTCTGAACACGTTTGTAAGAAACAAAACGCACACATTCCTTGAACATCATGTGGGCTTTAGACTGTACAAGCCCATACACTATGTGAGAGAGAGAGAGAGAGAGAGAGAGAGAGAGAGAGAGAGAGAGAGAGAGAGAGAGAGAGAGAGAGAGAGAGAGAGAGAGAAAGAGAAAGAGAGAGAGAGAGCGAGAGAGAGAGAGAGAGAGAGAGGGAAAGAGAGAGAGAGCAAGAGAGAGAATGAGAATGAGAGAGAGAGAGAATGAGAGAGAGAGAGAGGGAAAGAGAGAGAGAGAGAGGGGGAAAGAGAGAGAGAGGGAAAGAGAGAGAGAGAAATGAGAGAGAGGGAAGGAGAGAGAGAGAGAGGGGGAAAGAGAGAGAGAGAGAGAGAAAGAGAGAGAGGGGGAAAGAGAGAGAGAGCGAGAGAGAGAGAAGGGGAAAGAGAGAGAGAGCGAGAGAGAGAGAGAGAGGGAAAGAGAGAGAGAGGGGGAAAGAGAGAGAGGGAAAGAGAAAGAGGGGGGGGGGGGGAAGAGAGAGAGAGAGAGAGAGAGAGAGAGAGAGAGAGAGAGAGAGAGAGAGAGAGAGAGAGAGAGAGAGTAAATAGTCTTTTAAGTACAATGTACCAATTCAACCAAACAAGTAAATGTGAATTAATGAAACACACATACACGTTACAATTTTTTTCTTGGAAGCTAAAACTCATTTAAAAATCAAGAACACACACACACACACACACACACACACACACACACACACACACACACACACACACATACACACCTTTTACAATCCAGTTGCACCCTTCTCTCTGCTAATAAGGCGAAAGGGTTTTTGATCCCAAGAACACAATGTGACACACACACTTATGATCTCACGCTTATCTCAGATCACAAATCACAACCAGTACCTTGATATGTTATTGTTAAGCGTAAACCTGTCACCAAAACAGATACCATAAAACAAGTTACAGCAAATGTCCACAAGCTGTGTTCTTGTAAAAACATACTGTAACGCAGATATGTACGAATTCATCACTTAAATGCAGGCAAATATCCATTCATGGAAGAAAGAGTTTCAAGGAAATAAATAAGATGTGGAGGGGTGTGTATGTGTGTGTGTGTGTGTGTGGGTGTGTGTGTGTGGGTGTGTGTGTGTGGGGGGGGTGTGTGTGTGTGTGTGGGTGTGTGTGTGTGTGTGTGTGTCCAGGGGGCTGCGTAGGTCCCCTGGTGCCATCACTTAAATGCAGGCAATCCATTCATGGAAGAAAGAGTTTCAAGGAACTAAATAACATGGGGGGGGGGGGGGGGGGGAAGGGGGCGCGTGGGTCCCCTGGTGGGCATCTGTGGGCATTGCCCCCAGAACCTGAGGCTGAAGCATTTTGACCTTTTAAATATGAATGTGACCCCGCTCTGGTGAAAGATGAATTGGGGCATGTAAAGAAAACCACTATTTTGTTGTTGTTGTTGTTGTTTATGCTTTTGCAGAAATCCTCAAAATCTTGGAGATTTGGATGGCCTTTGAATGTCACAAGGAATTTCTGGCAAATCAGAGGTATCATACAGAAATACTCATACTTGTGGTTTTCTTCACAACACTGATGGAAGTTCTAAACATTCCGGCACTCAGGCTTCAAGGCAGTTTAAGTTAACTTAAACACTGTTCAATACTGGGTACAATACTAAATTCAACACAGAGACTGAAGAAAAATTACCAACGTTACTGGGAATTTGGCAGTTAGACTGCAACAGGCTTATGATACACACTACAAGTACATTCGATACGACTGAATAAACTGACAGATTTTACAATGCATTTGGTTGCAAACAGCAAAGAGCACCCATTTTTGCTGAACTGGGATTATTTCTTTATTTGGTGTTTAACGTCGTTTTCAACCACGAAGGTCATATCGCGACGGGGAAAGGGGGAAGATGGGATAGAGCCACTTGTCAATTGTTTCTTGTTCACAAATGCACTAATCAAAAATTTGCTCCAGGGGCTTGCAACGTAGTACAATATATGACCTTACTGGGAGAATGCAAGTTTCCAGTCCAAAGGACTTAACATTTCTTACATACTGCTTGACTAAAATCTGTACAAACATTGACTATATTCTGTACAAGAAACACTTAAAGGACCCCAACAGGCTATTTTTGGTCTACATGCAGCTTAACTCTTACCCCCCGCGGGTTAGGGGGAAGAATTTACCCGATGCTCCCCAGCATGTCGTAAGAGGCGACTAACGGATTCTGTTTCTCTGTAAAAAATGTTAAGTCCTTTGGTGGAGATTTGGATGGCCTTTAAATGTGACAAGGAATTTCTGGCAAATCAGAGGCATCATACAGAAATACTCATACTTGTTTTTTTCACAACACTGATGGAAGTTCTAAACATTCCGGCACTCAGGCTTCAAGGCAGTTTAAGTTAACTTAAACACTGTTCAATACTGGGTACAATACTAAATTCAACACAGACACTGAAGAAAAATTACCAACGTTACTGGGAATTTGGCAGTTAAACTGCAACAGGCTTATGATACACACTACAAGTACATTCGATACGACTGAATAAACTGACAGATTTTACAATGCAATTGGTTGCAAACAGCAAAGAGCTCCCATTTTTGCTGAACTGGGATATCTCTCTCCTTCCTTTAAAGGTCCTTGTCTACATTTTTATACCGAAATCGCCATTTGACCATTAAAATGCAGAGTCTATTATCTACAAATATCAACAATACACCCCCTTTCGATCAGAAAAGACGAAGCCAGTGTAGCCGTTTGAAAATTCATTGTAGTATTCCAGCGTAGTACTCATAGTAGGATATCCTTATTTGGAAAATGCCAAGCGCAAAGCTCCTCTCAAATCCCGTGCATTTCGTGCGTTTATAAAAAAGCGTGGACAGCGCTCCAGTGTCAAACTGTTGCTGCACTTGTTTGGGCGTGGCTATAAGCATAGTGACATGAATTTGATTGGTCAGTATTTTTAGGCAAAGCACATGTTCTCAGCAAACAGAAAACAAAATATTGGAAGCGTGAGTCACGCTACCCAAAAATAAAATCTTTTTTTACATATATTTTTTTTTCTATAATTTTTTTCCCCATGGTTCATTCATCATTTGACATAATTTTGTATCGAAATCTAACCATAAGATTATTGAAACAAGAAGGGCAAAGCCCATACGACTCACATGCTTTACACATTTTTCCTACCAAAATACATGTGACCTTGACCCAAGGTCAAGGTCATCCAAGGTCATACAACACAAAGCTGTTAATTCAAGACATAGGAAGTACAATGGTGCTTATTGGCTCTTTCTACCATGAGATATGGTCACTTTTAGTGGTTCACTACCTTATTTTGGTCACATTTCATAAGGGTCAAAGTGACCTTGACCTTGATCATATGTGACCAAATGTGTCTCATGATGAAAGCATAACATGTGCCCCACATAATTTTTAAGTTTGAAACAGTTATCTTCCATAGTTCAGGGTCAAGGTCACTTCAAAATATGTATACAATCCCACTTTGAAGAGCTCCTGTGACCTTGACCTTGAAGCAAGGTAAACCAAACTGGTATCAAAAGATGGGGCTTACTTTGCCCTATATATCATATATAGGTGAGGTATTGAATCTCAAAAACTTCAGAGAAAATGGGAAAAATGTGAAAAATAGCTGTTTTTTAGGCAACATTTATGGCCCCTGCGACCTTGACCTTGAAGCAAGGTCAAGATGCTATGTATGTTTTTTGGGGCCCTGTCATCATACACCATCTTGCCAAATTTGGTACTGATAGACTGAATAGTGTCCAAGAAATATCCAACGTTAAAGTTTTCCGGACGGACGGACGTCCGGACGTCCGGACGTCCGGACGGACGGACGACTCGGGTGAGTACATAGACTCACTTTTGCTTCGCATGTGAGTCAAAAAAGCAAAAATGTAGACGACCACCTTTAAAGCCATGTGGAATCGTGGTACAGTGGAACCCCCCTTTGAAGACCTCTAACATTCAGGTCTTAAAAAGGAGGGAGTCTTAAAATGACTTAGAATTAGATTTGTGTGTTGGCTTAACGCCCAGTCCACCACGAAGGGCCATATCAGGGCGGTGCTGCTTTGACATTTAAAGTGTGCCGCACACAAGACAGAAGTCGCAGCACAGGCTTCATGTCTCACCCAGTCACAGTATTCTGACACTGGACCAACCAGTCCTAGCACTAACCCCAAAATGCCAGACGCCAGGCGGAGCAGCCACTAGATTGCCAATTTTAAAGTCTTAGGTATGACCCGGCCGGGGTTCGAACCCACGACCTCCCGCTCACTGGGCGGACGCCTTACCACTAGGCCACCGTGTTGCGGTTACTTAGAATTAGATTGTGTGCAGGCTGTCCATAGGGGGCGGGTAAAGACCAGCTCTGGGCTTAAGATCAGCGCATCGCAAGTTCGAATCCAGGCCGGGACTGACACGGGTCAACTCTCTGTGCTGCGAACGCCAATAAGAAGAAGAAGAAGAAGAGAAGAAGAACTCTCTGTGCAGACTCACAGGTGGAATCCAAGGGGAGCATCTCGTTACTCCCCCGTATCGTTACTCCCCCGTATCGTTACTCCCCCGGCTCGTTACTCCCCCAGCTCGTTACTCCCCCGGCTCGTTACTCCCCCGGCTCGTTACTCCCCCGGCTCGTTACTCCCCTGTATCGTTACTCCCCCGTATCGTTACTCCCCCATATCGTTACTCCCCCGTATCGTTACTAACCCTAACCCTAACCCTAAGGGGGAGTAACGAGCCGGGGGAGTAACGAGCCGGGGGAGTAACGAGCTGATCCCGAATCCAAGTCACAACCGCGTGTCACCACTGTGTCACATAACTGACCTCCGTCAATGCCATTCTGCCTAAAGTGCACGCCAATGATTTCGCCTTGACACACAAACACCCTTGCGTAGAGCAGCTGTGTCCGCTAGCTTTCCACAAGTATGAAGCGACCGGAACGACCCAACAATGTCAAGAAAATCTTGAAAACAAATGTTTAACAAAATTTGAAATACAAATTCTGACAGACTGAATGATTTTTCGCAGCAAGCTGCATTTCAACTGACTTTGCTGAGCAGTACATCATCCCCCTTTTTAAGCTGTACACATTGTGTGAAATTATGGCGTCTTGAAGCAAACTTACTAAAAAGTAAAACTGACCTAGATTCTGTGTAAGGTGTTGAAATTGTGACAGACCAAAATCTTGGCGAGGGCTCTGCACTGGTAAGTTGTGTCCCAAAAAAGTATGTAGTTGTATCCTACAGACAACTATAATAAACCTAGATTCTGTATAAGCTGTTGAAATTGTGACAGACCAAAATGTTGGTGAGGGCCTTGGCAAGTCATTGCGCAAAATTGTAAGCTGTAAGCTGTAAATATTTGTGCAAAGCTGAGGCAATCTTTTCAAAGTGATAGTCTTTCGGATGAGACGAAAAACCGAGGTCCCTTCGTGTACACTACATTGGGGTGTGCACGTTAAAGATCCCACGATTGACAAAAGGGTCTTTCCTGGCAAAATTGTATAGGCATAGATAAAAATGTCCACCAAATACCCGTTTGACTTGGAATAAAGGCCGTGAAAGGTGAATGCTCGCCTAATAGGCTACTGAGCTTTACTGGCCGATGTGAATGCGTTATATATTGTGTGTAAAAAAATGTCTGTTTGTCTGTCTGTCTGTAAAAAATTCCATTTCAAACGGCAGAAATTAATATGTAAGCGCCTAGGGCTATATCTAGATTAGGCGCATAAAAAATGATCACAATAATAATAATAATAATAATAACAGTGGAACCCCCTTTTTTTGAGACTTCCAAAAACCTGAGAAAATCAGGACGTAAGGCAGGTGTTTCTTCTTCTTCTTCTTCTGCGTTCGTAGGCTGAAACTCCCACGTACACTACGCGTTTTTTGCACGAGTGGAATTTTACGTGTATGACCGTTTTTACCCCGCCATTTAGGCAGCCATACGCCGCTTTCGGCGGAAGCATGCTGGGTATTTTCGTGTTTCTATAACCCACCGAACTCTGACATGGATTACAGGATCTTTTTCGTGCGCACTTGGTCTTGTGCTTGCGTGTACACACGGGGGGTGTTCGGACACCGAGGAGAGTCTGCACACAAAGTTGACTCTGAGAAATAAATCTCTCGCCGAACGTGGGGACAAACTCACGCTGACAGCGGCCAACTGGATACAAATCCAGCGCGCTACCGACTGAGCTATATCCCCGCCCCAGGCAGGTGTTTTAAAACGAATGTAAACTTACAGACATTACAAACAGAAAATCTGATAAAACCAGGTCTGAAAAAGGAAAGCCTTAAAATGAAAATGAAGGTAAATTTCCAGACATTAAAAACAGAAAATTTGGAATGAGACGAAAAATCGAGGTCCCTTCTTGTACACTACATTGGGGTGTGCACGTTAAAGATCCCACGATTGACAAAAGGGTCTTTCCTGGCAAAATTGTATAGGCATAGATAAAAATGTCCAACAAAATACCCGTGTGACTTGGAATAATAGGCCGTGAAAAGTAGGACATGCGCCGAAATGGCTGCGATCTGCTGGCCGATGTGAATGCGTGATGCATTGTGTAAAAAAAATTCCATCTCACACGGCATAAATAAATCCCTGCGCCTTGAATATGAGCGCAATATAAATTGCATAAAAAAAAATTCAAAAAAAATCCCTGCGCTTAGAACTGTACCCACGGAATACGCGCGATATAAGCCTCATATTGAAAACCAGGTCATAAAATAGAGGGGCGGAGTCTTGAAAGGGGGGGGGGGGGGGGGGGGGGGTGTGGGGGGGGGTGTGGGGTGTGGGGTGGGGGTGGGGGAAGAAGGTTCCACTGTGCTCTTCCGGACTAACGTGACCAAGGCTGTGTCCGAGTTTCTCACATCCATGAACACATGACGCTCCTGCGAAAACATCCATCAACAAGAGTAAACTTCTTCCCTCTTTCTTCCTTCTCCTGAAGCCTGGTCTACTGTCAACTACTCTGAAATAAAAGCCACACAGGTATCTGAGAAAAGGTGAGGGAAATACTGCTGACCGTTACTATAGCAGTTTCTGCTGGGGTGGTCAGCTGCACAGGTGCCTTATATTAAATTTTTGGCACTACTACAGCCTATCACCAGCACTGTCAATGCCGCTCCACGGCAAATTATCTCCCTTTGCTGGTCAGCTTTGTGAAACCATGCCTACAACAAGAAGAGCAAACGCTCGATCGAGTCACTTTCGCAGTTCTGAATATTATATGAGGCATCAGATGGACAGGAAGAAATTGCTATTCACAACACAATACAGATGTAAATAATTTGATGTAAAGAATAATCCTATAAAGTTTGAATCAAATCCGATGAATAGTTTCAGAGATATGATATTTCAATTTTTTTCCTTCAAGACATACCTGTGACCTTGAAAAAGGTCAAAGGTCACCAAAGCAGACGTCAAAGTGTAGAGGTCACTGGGAGTCACGTTCACATAAAATTTGAGCCCGGTCACTTTTATAGTTTCCGAGAAAAGCCCAACGTTAAGTTGTGTGTTGCCGAACAGAAAAGGCTAGTTATCTCCCTTGTTTTTCTGATAACGTTCGTAAAAGGCTACAGATGTAAATACTTTGATGTAAAGAATAATCCTACAAAGTTTCAATCACATCCGATGAACTTTGTCAAAGATATAAAATGTCTAATTTTTCCTTTGACGCTGACCTGTGACCTTGAAAAAGGTCAAAGGTCAACGAAACCATCGTTAAAGTGTAGAGGTCATTGGAGGTCACGACTAAACAAAATATGAGCCCGATCGCTTTGATAGTTTCCGAGAAAAGTCCAACGTTAAGGTGGTGTCTACGGACGGCCGGCCGGCCGGCCGGCCGGCCGGCCGGACGGCCGGCCGGACAGACTAACACTGACCGATTACATAGAGTCACTTTTTCTCAAGTGACTCAAAAAGCTTCAACGATACAGATTTTGTTTCCTTGAAAATTGCTGATCAGTTCTGTAAAACGATGCCTACTAAAAGCTTCAACGATACAGAATTTCTCCCATCAAATTGCTGATCAGTTCTGTTGAACGACGTCTACAAAAAGCTTCAACGATACAGAATTTCTCCCATCAAATTGCTGGTCAGTTCTGTTGAACAACGCCTACTAAAAGCTTCAACGATACAGAATTTCTCCCATCAAATTGCTGATCAGGTCTGTTAAACGACGTCTACAAAAAGCCTCAACAATACAGATTTTTTTCTCCGAGCAAATTGCTGATCAAACGACGCCTACTACAATCTTCAACGATGCAGCAAAAGTTTCCTGTAAGCTGTTCACAGTGCAGTAGGTGACCCAGGTTTCCTCAAGGGGTGTGTTGACTTCGACTATTCAGAGTTTAGGCGGAGGGTTGATAGCTTTGTCCATCGTGTCGTAGTCTTCCAGTGCAAAGTCCTGAGTGTTTTGTAGAAGCATCTGGGTTCTGTTAGGAGAATATCAAAAAACATACATGACGTGTCAAACTGAATTGGCAGACATTCTCACATGATGAATTAGTAATGTATTGCAACTTCTGCAAAGGGGTGAGAGAGGGAGGGACGGTCGAGAGAGAGGGAGGGACGGTCGAGAGAGAGGGAGGGACGGTCGAGAGAGAGGGAGGGACGGTCGAGAGAGAGGGAGGGCATGGGTAAAGAGAGAGACAGAAACAGCTCGAGAGAGAGAGGGGGCCCGGTAGCTCAGTTGGTAGAGCACTGGACTTGTGATCGGAAGGTCGCAGGATCGAATTCGGGCCGGGACGGAGACGGGTCAACTTTATGTGCAGACCCAGAGACGGAAGCCATGTCCCACCCCCCGTGTCATCACAATGGCACGTAAAAGACCTTGGTCATTCTGCCATAAGTGCAGGTGGCTGAATACACCTAAACACGCAGACACCTGGGTAGCGCGACTCCGTTGCTGCTAGCTTTCCACTGGGAGGAAGCGACCCGAATTTCCCAGCGATGGGACAATAAAGTAATGAAAATGAAAATGAAAAAATGAAATGAAAGAGAGAGAGTGAGAAAAGTAGAGACAGGGAGGGAGATAGAGAAGTAGAGGGAGGGAAGGGCGGGAGACGGAGAGAAAGAGCAAACAAAATTGTCATGAGAATCTCTCACACACACAGACAAAGGCAGGCACACATAATCATACTGCAGCACGGTTACCTCCCTTTACAAGATCTGAAACGAGCACATAGCATTCTACCAATCTGTATATCGCTGGGCACTCTCTTTTGCTTAGGATATAGCTCAGTTGGTAGCGCGCTGGATTTGTATTCAGTTGGCCGCTGTCAGCGTGAGTTCGATCCCAGGTTCGGCGGAAATTTATTTCACAGAGTCAACTTTGTGTGCAGACTCTCTTCGGTGTCCGAACCACCCCCCGTGTATACTCAATTGGGTGTGCACGTTAAAGATCCCACGATTGACAAAAGGGTCTTTCCTGGCAAAATTGCTTAGGCACAGTTAATAATTGTCTACCATACCCGTGTGACTTGGAATAAGGCCGTGAAAAGTAAATATGCGCCGACATGGCTGCAATGTACTGGCCGTATAAAATTTCATCTCACACGGCATCACTGCAGAGCGCCTAGAACTGTACCCACGGAATATGCGCGATATAAGCCTCATTGATTGATTGATTAGATGTATCTCGACAGAATGGCTAACGTGACCACTGATGTGATTCAGTGTTCCTGTCATCTGGGAATTTCTGGTGTTGCACCAGTTGTATGTAAACACACCAGGAAAAAAACTAACCTCATGTGTGATCGGTTTGGATTGAATTTGACACTTTTTAATTTTTGATCGTTTTTTGTGGAATGTATCCCTTCTAAATGGGAGCAATAGCCTAGTGGTTAAGACATAAGCCTTCCATGTGGAAATGTGAGTGTTCAAATTCCTGTTGGGTCTGATGGGTTACACTTACAGACCTGCTAGTGCCTTATCCCCGTTCGTGTGTACACGCAAGCACAAGACCAAGTGTGCACGGAAAAGATCCTGCAACTCATGTCAGATTTTGGTGGGGTATACAAACACGAACCCCCCCCCCCCCCCAAATAAAAGGAACGCAAAAGAAGAAGTATCCCTTTTGCAATTCAGACAATACTGTGGAGCCTCCTCTTAAGCCCTTGACTGCCTTAAGACGGGTATCCCCGTCCTGTGCCTGTGCATCCGCGGTGCCTTAGGACGGGTAAAACCGTCTTCTCCGTTCAGGAATTTTCCAGAAATGCTGCGTCACTGCTGACACACAAATACTAGCCAATGGCTGAGTAGGATACCTCATTCTCATGACTAAATATAACTGGTGACCCGATTTTGTGTTATTTCATTTGGCAGTGAAAGGGTTAATTTCATAACTTTTTTTGTGTGGATATTCTGTTCATAATCTCTGTAAATGTACCTCCACTTAAGCCCTGTCCAGACTTGGACGCCGTTTTACGCTCTATGCGCCGCAGGCCGTTTTGTGCGTCGCGCGGGATTTGCCAAGTGGCCACACATCGACGATTTTTTTCACAACGCGGTATCAGTGAGCGGGTCACCTGACAAGAAGGTTCAGTTGCATTCGACTGCCGCGCCGCGAGCAGCTGACGTCATCGCTCTGGTTTGCTCTGATTGGTCAAATTTCCGTCGTTCTATGTCTGTGTCATAGAAATTAGAACACGCGCTATTCTTCTGCAAATAACGCTTCGCGATCATTGCACGCTGCGGTGCGCCCAACGGGGCCGTTTTGAGCATAAGTCAAATGTGGACAGGGTCGGCCGGGAGTGTCTGGACGGGCCTTTTGCCTTTTAGTTGCAGGACTCCAACCTTTCCAAAACTTGATTTTTCTCAGATTTGTTGAGGTTTCTAGTAATAGGCGTTCCAAAAACGAAGGGGGATAAGTCACCAGCAGGTCTGCAAATACACTGACCTGGAAGATCAAAAACAATCTCCACCCTTATCCCACCGGGATTTGACCCCTAAACCTTCCAGTCCCAATCGCACTTGGTAGTCCGACGTCTTAACCACAGTGCTACTCCAGAGAATCACATACAATTAACAAGAGGCGAAGCCTTCAAGGCTCACGTAAGAAATCGACAAACAGTAACACAAACTCAATCACTCCATCACACATACACACACACACACACAGTAAGCATAGGTGACACTGTGCAAGAAAGCGAGACACTAGATCTAGATCTGTCTGTCTGCATGTAGCCTGTAACTTACAGGGACACGACTGCCAACTAGTCTCAAAATAACAATGACCGAGACTTTCAGTAATTCCTTCGTGTGACGTCTAACCCTCTTACGCCATAATGTGACGTCTTCAAATGTTAAAGTTTCTACCACAGACACGCACACACGCACAGACAGACAGAGTTACGATCGCATAGGCTACACTTACGTGAGCCAACAACATGTACACTCACCTCCTTGCAACGAGATCTTTACGTCGCTGACGACAGATGAGGACGAAGACAGTGATGAAGATGGCGGGGACCACGATCCCCATGACAACCAGGGCCACGAAGGTCGTCTCATCCTTCAAGGTCAGGTGATGGAAGAAATCCTTTCCATCGCTTGTGGAGTTGGGAAGTGGTGGAAGCGTCATGTTCCACAAACCTGACACGCAGAAATGTACAGCTAATTACAAGTTAAACCACTTTTTTTAATCACTCTCAGGACTAAATCATTGCTAATTGTATCTTTTTTCATTGCAAAATCACTTTTGTTGTTACCTTGTTCCGCACTTTACACAATAATTGTGACCCTCCACCACAAAATGAGTCGCATGTCATCTCACGCGGTTCTGCGCTAGGCTTAATATAAGTCCGGGGAGGGTCTGGTAACAGTGTGAGGGTCACCTTAGTCAGATCACAGGCTTATAACTCAAACAGTTTTTGCTCTTTTCTAAAACGGTTTTCACCACTGGATAGAGCATAAAAAACTCTTTAGGAAAATGTAAAAAGATGAAAATCATGCAAAGGTGACATGCGACTCATTCCGTGGTGGAGGGTCACAATTATGTTGGAACCAGTGCCTAGGTGCACGAGAAAGTAACCCGACGGGTGGGAGCCAGCCGCAGTGTTGGCTTGGTAGAAATTGAGATTTGTTGTGATTTCAACAAATCAGACGGTCCAAAAAAACACACCTAAAAAATAGTAATAAATTACTCCAAAATAGTAAGGGTAAACAGGTCTGTTGCATGCATATACACACACATAAAACAAGAAATTCCTCCGAGGTAGGAAAAACACCCCCGTCAAAGGGAAATAACCTTCTCAGTTGGTGGCAGTGAGAATGGTTATTTCCCTTTGACCATTAATATGTCCCTCTATAAGTCCTTGTATAATTTTAATCCACCAATAACTCCCTAACCGTGTGTTTGACTGGTCCCAATTTTTGTAAGGACCGTCTCAGGAATGTATAGAACCTGTTCACCAAGTTTGGTGACGATCGGTCCGTTCATTCTTGAGATCTATATGCGAACACAAACACACAAACACATCGACCGAATCCTATACACACCCCTATACCGGGGGTGTAAAGAGAGAGCTAGCTGAGAGCCTAGAGGGAACAGAGGAGACAGAAATAAACCACAATGAAAGAAAACACAGTAAACGGAGTAAAGATTAAACGGGACAAAAACTGACTTGTAATGTCGTCATGGAATGAAGCGTTGGAAGGGAGAGAAGTGACGGAAGTTGCATTGCTGATGCTAGAGTTGCTGGCCCCTGTCGCTGCTGGTGCAGCTTGTGTTGTCATGATGGTTCAGACAAAGGCAATAACAAATCCTCGTTGAATCAGATCAGCTCGATTGAAATTCTTCCAACACCGGCACTATACCATCACTTGTCTACCATGGTCTAGCGGCACCACCTGTCAAAGTCAAAGGATTACTTAAACAAAGCATACATCATTAATTTACCAATCTTTTAAAAATGAGAACATTTTGATTTAGCCCGGCTGTGTGACTCACTGACAGTACGTGACTTGAAGGCACACTCAGCTTCACGTAAACCATCAGTTTCTGGTCACAGACACTATCAGGCTTTTACACACAGTACCATTTGATTTGAGGCAGACTGGGGCTTTAATGTAAGGTTTCCTCTTGTCTCACACTGAATGAAAATCGATCAAAATGTTGACTTTTCTTTCAGTATTTGATGCCATTCCCATCGGGTTAATCCTTGAGCATGCCTTAATTGGCTAAAAAAAACCATGTCAATTGGTGCTTCCAGTTGTGTACATCACAGGGCCAATTTGGGACTGCAGTTGAACCCCCCCCCCCCCCCCCCCGCCCCCTTTTTAAGACCTCCAAAAATCTGAGAAAACCAGGTCTTAAAAAGGAGGGAATCTTAAAGAGGGGGTAAATTTACAGAGCTTAGGCCACACAAAAAAAGTTGTATGTTTCTGGTCACCCGACCCTACCTATTTTTTCCCCGCCGACCCTAGACTTTTTTTATATTGCATTTGTAAAAAAAGAAAAAAGGAAAAAAAAAGCATCAAAACGAAAGTAACAGACGGCAGACAACACAAGGGGGATAACCCCGCATCCCTTTTGTCTCATTTGTTTTGTAATAATTATGTTGTCTTTCTCTTTGTATAGTAAGTCCAGTCTCTTTGCGTCACTGTATAGTTATTTTCTACCCTGACCCACCAAAAAAAACAAAAAAATCTCTACCTACCTACCCTATTTTTTTTTAGCCATGTTACCAGAAACATACAACTTTTTTTGGGGCCGTATGAACAAATAAAAAGTCTGATAAAACAGTGTCTTAAGTTAAAAGGGAGGAAGTCTTAAATTGGGCGGTCTTAAAGCAAGGAGGATTCCTTAGCGTATCACCAATTCTTGTCCCAAATAGAAATATTTTCTGAGAGGACGTTAACTCCCCCCCCCCCCCCCCCCCTTTACAATTCGAGGAGGATTGCACTGTACACCCAAAGCTTTGTTTGTATAGCTAGCTTCAGTTAGGATAAAAGCCCCCTAAATATTGTTTAACAATCTCAAACCCACTTTGTTTTTTGTGCTGCTCAGCTGCTAGCTTAAAATTACAATAGATCTGTTCTGATAAAAATAGTGCAATGTTGCAAAGCTTTACTGCATTCAGTAAGTTACATACATCGTTACATGTATTCCTAATTTATGTCAAAATTTGGTACCTGTACGCACTGATTTGAAAATATATATATATATGGATAGCGCGTCCCTTCTTATTGGCTATCAAAACATTGACGCCACCGGATCCGCCATCTTGGGACACCGTTCGATACAGCAAAAGGAGACTGCTGACAACTCTTGAAACTACGATTATTTCCCTTTGACCTATTTGTCAGTGTGGTACGGTGCAGTAAGAAGGCGGCACTCTGGTTAGGCAAAAAAAAAAAAGGTCTGTTTACGGTAACATAGGCCCAAAAAATAGGGTCGGTAGGTCGGGATTTTTTTCTTTTTTTCTTCTTTTTTTCCAAAAAAACATATTTTTACGTTATTTTTTTTCTTTTCCCAAATGCCAAAAAGAAGTCTAGGGTCGCGCGAAAAAAATAGGGTCGGTCGGGTTACCGTAAACAGACTATTTTTTTTGTTGGCCTTACGCTGTTTCATTGGCTGTGCACTATCCATTGTTGTCAGATGAGTGACCTGTAGGGCTCCCCATCAACACCCCACCTAGAGGGTTCCGGCACTCCCACTTTGAGTTGGAATTTTACGCCCTCACGGCAAAGCCATTATAGGGGCATGTTCGCGGGTTTTAACCCAACTTTCGATGAGATACACAAGTGTATGCGTGTTTAGGTGGTATCACTATCAGCCATCTGCACTAATGGCAGAATGACCGAGGTCTTTTACGTGCCACTGTGGTGACACGGGGGTGGGACGTGAATACCGTCTCTGGGTCTGCACATTAAGCTGACCCGTGTCCGTCCCGGCCCGGATTCGAATCCGCGACACTAGGTTCACAAGCCCAGTGCTCTACCAGCGTTGGAGTAAGGGCTGAAGTCGGAGGATATGGGCCAACAGGCGCACCTTAACCAACCACAGATCCACGCAAATCGCAAAAATGAAATGTCGACAGTCCGAAATTTTGCCCTGCAGTCCGGACTGACGATCTAACAGCGGACGACAAGAAGAGATCTCTATGACTGAGTATCAAATCCCAGAATGAAGCGTACCTTAGTGTACGATTGCATTTCGTTTACATGCGTCAAAGACAGATTTATCCGTGCAATTTGACAGGGGACGTATAATAATTATGATGTCCCTTGGTTGAAAACGTAAGTGTTTTCGCGTCATTTTCGTCGATCAAACAACCAAATTAATTAATTAATAATAACAATTTTTAAAGGTACTGAACTTGTCAAATCCAGGTGCACGGAGCCCCTGGGGCTTTTAGTCATACCTCAGGCAGCTATCCGTTAGAAGAACTACCAAGTTTCATTGACTTGCACCCAAAGAGTCACGAACTGCGATTTTTTTAAGAATTAATTTCGTACTCGGACCCGGCTGGTCTTGACCTATTTTTGGATCTAAATTTAGATCGGGTAGATAACCACATCATGCACAAAAAGACACGTCACTAGCAAACTATGTCAGACGTCATCATGCGTTTGTGTAAAACAAAATGGAGGCCGGAATCACTCAGTTGAATCGAACTCCGACCAAACACCACGTAATAACTAGGTTAATTTATGCACTCGCGTGAACAAGAAACTGTTGAGCTTCACAGATGTCGTCGTTGGGTAGTTTTGGGTTTGTTTTACTACCATAGGAGGATTTTTGAACTGTAAATGCACTCAGCTGCAACAAAAACGCAAAACGAACGCTGTGAGCTGCACTGTGATATCACAAACACACACACATGTTATCACACACACACACACACACACGTGTCATCACACACACACACACACGTGTTATCACACACACACACACACGTGTTATCACACACACACACACATGAGATAACCATCACAAACACAGTTTGACAAATTCTTATTTGATTTTTTGCGGCCGAACCCCCCTCCCCCATTTTCCGCACTAGATCCACTGTTTCATCTTTGTCTCCGTCTCTCTTCCCTTTATCTTATCTTGTCTATCTACTTGAGTGAGTAACTGAAGATGTATTATCATCATCTCTTTCCTAGATTTTCCCACTGACAGAGTTGGCTTTTGTCTTGAATTCAGTACCTCACACGTACACGGTAATTGGCGTGACACCTCAAGAGGACCTTCTTCATTAGTGTAAAGTGTCTGCTGACCAGGGACACGAGGGTCTGTGGTTGAGCAACTTTATGGTTTAACCGGGTGGACTGGAGGAGTAGCAACAGCATGTGAACCACTTTAGAAATGACTTGTGAAGGTTGCAGTCGGTCAGATCAAAGAAGAGAAAATGGGAACGTGGGTCTTGAGAAGATACCACCATCCTAATACTTTACTTTGTGCAAGAATCAATCACGCGTACAGCATTACAGATGTCCAACTCTAGTCTACATTGTACTGTAAACTTCGCAGCGGCCTTATCGGGTTCCTCGAGTGACGTCACAGCAAGGCTAACGCTGCGGCGTCTTTTCTTGCGCTGACAGAGTTGTCGGTCGCGGATTTTGAGTCATTTCGGCCTGCCAACTGCTTTGTTTTTTTGCGGATTGTGAGAACTAGCATAAAGTTTCACGCATTTTAATGGTTTCAAACTAATGATAACACTTTAACAGTGTCTTCTTCTGGACCAAATCAACAGTCTTTAGTTGAATCAACTCGGAAAACTCTTGAACGCGTTTTTGCACGCAACTCCGCGCATTTTTGAGGCCAGGCAACCCGACAGCTTCCCTTTAGGTCTGGAGCTAAATCCGTCCATTAATTTCACAACAAATGTTCTTTGGCTTGTTTACAGGGACTTGTATCAAAAACAAGTAAAGAATGCCAATGAATTTTGACGTATGAATTTAGACACACTAAAGTTCAAGATTACCTCCTTCTTTGACCCATGTAAACAAAATGCATTCGTACAGTTCATCGGAGTTCATTCCGTAACTTCAAAGGGATCTAAAATGACTTGTTATGATTACAAGTGCAGGTTCTACAAATTTGGAGACTTAAATGCCTCTGGATTCTGAGCTATGAATTTAACACGCTAAAGTTCAAGATTACTAGAAACAGAAAACACAACTGACAAAGAAACTTTTTTCATCATGATCTCCCAGATTGACAGAAAGAACAAAGAAGAAATTATAGCTTCGCTGATCATCTGCAAAGTGCGATGCACCTGCTTTTGTGCTTCGGAATTTCGAAAACTTTTACTTACGTTTCTTATCAGGCTGTCTATACCTTTTGTCTGTCAACTTATTCAAGCTACAAGCACGCTTTGGTAAGAGTTTTGATAGACCAAAGCTGTCAAATACTTACGGTAACGTCAATAAATCCACTGATATAAGTGATAAACACAAAGGTGATGCACAGATTGTACGCTTTCAATGGCAACTTCCGGTAGCAAGGGGCATAACTGCGCAAGGTGAATGTTGCGACCCATCTCGTCATCGGCGCTTTTCCGGAAATGACCTGCGCTTTGTTGGAATTCCACAAATGGCCGCCATTGTACGAATTCCAACTTTGCGCTACGCGATTCTAGAAATGTACCGCGCGCATAGTGAGAATTCTGCTTTTTCTTAGAATGCGATGTAAAATGATGCAAGTCATGATGGCCTATGATGATCCTTGTGTTTTAAAGTGATCAATGCTTAGTCTTGAAACAGCAGATGCATTGTATAACGCACCAAACCAACCGAATTACATAAAGCAAAAACATCTTTGATAACTTGGTAACAACACAGTTCAACGACCCATCCCACTCGACCAAAACGCACCAATTTTACGTAATTTTTAACGTTTCAGATCTTACATTTTACAACAACAAAAACACAACAAGAGTGTTCCGATATAACTTTTCACTGGTACCTATCGATTGTAATAATTTTTTACTCAGTCTTAACTGATTATATATTAAACTCACACAGTCTCTCTGGGCTGCAGAGACAGCATTACGTCCTTTTACTGAGTAGGCTCTTGTCACTAGGGAGCCAGACGTTTCGGTCCAAGTCGTTTCGGCCCCAATCGTTTCGGCCCCAATTTACCAGGACGTTTCGGCCCAAATGGTCGTTTCGGCCCAATGGTCGTTTCGGCCCTAGGACGTTTCGGCCCTCATTTACAAATTTTGTTTTTTCTTACAAACTCATTTACAGATTTTGTTTTTTCTTACAAAAATACACCACTAAACAGTTCCAACGTTTACATGGAACAAAGAAGGAAAATCACGTGACCGCACAGACGCCTCTCATTGGCTGCGTCATGTTTTCGAGGAAACAAATCGTCTGCAACACAGCTTTGCGTATGGCGCAAGTACAGTAGAGAAGCGCTTGACCGTGACACTGAAAAAGGCCTACTACGAGCAAAAGAAAAAGAATCAGTGATGCATGTGCTTTTGATGTGATCTTTTTATATTTAGTCAAGTTTTGACTAAATATTTTAACATCGAGGGGGAATCGAAACGAGGGTCGTGGTGTATGTGCGTGTGTGTGTGTGTGTGTGCGTGTGTGTGTGTGTGTGTCTGTGTGTGTGTGTAGAGCGATTCAGACTAAACTACTGGACCGATCTTTATGAAATTTGACATGAGAGTTCCTGGGTATGAAATCCCCATACGTTTTTTTTCATTTTTTTTATAAATGTCTTTGATGACGTCATATCCGGCTTTTCGTGAAAGTTGAGGCGGCACTGTCACGCCCTCATTTTTCAACCAAATTGGTTGAAATTTTGGTCAAGTAATCTTCGACGAAGCCCGGGGTTCGGTATTGCATTTCAGCTTGGTGGCTTAAAAATTAATTAATGACTTTGGTCATTAAAAATCTGAAAATTGTAAAAAACAATAAAAATTTATAAAACGATCCAAATTTACGTTTATCTTATTCTCCATCATTTGCTGATTCCAAAAACATATAAATATGTTATATTCGGATTAAAAACAAGCTCTGAAAATTAAATATATAAAAATTATTATCAAAATTAAATTGTCCAAATCAATTTAAAAACACTTTCATCTTATTCCTTGTCGGTTCCTGATTCCAAAAACATATAGATATGATATGTTTGGATTAAAAACACGCTCAGAAAGTTAAAACAAAGAGAGGTACAGAAAAGCGTGCTATCCTTCTTAGCGCAACTACTACCCCGCTCTTCTTGTCAATTTCACTGCCTTTGCAGTGAGCGGTGGACTGACGATGCTACGAGTATACGGTCTTGCTGAAAAATGGCATTGCGTTCAGTTTCATTCTGTGAGTTCGACAGCTACTTGACTAAATATTGTATTTTCGCCTTACGCGACTTGTTTGAAATTATGATGACTACAAAAACTGACTGATGTGTTTTGTTTGTGAATGATGGATATAATTATGTGCATCATGATTGCTCAGAGACTATAGAGTATACATCTGTGTACTCTACAGTCTCTGATTGCGTTTCGCAGACACAGTTGTCATGTGCGTTTTTTGTGCCAGTCGAAGGGTTGCCATTTCTAGAACGAGGCAGCTCGTTTCCGGAAATGCGGCGCGCGCTTTGTTGGAAATCAAATGAGGTTTCGGGAAATCCCGATTATTCCAACTCTGCCCCGGATTCTTACTTTGCGCCCAACAGTGAAAATAAACAAAGCACCTGTTGGGCGCAAAGTAAGAATCCGGGGCAGAGTTGGAATAATCGGGATTTCCCGAAACCTCATTAATTTTGATTTCCAACAAGGCGCCGCGTTTCCGGAAACGAGCTGCCTCGTTCTAGAAATTGCAACCCTTCGACTGGCACAAAAAAAGTATACCTGGTCATGAATAAGGTATATGAAAAAGCAAGGTCTTATACAGGGGAAGTCTTGAATTCGGGGTGTGGGGGTACACTGTGTAACAATTCTCTCAGTGACACTCAGCGCATGCAGCTAGCTAGTTGCTGCTGTCTCGATCTATTTTGAACACAATGATTTTTTTTCTCAGAGTAGAGTGTTAGTTTGTTACAACAGGCTGAAATCAACATTTTGCAACAATCAATCACATCAATATAGCGCACAGACTTGCACATTACGTTTCAAGAGCCTAGATTACCATGCAGTGACAAGAGCCTACTCAGTAAAGGGACGTAATGCTGTCTCTGCAGCCCAGAGAGACTGTGTGAGTTTACAGGTCTCTGGTTTAATATACAATCAGTTAAGACCGAGTAAAAAATTATTACAATCGATAGTTACCAGTGAAAAGTTATATCGGAACACTCTTGTTGTGTTTTTGTTGTTGTAAAATGTAAGATCTGAAACGTTGAAAATTACGTAAAATTGGTGCGTTTTGGTCGAGCTGTGTTGTTACAGCCCGCCGAAGTTATCAAAAGTGTTTTTCTTTTTGTAATTCGGTTGGTTTGGTGCGTTATACAATGCATCTGCTTTTTCAAGACTAAGCATTGATCACTTTAAAACACAAGGATCATCATAGGCCATCATGACTTGTATCATTTTACATCGCATTCTAAGAAAGAGCAGAGTTTTCACTATGCGCCCGGTACATTTCTAGAATCGCGTAGCGCAAAGTTGGAATTCCTACAATGGCGGCCATTGTTGGAATTCCAACAAAGCGCAGGTCATTTCCGGAAAAGCGCCGATGACGAGATGGGTCGCAACACACCCACACTGTGTCTGACGTTGTCAGTGAATACACACGTTAGTGACTGTTTAGTTTAACAGTTATGTTGTCAGAGATGGGCTCTGTGTCGGCGTCTGTCATGGGACATCTTGAACATCTTACGCGACTTGTTTTTAGTTTATGTTCGACTATAGCTGTAGCCGTTTATTTCAAAAACTGTCAAAGTTACAGTAATTTCTCTGAGACTTCGTTATAAGTGCGGCCGTTGTTTGCTTGACCGGGTTTTTTTTCTTTTCTTATAGATGTCGGACGACATAACGTCACAGTTTACCCATGGCCGGTTTCAAGTACATGTGTAATTGTCACAGTTATTCTATCTCCGCAACTCAAACACACACTGACACACACTGACGCTAACACACACACTGACACACACTAAGTGACGCACACACACACACACACACTGACACACAACGGCACATACACTCACACACACAAACACACACACACACACACACACACACACACACACACTCACACACACACACACATACACACACACACACACACACACACACACACACGCGCTCGCACTGACACACACTGACACACACACAGCTTCCAAGCTGATCAGTTTTGCTGTTTACGATTACAGGGAGACAACTCTCCCAAGCGATCACTGAACACACCTCGCATTTAAGTAGGCAGAAAATACCTGAGCAAAATCTCTATTTTGTAGATTTGTACAATCAACAACTTAAGTTTTGACATTCAAATTTAATGAAGAAAAGTGCTACTATTTTCTTCCTGAATATACAAAAAAGCATAATAAATTTAATAGTAAAGAAAAGGAAAGAAATATTACTTAAATAAATGCATACAATTAGAACAGCATCATACAAATAAATTTGTTGTTATTTAATCAACTCAACTACCACAGAAGGTATCTACGAGATTGTAGTACGTGGTACATTTTCCAAAAGTACAATAGTACAAAATTCTTTGCAGCCATTGACGATGATGGAACCTCGTTTTCATCATCACAAAATGGCAATCCATAAATAGTTAGAAATGTAAATGAATGATCCGGTCCGGTCCCCCCTCTGAAGTAGTCCCCCGGGGGACCAATTCGTGGCAAAAACTGCTCTATAATGGTCCCCCCTTAAACATCCAGCCTCGTTTTTCTTGTTACAATGTTAGTAATGTTACCAGCAATTTTAGAGAAAAGAAAGGAAAGAATCAGAGACTGGTTTCATTTCTTCTTATCAGTATTTATTTATTATTCATTTTATTTCATGTGATTTTTCTTTTGAACGGCATTATAAATCAGATCTATTTTATTTTCTGCAAAATATAGTCAAACAAAGAGATTGCTGTCTGTGCACTACATAATACCGGACGAAGATATAGATTGAAAATGGCTTGAATGCCTAAGAAAAACGAGGCTGGATGTCTAAGGGGGGACCATTATAGAGCAGTTTTTGCCACGAATTGGTCCCCCGGGGGACTACTTCAGAGGGGGGACCGGACCGGATCCTACACCGGGTTTAATGAAAACGGGTTAATCTGCAGCATTGGCACCATGAGAGCAGAAAAGAGTGTCAATTTTAGTTCACAACAAGTCGCGTAAGGCGAAATAACAACATTTAGTCAAGCTGTCGAACTCACAGAATGAAACTAAACGCACTGCTTTTTTCACCAAGACCACATACTCGTAGTTTCGGCAGTCCACCGCTCGTGGCAAAGGCAGTGAAATCGACAAGCCATGCAGAATAGTGCGGTAGTGGTCGCGCTGAGCAGGATAAGTTACACACTTTTCTGTATGTCTATTCTTTTAAGCTTACTGAGTTTGTTTTTAATCCAAACATATCATATCTATATGTTTTTGGAATCAGGGACCGACAAGGAATAAGATGCAATTGTTTTTAATTCGATTTCGGAAAATTAATTTTTATAATAATTTTCATATTTTTAATTTTCAGAGCTTGTTACTTTGTAATCCAAATATAACATATGTATATGTTTTTGGAATCCGAAAATGACGAAAAATAAGATGAAATTATCTTTGAATCGTTTCATAAAAAATAATTGTAATTACAAGTTTCCGATTTTTAATGACCCAACTCATTCATTAGTTTTTAAGCCACAAAGCTGAAATGCAATACCAAAGTCCGGCCTTCGTCGAAAATTGCTTTGCCAAAATTTCAATCAATTTGATTGAAAAATGAGGGTGTGACAGTGCCGCCTCAACTTTTACAAAAAGCCGGATATGACGTCATCAAAGGTATTTATCGAAAAAAAGAAATAAATGTCCGGGGATATCATTCCCAGGAACTCTCATGTCAAATTTCATAAAGATCGGTCCAGTAGTTTAGTCTGAATCGCTCTACTCACACACACACGCACAGACAGACAGACAGACAGACAGACAGACAGACAGACACACACACACACACACACACACACACACACACACACACACACCACGACCCTCGTCTCGATTCCCCCTCTATGTTAAAACATTTAGTCAAAACTTGACTAAATGTAATAAAAACCTGATGTGTGTCTGAAGGCAATGAGCGGCACTAGAATGACCAAAATGAAACATGGAGAATACATGGAGTAACTTAGTTTTCTGGGTAGTTATTGAAGTGACATATAAAGAAACGAAAAAATTGCGAAAACTAAAGGACATAGATTGCCGTCGCTAATGAAACTGGCATACACAGCGCCACATTGGATTTCTAGGAAACGGTTTTGCAGCAACATCATACATCAGAAATGCTTAAATATTTGGCACAAAGATACACAAGACTTTTATCTACAATCCTATATAACGAGATTTTGACAAAAAAACTACAGTTGAATTTAAATTAATTTTTGAAATAAAGATTAATGAATATGCAGTTAGAAATTCATTAATCCTTATTACAAAAATTAATTTAAATTCAACTGTAGTCTTTAGTCAAAATATTGTTATATATGATTGCAGATACAAGTCATGTGTATCCTTGTGCCAAATAGTATGCATGTCTGATGTATGATGTTGCTGTAAAACCGTTTCCTAGAAATCCAATATGGCGGCTGTTTCCATAGCAACGGCAGTCTGTGTTCATTAGTATTTACAGTTTTTCCATTCAGTCTTTTTGTATAAGTCTCTTCAATAACTACCCAGAAAACTAGGTTATTCCATGACTGTATTCTCCAAGTTTAATTTTACTGTCGCTCATATTGCCTTAACTGATTCTTGTTTTTGTGTGTGAAAGAGTGAATCAAAGATAGTGTAGCGAGGGGATTGCCAGACTCAGTTTGAATAGAAACTCTGCCATTTGTTCAGTGGCAGAAGGCAGTAAGTCCAATTTTGGTCAATGCAATAGCAGGAACACACACACACACACACACACACATGTACACGCACACACGCACGTACGCACGCATGCACGCACACGTGCGCGCACGTACACACACACACACACACTGACACACACACACACACACACACACGCGGCACACACACACAGACACAGACACACACGTACACACACACCCACACACTGACACACACATACACACACACACACCACACACACTGACACACACACACATACACGCACACACACACATACACATACACACACGCACACATACACACACACACACACACACACACACACACACGCACACACCTGCATGGCGGGAGGGAGGGGGGAGGGAGGGGGTTGTAGCATAAGCGCTAGAGGTTAGGACAGGGGATATGATTTGGGGGGGGGGGGGGGGGGTGTTAAGATTAGGGATTAGGGGGGATAGGATTTATACCGCATGCATAATGTTTGCTGGGCCAAACGAGACTGTGGCGTTGACGGTCAGTATGCGTGTTATTTGTGACTGTTAACGTAGTGAGAGAAGGGCTCTGAGTATCAGCGCCGCGGCCTGCCATCAGCAATCTTGAAGAAATAGAGTCTATTTCAACGCATTTCCATGGCCCGTTTCTTGTGTTATCCAGTATAGTGACAGTCGACTTGTTCAGCTGCCATGCATTTGCCGCAGCTGTTTAAGAGTTGTACTCAGTATAACTACCTGTTTATTTCGAAGTCTTTTACAGTACGTGACGTTCTTAGTCATGACGGTAGAGAGATAGCTCCAGTCGGACATGGTGAACTTGGTCAACCTTGCTCGTTAGAAGCTGACATTCAGGGTCGGACCCAGGGGGGGGGGGGGGGGGGGGGTTCCAGGGGTTCCGGAACCCCACCCCTGGAAAAAGCATGTACCTTGCTTTGACTTTTACTAGTTTTAGCACCAAAACAATGCTGCTCTTAACCCTCAAAACAAGGCCCAGAATGCACCAGATTGCACAGATTTTAACCGTTTTTCAAAAATTTTCCGGGGGAGCATGTCCCCGGACCCCCCTAGTTCGCGCGCCTGCTTTGCTGGCGCGCGCATGTGGCTTCGCCACTTCGCTGATTTGCCCCCCCCCCAAAAGGAGGAACCCCCCCCCGCCCCCCCCCCCCCTTACAACTCATTTGGTCCGGCCCTGACATTCCATCTGGATGCTTCAATTAGACTGTCCGTGAACATCTCCAGAGGCCCGGATGTCACCTTGCTCCACTAATATTTTGGCCGCCATATTGAAAACAAAATGACGGACATTGAAACAGGAATTTTCACACATTTTCGCTCATACTTGGTGCTTGTGGGTACATCTAGTGTCTGTTCTTATGTTTATTAATGTGATAAAGGCGTTGACAAATATTTTAGTTTTGTTGAACAAATGGGAAAGGCGATATTTGACATTTTTAAGTTATTTTGCATATTCCCGCGCAGTGAACTGAATCATGACTTCAGTCGCAATCTTAACAGTTGGTTTCAAGACTCTTGACATTGTGAAATTCAGCAACATGTAACCATCTATGAGTCGTGAGAAAGCTTCTTGAATT
>NC_090260.1:29782195-29797195 GCF_037325665.1 Littorina saxatilis | reverse complement strand
CTTTAATAAATGCATACAATAAGAACAGCTTCATACAAATAAATCTGTTGTTATTTAAGCAACTCAACCACCCATTATTAGCATATCAATTGACAGTACTATTAATCGTACATAATTCTTGGCAGTCATTGAGGATGATGTAACATCGTTTACGTTCTTACACAATGGCTATCCATAATCAAGATAGTAAATGTGAAAGAGTTACAGGAAGTCTGCCATCGCGCACGTATCTCTAGACTCGGACTCAAAGCCGTGTGAGATAGAATTTTTTTTACACAATACATCATGCATTCACATCGACCAGCAGATCGCAGCCATTTCGTCGCATATCCTACTTTTCACGGTCTATTATTCCAAGTCACACGGGTATTTTGGTGGACATTTTTTTTATCTATGCCTATACGATTTTGCCAGGAAAGACCCTTTTGTCAATCGTGGGATCTTTAACGTGCACACCCCAAATGTAGTGTACATAGAATGAGTGACAAACACTGGTGTAATGGGGTTATCTGCAGAGTTTTATAACAGATTAACACTGGTGTAATGGGGTTATCTGCAGAGTTTTATAACAGATTAACACTGGTGTAATGGGGTTATCTGCAGAGTTTTATAACAGATTAACACTGGTGTAATGGGGTTATCTGCAGAGTTGTATAACAGATTAACACTGGCGCCGTACAATGGAGCAGAAAAGAGTGTCAATTTTAGTTCACAATAACAACCTGATGTGCAACTAAATTGTCTTAATTCTTGTTTTTGTGTGTGGAAGAGTGAATCAAAGACCGGCACCGTTGGCCTAGTGGTAAGGCGTCTGCCACGTGATCGGGAGGTCGTGGGTTCGAACCCCGGCCGGGTCATACCTAAGACTTTAAAATTGGCAATCTAGCTGTGGCTGCTCCGCCTGGCGTCTGACATTATGGGGTTAGTGCTAGGACTGGTTGGTCCGGTGTCAGAATAATGTGACTGGGTGAGACATGAAGCCTGTGCTGCGACTTCTGTCTTGTGTGTGGCGCACGTTATCATGTCAAAGCAGCACCGCCCTGATATGGCCCTTCGTGGTCGGCTGGGCGTTAAGCAAACAAACAAACAAAAAAGTGAATGAAAGATAAGTGTAGCAAGGGGATTGCCCAGACTCAGTCTAAATAGATACTCTGCCGTGTGTTGGCAGAAGGCAGTAAGTCCAAATTTGTTAAAAACGAGATTATCTTATCATATTGCATATAATAATTATATTATTAACACATACACACACACACACACACATACACACAAGCACACACATTGCATAGAAAACAAAGGCGCATTTGTTGTCAAAATTTCGAATTATTATTGATTTTTCAAAGAAGTAAGTCCACTTAGATTTTTTTAATCAAAGGAAAAAAAATTGGCAAATGGAAGTAATTAGTCCATGGACTTCTTGGACTTTATGCTCGATTTGACGATCAACATTATTTTTTTGACGTATGATATTGAAATTCAGCATAATGTCAAAGCAGCACCGCCCTGATATGGCCCTTCGTGGTCGGCTGGGCGTTAAGCAAACAAACAAACAAACAAACAAACAGTTGCATGAAATTCATCGCATGTGTTGTTATCATTGACGCACAACATTTGCCCTGTCTCAACATTCAAATTCAAAATACTCCAAAACTGTACAATCACTGTTATCTTTTCCTTTTACTGATCTGAAGTTTTCAAAAACACAATATTAGGGTCCAATTTAAATACGCAAACCTCTCAGACATAACTTGACCTAATTTTCAAAATGCTTGTCCGCTTTCGATGTCTCAACTTTTGGCCGCATCGAGTCATGTCCAGTCGACCCTGCGCCCATACACACACTGACAGTGAACACACACTGACACACACACACACACACACACACACACACACACACACACACACACGCGCGCGCGCAAACAAACACACACACACACACGCACACACACACACACACACACACACACACACACGCACACACACACACACACACACATACACACACTGTGTGCGACACGCTTCCAAGCGGCTGATCACTGTTTCGCAGTGAGACAACTCTCCCAAGCGATCACTGAACACACCTCGCATTTACTTGGCAGAGCCTGAGCAAAATTCTTATTTTGTAGAATTTTACATCAACAAATGCAAGTTTTGACATTCAAATTTAATGAAGCGCGCACACAAACACACACACACGCACACATACACACACTGTGTGCGACACGCTTCCAAGCGGCTGATCACTGTTTCGCAGTGGCAGTTTACGATTGCAGGGAGACAACTCTCCCAAGCGATCACTGAACACACCTCGCATTTACTTGGCAGAGCCTGAGCAAAATTCTTATTTTGTATAATTTTACATCAACAAATGTAAGTTTTGACATTCAAATTTAATGAAGAAAAGTACTACTATTCTCTTCCTGAATATACAGAATGCATATTAAATTTACTTGTAAATGAAAGTAAAGAAGTATTACTTTAATAAATGCATGCAATCAGAAAAGCTTCATGCACAAAAATCTGTTGTTATTTAAGCAACTCAACCACCCCTTATCCGTCACAACATTCTAAGTATTCTATTGAAACTTTACAATTCTTGGCAGCCATTGAGGATGATGTAACCTCGGTTACGTCATTACACGATGGCTATCAATAATAATAATATAATAATATAAATAAAAGAGAGTGTCTGTCTGTGTGTGTGTCTGTCTGTCTGTGATCGCCTAAGCTCCGAGAAGGGAGGGGGCAGGAAGACGATCTTTCGTGCATGTGCACTCCTGTGACTGTGAAGATGTGCACCTGACCACCACCGCCGCTGCCGAACTTGCATATATGTTACAGTCAAATCGGGAAATCAGGTATTTCACGAGAATGCCTGAAAGTTTAGGCATTCACGGTAAATACCTGGTTTGATCAGGCAAATCCGGAAATGACTGAAATTGTTTAGGCACTATCGGTGATTGACTGAAATAGGCTGCCGGGCATTATTGGAGAATGCCTACCGCTCACAATCTGTGTTTCTGGTGAGAGTCAGAAAGCATTTCAGCACAGAAGCCTACTATAAAACTTTGAATGGCTGGGGTCGTAATTGGTTTCATGCCTCTTTTCCATCAGGAAGGTATTGCTGTCCAGCCATCAACTGCCTGTGCCGGGCCAATGCTGTCAGTGTGGAATCTATTCTGTATTCTCTTTCTCTCTCTCTCTCTCCTATCTCTTTCTCTCTCTTGATTTTAAGGCATTCAATTAAAGAACATAATGATGTTATCATTTTAATGTTTAATTCTAAAAACTAAAATGTACATTAAAACAGAACTTTCTGTCAACAGTTCATTTGTTTCCACAAGTCAAGGATTGGTGACACCGACTGTTGCACTTCAGTTTTGCTTTGAAGCATTTGCACCGATTGTTCTGGCATTTCTTTGCACCCGAACAGTTGCACTTGACGTATCCTTGTCCTCCGCTTTGGGAGCCCAGGATGACGACCGCGCGAAGACTTACGTGCTTAACAGGGGCGGATCAGTTCATTTTATGGGGGGGGTTTCCAAAAGTATATTGTGAAGATATGGGTGTGAAGGCGCGAAGCGCCGAGCCGACGGCGCGAAGCGCCTAGCTTGCTAGGGGGGTCCGGGGGCATGCCCCCCCCGGAAAATTTTGAAAAAAAGGATGCAAAATGGTGCAAGCTGGTGCATTCTGAGGATGATCATTACCAGTTCCAGGCAGCAGATTTTGTCACTGATTAATACCCACAAAATTGAAACTCAACCCAAAAAAACACACAAAAATATTTTTATTTTTTGGCTGGGGGGGGGTTTCCGGAAACCCCAGAAACCCCCCCCTCGTCCGCCCCTGCTTAACACAGTTCATTTCACTCAAATACAACAGTTTTTGTGGACACAGTTCGAAATCGTTTCTGGCGTAGGCTCCTTTTAAAATCCCATTCTTGGTCACCAGTGTGTAGTTGTCATTTTCACTCCTGTCAAGAATCACCCCCAGGATATTCCGCGGGTCTCCACGGCCTCTATCCACCAGTGGAATGGGTATAGCGACGTTATCACCTCTCTGTCCATGACCGAGATCCAAGCGACTCCGCTTCACCATTCTTTCTGCTTGCTGGAGCTGACATACCCTGCTAGCTTGTCTGTGGTGCTGAATTTGTTTATATTGTCTGTCAAGCAATGCCACACTGTCATCAGTCACCAACTCCTCAATACTGAGGTTTGCATTTCCAGGGTGGATGTTGGCAGTGTTACGCTGGGGTTCAGACCTAGTCAAACAATAAGAGATTTTTTTATTAGAGAAAGAAACAAGTCGCGTAAGGCGAAAATACAATATTTAGTCAAGTAGCTGTCGAACTCACAGAATGAAACTGAACGCAGCAAGACCGTATACTCGTAGCATCGTCACTCCACCGCCCGTGGCAAAGGCAGTGCCCGTGGAATTGACAAGAAGAGCGGGGTATTCGTTGCGCTGAGAAGGATAGCACGCTTTTCTGTACCTCTCTTCGTTTTAACTTTCTGAGCGTGTTTTTAATCCAAACATATCATATCTATATATTTTTGGAATCAGGAACCGACAAGGAATAAGATGAAAGTGTTTTTAAATTGATTTGGAACATTTAATTTTGATAATAATTTTTATATATTTAATTTTCAGAGCTTGTTTTTAATCCGAATATAACATATTTATATGTTTATGGAATCAGCAAATGATGGAGAATAAGATAAACGTAAATTTGGATCGTTTTATAAATTGTTATTTTTTTTTACAATTTTCCGATTTTTAATGACCAAAGTCATTAATTAATTTTTAAGCCACCAAGCTGAAATGCAATACCGAACCCCGGGCTTCGTCGACGATTACTTGACCAAAATTTCAACCAATTTGGTTGAAAAATGAGGGCGTGACAGTGCCGCCTCAACTTTCACGAAAAGCCGGATATGACGTCATCAAAGACATTTATCAAAAAAATGAAAAAAACGTTCGGGGATTTCATACCCAGGAACTCTCATGTCAAATTTCATAAAGATCGGTCCAGTAGTTTAGTCTGAATCGCTCTACACACAAACACACAAACACACACGTACACACACATGCACAGACAGACAGACACACATACACCACGACCCTCGTTTCGATTCCCCCTCGATGTTAAAATATTTAGTCAAAACTTGACTAAATATAAAAAGACAAACAATAAAATAATGAGAAAAAGGATCAAGAAAAGAGAAAAAGAATGGGAGGAAAAAAGCTAGTGAGAGGGATAAAAGAGAGAGAGGTCAAAAGCGTGTACAAGTGGTCACTTACCTTGCGTCGCCAGCTGAGTGGACGTCAGCAGCACGGTGGACGTCAGCAACCACGACGTCTGTGTGTGTGTGTGTTAGAGAGAAGTGATACAATTTCATACCTGATTCAAAATCAAGAGATCACTATTTGGCGCACGTAAGTGTAGCCTATGCGATGGTAAACTCTGTCTGTCTGTGCGTGCGTGCGTGCGTGCGTATGTATGTATGTGTGTATGTCTGTGGTAGAAACTTTAACATTTTTGGCTAAACACCGAAATACTCATTTCACGTGGTTAATTTTCAAGCACCATCTTCAAATTATTGAAGCAATGATCAACATTGTGTCGGCATGTGTGTAGTTAAAGCGTGTATCCAAAGAAAACGGGTGGTGGGGGGTTTTGAAGGGGTACAAGCAGTTGACTGGTTTGTGTCGTGTTTGGCATGCAGACGGCAGGTCAGGTGTCAAGATCAGGTCAGGGGTCGCGCGAAGGATTGTGGTCCAGTTCTCACCTCGCCGATTCGCCGGGGAAGACGATTTCATGTTGTTCGGTTTCTAAGCTCCAGAAAAGTAAATAAAGAAGATACCAAAGGGAGATTTCCTACAATTTGATCTGCACAGCGTGTTTCCAATGTCCACGCGAGGAAGAGCTGTCGAAAGCGCGGCAGTCAGTGTCGATCTTGCAGCCGTATCCCGGTAAGTTCAGAGACAGATCTAGTGTCTCCCACTCTCATAACGTGTCACCTACTGTTAATCCGTTTTGTTTTAATTTCTTTTTATTTCAGCAGACACGGATGTCAAACACAGTGCTAGGCAGTCACCTCTAGTGAAATGAGTTGATCTAAAGTGCCTGTAATGTTTGGATGTCTTTGCTCGTGGTTCGATTTATGTGAATTTCAAGACTTGCAGTAGAGTCTCAAGTTAAGTTTACTCTGCCCGAAAAAAACTGTCCACCATTTACTTGAACATGCAGATATAAGGAAACAGAATGAATCTGTTCTCAAAGTCAAAATGATCACGATTTTTTCCTCAGATTCAAAACATGCACTGTCATGGTTTTGTCTGTACAATTTAGTAAGTCTTAAGTACTTTGCAACAACTTCCTTGAACGTGAAAGAAAGTTTTTGGCTCACGTAAGTGTAGCCTATGCGATCGTAACTTTGTCTGTCTGTGCGTGCGTGCGTGCGTGCGTCTGTGCGTGTGTATGTCTGTGGTAGAAACTCTAACATTTGAAGACGTCACATTACATTGACGTCACATTATGACGTAAGAGGGTTAGACGTCACGCGAAGGAAGTACTGAAAGTCTCGGTCATTATTATTTTGAGCGCGCCGAGACTAGTTGGCAGTCGTGTCCTTGTAAGTAGGCTACATGCAGACAGACAGATCTAGATCTAGTGTCTCGCTTTCTTGCACAGTTTCACCTATGCTCTTTCTGTGTGTGTGTGTGTGTGTGTGTGTGTGTGTGTGTGTGTGTGTGTGTGTGTGTGTGTGTGTGTGTGTGTGTGTGTGTGTGTGTGTGACGGAGTGATTGAGTTTGTGTTACTGTTTGTCGATTTCTTACGTGAGCCTTGATGGCTTCGCCTCTTGTTGAATGCTAGATCTGTATCGCGTTTCATTCCAGACTCGATCCTCTCTTTGATTGTAGATCTACTGTTTGCTGTTTACGCACTATCATATATATGATTCGCTATGTAACGTTTGGTAAGCTTACCTTGCAACAGCTTTCTTGTCTTTGTTGGCATTTCTGGCTGTGTTGACCGTCAGAATTATTTTAAGAACCAGGCTGCTGCAGTCGACATGTTTCGCATATTGTAGGGTCACCATGCTGCATAGGTAAAGTGGCTTGTATTTATAACCTGACTATTCTGTGTGTGTTACGGAGTGAGTGAGTTTGTGTTATGTTACTGTTTGTTGATTTCGTACGGTAGCCTTGAAGGCTTCGCCTCTTTTTTATTATCTGTGTCTGCGCGTGTGTGCGTGTGTGTGTGTGTGTGCGTGCATGCGTGTTTGTGTGTGTCTGTGTGTGTCTGTGTGTGTGCGTGTGTGTGTGTTAGAGAGAAGTGATACAATTTCATACCTGATTCAAAATCAAGAGATCACTATTTTATTATCTGTGTCTGCGCGTGTGTGCGTGTGCGTGTGCGTGTGTGTGTGTGTGTGTGTGTGTGTGTATGTTAGAGAGAAGTGTGGGACAAAAGTATGGGACATGTGCGCAGAGAGAGAGAGAGAGAGAGAGAGAGAGAGAGAGAGAGAGAGAGAGAGAGAGAGAGAGAGAGAGAGAGAGAGAGAGAGAGAGAGAGAGAGAGAGAAAGAGAGTCACAGAGAGAGAGATACATATATGTCACAGGACAAACGAGTATCCAGGACAATCCAGAATTGTCCTAGGACAAACGCGGATCCTTGTTTTTCCTAGGAGAAACAAGGATCCCTGTTCTTCCTGGAAAATATCAAGTACAAATGCAGATCCTTGTTCTTCCTAGGAGAAATGAGGATCCTCATTCTTCCTAGCGGCCAGTAGAAACCAAGAATTAGTACAAATCCGGATTGTCCTATTTAAATATTGCTTACACTTACAGTGGGAAACTTCGGAAAGGGAGTTGTATTTGAATACCTGCTGTGCAATACATGGAACAGGACTTCTTTTCGGGAAGTGAGTTGTATTCGAATACCTGCTGACATTGAAATTGACATTGAGCTGTAAGGTTCACAACTTTTTTGCTGGTCGATGATAAATTATTGTGATCTGACTTTAGTGCAGTTGTTGAAGTGTCAAAATGGCTCAAAAGGACACTTTTTACAGGCTTTTAAAAGAACATATTTAAACAATGAAGTCTAAACAGGAACACTTCAGCATATCCACAGATAAATACAACAAGATCGTCCAAGCTTTGCGCTTGCAGAGAGGAGAATTGTGTGAAGACGGGCCAAAATTTAAAATGTGGTGCAAGAAAAAGTTTAAACTTGAGCACATTGGATCGATGCAGATTGTGTACTGTACCAAGGCGTCTTGTCCTGTTGTGACATACGAGGAAATGTTTGAAACAATAAGGAAATGTCATGAAAAAGTGGGACACTCTGGAAGAGATAAGACTTGGAGTGAGGTTCGAGCAAACTATGCGGGTATCAAGCATTCGGTTCTCGATATTTTTCTGAAAACTTGTACAGCATGTACCCAACGACAGCCCTCAAAGAGTCCTCCAGCAGGAAGACCGATGATAAACCTGGAGTTTCTTCTGCGGCTGCAGATCGATCTCGTAGACATGCGTAGCCAACCTGACGGCGAGTTCAAGTGGATCCTTCACGCTAGAGACCATTTCACAAAGTTTAGCTGGCTGTATCCAATGAAAACCAAAATGGCCGCAGAAGTAGCTGACCATCTGATAACTCAGTTTTGTGTGTTTGGATCTCCAAGAATCATGCAGTCCGACAATGGAAAGGAGTTCACTGCCCGAGTGATCAACGACCTGTCTCTTCTCTGGCCCGGCATGGTCATTATTCACGGAAGGCCGAGGCATCCTGAGTCACAAGGTAATATTGGTTTGGCTATTCAAATGACTGGTGTTTTTTTTTTAATGAAAATCAGCTGGGAACTTCCTTAGTTATTACACATTAAAATTCGTGGTTTTCTTTTTTGTGCTTGTGCTGTTGTGCAAAAATTATAAAGTAGCTTAATGGAAGGACAATTGTAAAGTCTTCTTTCTTTTCTACAGGATGTGTCGAGCGTGGAAATGAGGGATATGGTGGTCAAGCTCGGCAAATGGATGGGGACGCACGAACAAGAGTGGAGCAGAGGACTGAAATTCATTGCACATGCTATAAACACTTCCGTTTCAAGCACCACGGGGAAATCACCATATCATCTTGTGTTTGGTCAACGCCCTCGGTCTGACTGCACTGTGTGGGAAGAACTGGCTCGTCAGGGAATTATTGATGAAGAGGACCTTCCCGAAAACATCATGTGTCGGCTGAATCCTGGATCATCAGCAGACTCTTCTGTGGTGCCGCCTCCCGATGTTTCGACTTCTGTGGTGCCGCCTCCCGGATCATCAGTAGATTCATAAGCAAACTCGCCTGTGGTGCCGCATCCCAATGCTTCGACTTCTGTGGTGCTGCCTCCCGATGCTTCGACTTCTGTGGTGCTCTCTCCCGATGCTTCGACTTCTGTGGTGCCGCCTCCCTGATCATCAGCAGACTCTTCTGTGGTGCCGCCTCCCGATGTTTCGACTTCTGTGGTGCCGCCTCCCGATGCTTCGACTTCTGTGGTGCCGCCTCCCGGATCATCAGCAGACTCTTCTGTGGTGCCGCATCCCGATGTTTCAACTTCTGTGGTGCCGCCTCCCGATGCTTCGACTTCTGTGGTGCCGTCTCCCGGATCATCAGTAGATTCATCAGCAAACTCGCCTGTGGTGCCGCATCCCAATGCTTCGACTTCTGTGGTGCCGCATCCCGATGTTTCGACTTCTGTGGTGCCGCCTCCCGATGCTTCGACTTCTGTGGTGCCTCCTCCCGGATCATCAGCAGACTCTTCTGTGGTGCCGCATCCCGATGTTTCGACTTCTGTGGTGCCGCCTCCCGGATCATCAGCAGACTCTTCTGTGGTGCCGCCTCTCGATGCTTCAACTTCTGCGGTGCCGCCTCCCGACGTCTCTTGTTCCGGGCTGCCGCTTTCTGAGGCCTTGAGTGATGATGCTTCAGAAGAGCTAAGCACGAACAGTGACAACATGAAACGTGGAAAGGAGTTTATTCTTCTTGATTCAAGAAACCTGACTGTTGCCACTGGTACAGAGGTGAAGCACCGCACAATCATTCATGGACACAATATCAACAGTGAATCGCATACAGTTGTCCTCATTGAGGAAGTGATGGATCCATCTTTCTTTCTTTCTTTCTTTCTTTATTTGGTGTTTAACGTCGTTTTCAACCACGAAGGTTAGATGGATCCATCATTTGTTCCATCAGATGCAACCACTTGAAATAGGACAGTTTGTGTTGTGGTGTCGGTCAGACATGGTCGAATTGGAAGATGACACATCGGGTCACAAAGAGGCACGATTTGAAGCAAGGAAAGCATACCTCAAAGCCGCATCGCGTCAACAAACCCGTTACGAGAAGAGAACAAAACAGCTACGTCATACATTTGAAGAAGGCAACACAGTCGGCATCAAAATTCATAAAGTGGATAGGACTAACACCAGTGCGAAACTTCTGCCATGCAAAGTGCTTGCAGCGAAAACAATAGACCACAATCTTAAACTGTTCAAAGTGTACACAACATCAGGTATAATAAAGAACTGGTTCAGACCAGAGGAATTGATTAATATGAACAACGTACATTTTCCAACTCTAAATCACGTGGAACCCAGCAGTGTCACAGAGATCAGTCTTATACAAGCCTCACGGGCGTGCACTGGATGGCATGCATCTTCCAGCTCTTCTGCGTCAAACGTCTGCAAGTGCAAGACCACTTGTCTGACCAATAGATGTTGTTGTAAGAAAGCTGGGATCATGTGTGGGACAAAATGTCACCCATCAAATTCTTGCTGCAAGAACTGAGTTTGTAGTGCACGTGTTGCATTGGGCAGACCCAAAGGGTAACTTGAGGCGAACAATTACACTAATGACACTGTCAATTTACTAGTTCAGTTCATTTTCGATCTCAGATTTTTTATTATTCTCCCTACCATTAGTCCGGGCAGGAGGCCTTGATCATGGGCTTGCTTATTGGTGTTGATCAAACCTTTAATTAATTTAGTTAATTATGTTTTCCATTCAGATGATTTTCACACTCTACTGCTTGAGCACGTTCTGTATGGATCAATATCAAATGTAGAAAATGTATTTAACTATAGTTTCTAAGCAAAGTCTATTTTTTAGAAAAACGCTCAAACATTTACTGTTGTTCTTCACTGTAACCGCGATGGTATATAGGCCTATAGTTTCGTCAAAAACCAGGTCAACGATTTCTTCCTCCTCCCCGGACAAAATTGATCAACATTACACGCTGTTTTATTTTGTCGATTATTAAACCATTGATTTATTGTTCTAGTGTTTTCCCTCTGTAAGATTCCAGTTTGCACTAGGACAATCTTGGATTGTACCAGATCTCAGTTTCTACTGGCCGCTAGGAAGAATGAGGATCCTCATTTCTCCTAGGAAGAACAAGGATCTGCATTTGTACTTGATATTTTCCAGGAAGAACAGGGATCCTTGTTTCTCCTAGGAAAAACAAGGATCCGCGTTTGTCCTAGGACAATTCTGGATTGTCCTGGATACTCGTTTGTCCTGTGAGACAAACAGTGACAGAGAGAAGCGACAGAGAGAGACAGAGACAGACAGAAAGACAGGTTTGAGAGAGAGGGAGGAACGAGAGAGAGAGAGAGGAGTCTACTTACTTCGAAAACAGCTTGTACTGACGTGGAGTTTTCCGACTTCCGTTTTCCATCATCTCTTCAAGTATTTGAAAATATTTGGACTTTGGCATCAAGTGTTTTCCATTTTTGGCGTACTTTTGAAAGATTAACCGATTAAATCGGTCTTCTACCAATTCTGTTTCCTCCATTGCTACCCTCAACATTGAGAGCAACGTCACAATGGAACTAGCATTATACTGAAAGTGAACTCCAATCAATCCAAACTCAGCGAAAAGGGGAAACAAGTCGCGTAAGGCGAAAATACAATATTTAGTCAAGTAGCTGTCGAACTCACAGAATGAAACTGAACGCAACGCAACGCAGCAAGACCGTATACTCGTAGCATCGTCACTCCACCGCCCGTGGCAAAGGCAGTGCACGTGGAATTGACAAGAAGAGCGGGGTATTCGTTGCGCTGAGAAGGATAGCACGCTTTTCTGTACCTCTCTTCGTTTTAACTTTCTGAGCGTGTTTTTAATCCAAACATATCATATCTATATATTTTTGGAATCAGGAACCGACAAGGAATAAGATGAAAGTGTTTTTAAATTGATTTCGAAAAAAAATTTTTGATAATAATTTTTATATATTTAATTTTCAGAGCTTGTTTTTAATCCGAATATAACATATTTATATGTTTTTGGAATCAGCAAATGATGGAGAATAAGATAAACGTAAATTTGGATCGTTTTATAAATTTTTATTTTTTTTTACAATTTTCCGATTTTTAATGACCAAAGTCATTAATTAATTTTTAAGCCACCAAGCTGAAATGCAATACCGAACCCCGGGCTTCGTCGAAGAGTACTTGACCAAAATTTCAACCAATTTGGTTGAAAAATGAGGGCGTGACAGTGCCGCCTCAACTTTCACGAAAAGCCGGATATGACGTCATCAAAGACATTTATCAAAAAAATGAAAAAAACGTTCGGGGATTTCATACCCAGGAACTCTCATGTCAAATTTCATAAAGATCGGTCCAGTAGTTTAGTCTGAATCGCTCTACACACACACACACACACACACAGACACACACACACACGCACACACACACGCACATACACCACGACTCTCGTTTCGATTCTCCCTCGATGTTAAAATATTTCGTCAAAACTTGACTAAATATAACTAGAAAAAACAAGTCGCGTAAGGCGAAAATACAACATTTAGTCAAGTAGCTGTCGAACTCACATAATGAAACCAGAGACATAGTATGTCTCTGATAAAACTGAACGCAATGCAACGCAGCAAAGTAGTAGTTGCGCTGAGAAGGATAGCACGCTTTTCTGTACCTCTCTTCGTTTTAACTTTCTGAGCGTGTTTTTAATCCAAACATATCATATCTATAAGTTTTTGGAATCAGGAACCGACAAGGAATAAGATGAAAGTGTTTTTAAATTGATTTGGAAAATTTAATTTTGATAATAATTTTTATATTTTTAATTTTCAGAGCTTGTTTTTAATCCAAATATAACATATTTATATGTTTTTGGAATCATCAAATGATGAAGAATAAGATAAACGTAAATTGGGATCGATTTATAAAAAAAATATTTTTTTTACAATTTTCAGATTTTTAATGACTAAAGTCATAAATTAATTTTTAAGCCACCACGCTGAAATGCAATACCGAAGTCCGAGCTTTGTCGAACATTACTTGACCAAAATTTGAACCAATTTGGTTGAAAAATGAGGGCGTGACAGTGCCGCCTCAACTTTCACGAAAAGCCGGATATGACGTCATCAAAGACATTTATCAAAAAAATGAAAAAAATGTTCGGGGATTTCATACCCAGGAACTCTCATGTCAAATTTCATAAAGATCGGTCCAGTAGTTTAGTCTGAATCGCTCTACACACACACACACACAGACAGACAGACAGACACACACACGCACGCACATACACCACGACCCTCGTCTCGATTCCCCCCTCTACGTTAAAACATTTAGTCAAAACTTGACTAAATGTAAAAAGACAATGTGCTATACGAGAAACTCACAATAAATTCGTGCTCAAGGCCGGCTATGTAAAAACAAACTCCAATCACTCCGAACTTTACGAGAAAATCACAATAAATTCGTGCTCGTAGTCTTACACACGCGATAGTGTTACACTCGCGGTAGTGACCTGCACCCGTAAAAAAACAAACTGCAATCACTCCGAACTCAGTGAAATGGGGAAAACGATGAATAGACAATGTGTTAGAAGAAAAATTCATGCTCAAGGCAGGCGAGGTAAAAACAGACAAGGTCTCAGAACAACCCGTTTTGCCTAACAGTCAGGCAAAACGGGAAATTTGCACAAGTAGTTTTTAGTCATTTCCTGATAGTGCCTAAAAAAATTCAGTCATTTCCGGAATTGCCTGATCAAACCAGGTATTTACCATGAATGCCTAAACTTTCAGACATTCTCGTGAAATACCTGATTTCCCGATTTGACTGTAACATATATACATAAAAATGAATGTAAGTGTGTGTGTGTGTGTGTGTGTGTGTCTGTGGTCGCCATACCTCTGAGATGGCAAGAGGCAGGAACAAGATAGTGTGCACGTACACTCCCTAGGTGCCGCAGATGTGCACCTGGGTTTTAGTTTCTTGATTCATTGTTTCCTTTCTCAGATTATGGACCTCCCATTTATTGAATACAGCCTATATGGTGCAAGACCAGTTCAGCGCCTACTGTTCACCTGTAGCAAGCACATCATGCCAGGCATATTAGAGACTCGCTATTGCTCCTATGAGGGGAAGAAATGAAGAATGAAAAATTAACTGGACAGTTCCGGTAATTTCTAGAAGGTAAGGGAGATAACTCTTTTTTTGTATCCAAACAAAGGAGGTAAAGCTAATGATAATGGGATAGCGAGCGTCTTAAATTGCTACAGCTAGTCCTTAATAAAGTTAGCAAATGTAAACGAGTAACAAGCACTGGTGTATTGTAATGGGGTTATCTGCAGAGGTTGTTTTTTTTATAACAGATTAACACTGAGGTTTTTTTGATAACAGATTAACACTGGCGCCATAAAATGGAGCAGAAAAAGAGTGTCCATTTTAGTTCACAACAACAACCTGATGTGCAACTGAATTGTCTTAATTCTTGTTTTTGTGTGTGAAAGAGTGAATCAAAGATAGTGTAGCGAGGGGATTGCCCAGACTCAGTCTGAATAGATACTCTGCCGTGTGTTGGCAGAAGGCAGTAAGTCCAAATTTGTTCAAAACGAGATTATCTTATTATATTGCATATAATAATTATATCATTAACATATACACACACACACACACATACACACACATTGCATAGAAAACAAAG
>NC_090260.1:29767195-29772195 GCF_037325665.1 Littorina saxatilis | reverse complement strand
TGAGGGAGAAGTCAATGGATGATTATCAGATCACAATCTATGTGTCTGAAACTCGTCGAGAGCTTGTCAGATTTAGTCTTTGATTACGGGACGCTCGATCAGAGCTCTCAGGATGCAGTGTCAGTTTATGCAACCCCACATGTTCAGAGGCTTTGTCTTGTTGAACAGTCCAACTGTGTTAACTTCTTCTTCTGCGGCAATCCCACCAGTCTTCTAATACTACATTGTCAATGTTATTAATTCGCGACTTTCACAGACCCGTTACCCAGCATAAATAACAGACTCAAGGTGAAGGTCATACCGACGTGGCCAAAAAAGGGGTTGGGGTGGGGGGTGCGGTGTTGGGTGGGGGGGGGGGGGCACACTTTTCTGATTGAAAAAACACTTAGAATCTAACTTGAACTCAACACATAAGCATATAGCTTGTTGTGTAGCTCCAGTTGTTCCTGTGGTGTACTACATGCAACCCCATGTTCTCGAAATAAAATCTTGTTTAAACCAACTCAAGACCATGCAGCAATAAATTAATTTCGACTGGTCTGGGGTTCAAGTTGATGTGAACACTTCCTTGTTACGGTCTACTATGACGGCTTACTAGTGCCAAAACCTGGGGTTACCCATTATCACGTGATAATTACTAATTAACGCTGTCAGTTACTGTTTTTACTCGTTAGTTACTCATTTTCACGGGATAATTAGTAATTTTCACGGGAAAATGACTAATTTTTAGTTTTGGCACTAGCAATCCGTCAGGAAGTGAGCCAAAACTAAAAATTAGTAATTAACAGGTGAAAGTTAGTAATTATTCCGGGAAAATTAGTAATTTTCCCGGGAAAATTAGTAATAAACACGTGAAAATGGTAATTACAATTATGAGGTTTTGGCACTAGTAAGCCGTCATAGTCTACCGCCACAGCGTACGTGGGTGGCTTTGAGAGATCAGCTGACGGAAGTCCAGCTGGTGCCACTCGATCATGATGATATCATATCTTATTGCATTTTATACTTATCCTTTTATCATTCTTTAACCGCATTCTCTTCCGGTAGGGTTGGTTTGCTTGGTCTTGCCCTTTCTGAGCTGGCCTTTAAAAAACAAATAGTGCTATCGTATATTTTTAATCTAGTCCTTCATATATCGTAGGAACGGAAGCATGATCAACAACATGCCACTCACTCATCAGTATAAAACTCCAAGTAAAAAAAAACATGCTCGTACACAATTCTCACATGCTAAACCAAATAGGAAACTTTTTTTTTAAAGTGTGACGTTTCACTAACACAAATGGCAACTAAACAAAGTTCGTTGCGCTTGTAAACAAGACGGCCCACGCGACTGCTGCTGCCAGTCAGCAACGGCGGGAACATGACATGTGTGTGTGTGTGTGTTTTGGGGGAGGGGTGCGTGCCCGGATTGTACGTGTGTGCGTGTGTGTGTGTGTGTGTGTGTGTGGGGGGGGGGGGGGATTGGCAGTCTCAATATATATCCGCGACAAATATCCCCCGGGAAACTGATCCCAACAGGCGATACGCAGATTTACAGTCGTAACAATTAACTGACCTACTCAAGATGAAGGATGGTTGTTCGAGATGAATAGGTTTGACCAGTCAAGATTCACTTTGATGTGGTCCTTCCGCAACATCAGCCCCTCCCCCTCTCCCCTCCCCCCTCTATACCCTCCCACCCCCCATTTCTCCAATCACATACACATAGTGGGCGATTGAGGCATATTTACTATAAGCTTAGAATTGTCTGTTCCTTCCGGTTTCAACTCCTTCGAGGACTGAAAATCAGGATAGAACAAAAGCGAATTATAATGATGATAACATCGACCACTTGCACGATGATTCAATGCTCCCTCCAACTCCCCCCCCCCCTTCCCCCAAAGCCCCCCGTCCCATCTCTCCTACATATGACCTAGTGTCTAGTCCGATACGGCGATAGCATCTGTGCCTTAACCCTTCAAACAGGAAGGAAGAAAAGGGACTGATAGTGTTGATTGCATCGATGATTTGAGCGATGATGTCACAGTGATGAAACTGACGCCGTCACGGAACGGGAAGCGTCACAGCTGTGAGCAAGTAGTGACTTCTGACTACTTGCAGTCAGAGTGTCTCAAGTGAACCTTCGATTTGGAATACTGAGGGGAGGGGGGGGGGGGGGGGGGGGGGTGGATAGGGGGTGTTGCTAGGATTTTTCTTCTGCAAATTTGCCGAACTGGCGGCAAACATTCTTGCGATGTGAAAGAAATGTACGTGATTCGCCGACTGCCGAAGCCAAAGGACATCAACCATAATAATTGTTAAAAAAAAAAAAAAAAAAAAAAAAAAAAAATTCTGGGAAGCCATTTCAAGATACCAAACTGTATAGACAGCGAGTACAGTCGTGGTAGTGCGTTGAAACTGAGGTCAAGTCGAGGTGAACGTCGTTTGTATTTGACATTGAAATTCGATTCGATTCAAAAGACTTTATTTACACTTAAAATAATGAACAAAACTGAACTCAGATTTCGCTAACATAAGCACAATGCTCGAGTACGGATCCTGAATGCCCGATCTTGCATACCATTTTGTTTAAACTAAGGAACAGAACTTACTTATATGTGGCGCACTTTTCGGACGAAGAGAGTTAATTTGGGACACCCCCGAAAGCGGCGTATGGCGGGGTAAAAACGGTGATACACCTGAAATCCCACTCGTGAAAAAAAAGTGAACGTAGAAGAAGTAGAATTGGGGGCAGTATTGTAGAATATATCACCACCCGGCTCCTCGTATGTAAAGTACACCAGGGCTTGGCTGGGTGACCCAGTGTTTGTCCTTCCCCGTTGTCAGGGGAGATAAACGTTTCCCAGAGAAAGATGTTTACGTTCTGTTGTAACCAGCTGAGCCCGGGGATGAACATGACACATGCACTCAGCTGGAGCCGACTAGACAGTGAAACCCCGCTTTTAAGACCCCCGTTTTATGACCCCCCTCTCCCCTTAGGACCCGACGATTTAACAATCCACCATTTTAAGCACTGTACCCGATTAAAGACCCCCCCCCCCCTCCTCCCCTTTTCTAAGACCCCCGATTTAAGGACACTCACTCCCTCCTTTTATGTCCTCCTCCTCCTCCCCACCCCCCACCCTCCACCTTCGGACCCCTACGATTTTCGACACCATCCTTGAAAGATACCCGATTAAAGACCCCTCCCCCACCCCCCCTACCGGCACGGTTGGCCTAGTGGTAAGGAGGCGTCCGTCCCGTGATCGGGAGGTCGTGGTTTCGAACCCCGGCCGGGTCATACCTAAGACTTTAGAATTGGCAATCTAGTGGCTGCTCCGCCTTGCGTCTGGCATTATGGGGTTAGTGCTAGGACTGGTTGGTCCGGTGTCAGAATAATGTGACTGGGTGAGACATGAAGCCTGTGCTGCGACTTCTGTCTTGTGTGTGGCGCACGTTATATGTCAAAGCAGCACCGCCCTGATATGGCGTTTCGTGGTCGGCTGGGCGTTAAGGAAACAAACAAACAAACAAACAAAACCCCCCTCCCCTTTTTTAAGACCCCTGATTTAAGAACACCTCCAGTCCCCCTTCCTTTTATGCCCATGTTTGTTCAGAAAAAAAGTCCACCCTCTGCAATGACCAGTCGGGTCGACAGATTTGTGAATGTTTCAGATTTAGACAACTCGGGTGACTGGGTGGCCGAGTGGTAACGCACTTGCGCTCGGAAGCGAGAGGTTGCGTGTTCAGGCCTGGGTCAGGCCGCAATTTTCTCCCCCCTTTCCTAACCTAGGTGGTGGGTTCAAGTGCTAGTCTTTCGGATGAGACGAAAAACCGAGGTCCCCTCGTGTACACTACATTGGGGTGTGCACGTTAAAGATCCCACGATTGACAAAAGGGTCTTTCCTGGCAAAATTGTATAGGCATAGATAAAAATGTCCATGAAATACCCGTGGGACTTGGAATAAAGTAAAAAATTCCATCTCACACGGCATTAAGTCTCAATGCGCCACTAATAGTCAGAATGTTGACCCTGGGCGTTAAATGGAAGAAGAAGAAGAAGGAGAACTCCCCCCTCCCACCCTCCCAATTCCATCGTTTAAGACATAGTTTAGTGAGAAAAAAACACTTCTGTCCCACACAGACACCATAAGTCGACATACTTGTGAGTGTTTCCCTCTTTCTATATCTAAACTTTCAATGAACTAAATCTTTCGTGTGTTTCCATTCTTGTTCATTCAGGCTTTCCACGGCTCAAAAATGTCTCTAAACTAACACTTTTTTCAAGACTTTCCGACTATTCAAGACCTGTCTTTCTCAGATTCTAGGGCTCTAGCATATCAATCAATCAATCAATCAATATGAGGCTTATATCGCGCGTATTCCGTGGGTACAGTTCTAAGCGCAGGGATTTATTTAATTCTTTAATTTTTATTTTATGCAATTTATATCGCGCACATATTCAAGACCTGTCTTTCTCACATTCTGGGGCTCTAGCATATCGCCACATAGCCTACATGTCCCTAATAGGAAATTCCCTTTGTAAGGGGTCTTAAAAATGGGGGGGGGGGGGGGGGGGGTCCACTGCATTTCCATACGTACAGCAGTTTCCATCCGATGTTCAAGTACACGTACACTAATTTCTCAATGTCTGGTCACGCTGACCGCATTCTTGTGCGATGTACGGAATGGAGCAAAGAATAATTTATATGTGTTGATATTTGTCTTGGTTGCAGGCAGACTTGTGTTCTCTGAAGAGGAATTTGTACACCACTAAAGCTTTGTATCCAGGAGCTTTAAAGCTGTGTGTGTGTGTGTGTGTGTGTGTGTGTGTGTGTGTGTGTGATGTGTCTTTGAAGGGTGTGTGTGTCAGTGCCGAGTGTACGCATGCGTCTGTGTGTGTGTGTGTGTGTGTGTGTGTGTGTGTGTGTGTGTGTGTGTTGGGAGAGGGGGGCGTGTGTGTGTGTCTTGTTGGGGGGGGGGGGGGGCGTGCAGGGTGTACGAACGCCGTGTGTGTA
>NC_090260.1:29764984-29766995 GCF_037325665.1 Littorina saxatilis | reverse complement strand
TGCCGATCGCGAAGTTTCGCTGCGGCGATTCCGTATTTGCGTCGACGATTTGGCTAAATTTCATTCAAGATGGTGAATACTTGTTGCATAATCGGTTGCACAAGCCGAAGCAACAAGGAAAATGCATTGTATTTTTCAGAATTCCGAAAGTCGACGCTGGAGGAAGACACCGAGATTTACTGGAGAAAAGAAGGAGAGCGTGGCTGAAAAAAATCAACAGGAAAAACATAAACATAACTTCTGTGGATGCCAAACCAGAAAAACAGTATTAATTTTACTTATGTATCTATATGATTTGTGCTGGCAGGAATGTGTGTAGTTACTTTTTTGTTTTTGCTTTCTGACTGAAGTGTGTATTATTGAAAACATTTTCAAGGGCTCAACACTGTTCCTTATTTGATCTTGAGATATGATGCTTAGTATGTGGGTGCATGTACAGTTCTTTTCTTTTTACACTTTGACAGTATTGATGTGTGAACAGTTATTGTTCATTGATTCCAAACCTCAACAGCAGTATTAATTTTGCTAATGATTGAAACACCGATTCACTCGCTTTTTGACTGAAATGTGCAGTTTGAAACAAGATTCAACACTGCTTATGTTAATGCCATAGCTTTTTGACTCAAGTGTGTGCCTTAATCAATGCTGGTTAGCATGTCTGTATAGTTTATTGACAAGTGTGTGATTTAAAACAGAAACAAAACTGTTTATGTGGATGCCAAACCTGAAACACAGTATTGATTTGACTTGTGTACAGTATCTGTATGACTTGTGCTGGCTGGCATGAGTGTAGTTCCTTTGATTTTGAGATCTGATGCCAAGTGTGTGTGTGTGTACAGTTCTTTTCTTTTTTTTCACTTTTTTGTCAGTTTTTATATGTAAACAGTTACCGTTCATTGATTGGAAACACTAATTCACTCATTGTCAGACATGTGATTTTTGACTGAAGTGTGCAATTTGAAACAGATTCAACACTGCATATGTTGATGCCATAGCTTTTTGACTGAAGTGTGCAATTTGAAACAGATTCAACACTGCTTATGTTGATGCCATAGCTTTTTGACTCCAAGTGTGTGCCTTAATCAGTGCTGGTTAGCATGTCTGTACAGTTTATGCTTTTTTTTATTGAAGCATGTGATTTTAGTAAGAACTAATAAATACATTGTTGTTGCAGTAACGTTTTTGTTCTTAAGACTTTTTTTTTTAAAGCTTGCGTGTGTCTTATCTGAGACATTTCTTAATTGTGAAGAATCTGGTGAGTGATTGTCAGAATGAGTGTGTATCTGTGTAATGGCTCCTTTGTTTAGTCAACAAAGTTAATATGTTGAGCCCAGCTGTCCTAAACGGAAACATATGTGTCTGGTTTGTCTCAAAACGTGACAGTAACGTTTCACAAAATTGAACAAAACTGTTGAAAACACACCTACTGGAGCTAACAAAGGCAGAGATTAGGTACAAATCAAAAGTAATGTGTTAAATATCACACTCACACCAGCTTCACATTCACAGAGTGACAGATTGGTAAAAATTAAAATACATATAATGTGTTCAACGCTTTATTTAACTGAACTGTCATTGTCAACATATATATAAAAATTAAAAACAAAAAACACGTAACACTGAATTCAGGGAAATTTTTAGTTACTGTCTTCAGCAGCACTAAAGTAAAAAGAAATAGAAAAAATAAAAAAGAAGAACAAAAAACGCACACACACATTACACATTTACAGGTTCACAATAAATGTTCTAAGGTAATATCAAAGTAAGCACTAAAGCAGACACCAGACTTGATCCCAAAAAGGAAAAAAGAATCGCTTCTCCAAACATAAACATACAAAGTTAGAAATACCATTTCTCGAATAACAATGAAATGAAAACTCACACACACTGAAGCAGAAATAATAGGTAATCTAAAACTAAAGAGCTTCACACATAAACATACAAAGTTAGAAATAGAACTACAAGTTCTTGAATAATAACAAAATGAAAACTCATGCACACACACTGAAGC
>NC_090260.1:29744984-29759984 GCF_037325665.1 Littorina saxatilis | reverse complement strand
TAACGTGCTCTGAAATAAACACATGCCGAAAAATTCTTTAGTCAGCCAGTTGATCATCTGCCTGACAACGGATAGGAAGTATAAAATTGGTCGCATCATGGCAATTTGCTGTGTATGGCGGTCATAGCAGACGATTTGTCTTCAGGACGGTCGTGAGAAAAAATGAGACAGACACCTTGCCCGAGTGACTAGACAGTAAATAACGTGCTCTGAAAAAAACACATGCCGAAAAATTCTTTAGTCAGCCAGTTGATCATCTGCCTGACAACGGATAGGAAGTGTAAAATTGGTTGCATCATGACAATTTGCTGTGTATGGCGGTCATAGCAGACGATTTGTCTGCAGGGCGGTCGTGAGAAAAAATGAGACAGACACCTTGCCCGAGTTACTAGACAGTAAATAACGTGCTCTGAAATAAACACATGCCGAAAAATTCTTTAGTCAGCCAGTTGATTATCTGCCTGACAACGGATAGGAAGTGTAAAATTGGTTGCATCATGACAATTTGCTGTGTATGGCGGTTATAGCAGACGATTTGTCTGCAGGGCGGTCGTGAGAAAAAATGAGACAGACACCTTGCCCGAGTGACAAAATGACCAAGCGCAAGTAGAATAAGCCGTAGTTAGCCTTTCAAAACCCTTTCATGTCGTGATTTGATGGAAATTGCTACTTATTAAAAGCATGTTACGTCCAAACCTTTTAACAGCCATTCCAACTGAACAGATTTGTAATTAACGTTTTTGAGACAGACACATTTAGAAAAAAGACCGTTTACTTCACATGCGATTGTATCGACTAAACATAAACACATTCATTGTTTTTTTTAACTAAGTGTGTTCATCTATCTCTGTTCTTTGGTTTCTAATGTACTTTTCACTGGATTTCTTTGTGTGTTTTTGTACTGGTGCCTTTGTCTATTGCAATGTGGCTAAAAAGGGAAATCGTGTCTGTCTCATTTCTCACGACCGACCTACCTTTTTCGCTGGTGGGGAATACAAACTTGACTTAAATTCGATCAAAGTTTATTTTTCATATGTAAATTCCGAAGACATTCGACAAAGACCAGTGAAAATTCACGACTAAACAAAACGAAACATTTTATTTAATATCAAAGTCAGGGACATACCCGACTCTGAAGACTGTGAAACCTGTCTTTAGCTTCACCAGCTCATCAATTTGTGCATCGTTGATTTCGACAAGGTAACGGCTGGCTGTTCAATCATGTATGACCGGTTTCCCTACACGTGTCTGGCCCAGGTGGACCGTAACGACCGCTATAAGCCTATATATCGTTGCCTGGGCGACAACGACTGTTGGCAAAGACTGTAGACTAATTAATTATGTTTGCGCTGGAGGCTTTTCCCACTTGCAAGGATGGGGAGACACATGGGAAGATGGTACGTGGTGAGACTGATAAGGGTAGGGGGGTGGGGGTTGTTGGGGGAGGGGGGGGGGGTCATTTTGCGTCAGGTTAGTGGAGACTGAAAACAGTTAATGTGTGATGATTTAAACTCTGGAAATCATAAAACAAACACAAAACAACACCACCAACAACAACACCACCACCACCACCACCACCACCAACAACATCAACAACAACAGCAACAATAATCGAACAAACATTTACCATTGTACTGCAAAATTAGTGGTAAGGCGTCCGCCCCGTGATCGGGAGGTCGTGGGTTCGAACCCCGGCCGGGTCATACCTAAGACTTTAAAATTGGTAATCTAGTGGCTGCTCCGCCTGGCGTCTGGCATTATGGGGTTAGTGCTAGGACTGGTTGGTCCGGTGTCAGAATAATGTGACTGGGTGAGAGAGGAGAACAGAGATAAGGCAAAGATGAGGGAGAAGTCAATGGATGATTATCAGATCACAATCTATGTGTCTGAAACTCGTCGAGAGCTTGTCAGATTTAGTCTTTGATTACGGGACGCTCGATAAGAGCTCTCAGGATGCAGTGTCAGTTTATGCAACCCCACATGTTCAGAGGCTTTTATCTTGGTGAACAGTCCAACTGTGTTAACTTCTTCTTCTGCGGCAATCCCACCAGTCTTCTAATACTACATTGTCAATGTTATTAATTCGCGACTTTCACAGACCCGTTACCCAGCATAAATAACAGACTCAAGGTGAAGGTCATACCGGCGTGGCCAAAAACAGGGGTTGGGGGTACCGGGTGGGGGGTGCGGTGTTGGGTGGGGGGGGGGGGGGGGCACACTTTTCTGATTGAAAAAACACTTAGAATCTATCTTGAACTCAACGTTTAAGTTACAATTAATATTAAAAGTCCTACGGTTTTGAGCCATTAAGGACTTGAGTGTTTGTCCGCTTTCAAAAAGAGGAAAGAAAGAAACAAAAAATAAGGAGAGGAGGGCAGGGGGTGGGGTTGAGTTGATAATGCTCTGTGGAATTTGTTAAAATGAAAAGTAGTTAAGATGTTTCTTGGTAAGAATTATAAGTCTGTATTCTATATCTTGAATAACGGGCTTGTAATATTATTTTTTTATTTTATTTCAAATCGAGTTAAAAAGTGGAACCTTTCAGGATCACCAATAAAACCAAATAGATGAGCAAGTAAGAGGAACACGAACAATAAATCTCAAAACTTTTTACAAATAAAAGGATTAAGATGTAAGCCACGAAGGCCGTGGTAATAAAAACAATATGTACAGTTTGGCGACTAGTGGGCCTTGGGTGAGGATATGTTGTCTAGAAGGTAGTCGCTGGAATCAGGAGGGATGGCGGGAGCCACTCGACCTCAAACTGAAACACGCTGATGTGATAATCTGGGCTTAGTTATACCCACAGCCCCATGTCCGAGTCCCTGACCAGTCGGCACAGCAGCAAGCTGTGTGACCAGCCTAGAGAACTGCTACTGCGCAGATAATCCTGGGGACTCAGACCATGGAGCTGCATATGGTCATATAAGGTTTTAAAGGTAATTCTATTTGTAGCGCATGGAGCGAAAATGTGTTGAAATGAATAGGGTTCTCCACAATGGCAGGACTTGTTAAAGATATGGAAGCGGCAGCCGCCGGCACGGAGGCGTCTGAAGATAGTGAGGAGGTTTGTTGGGAGATCGGGGTGTAGATCGTTCATATCAATGGGTTGATAGGACAGAGATGTTACGTACTGACTTCGAATGAGTTTACGGATTTTACTGTAGAACTCGGTTACTGAGTAGCCGATGTTAGTGTTAGCTGGGCTAGATTCTGCCGCTTCTTTGGCAGCGACATCCGCCAGTTCATTTCCCCGGACCCCTACGTGAGAGGGGACCCAGAGAAATGATACGGATGTGCCGGATGAGATTAACTGGTGACATATAAAGAGGATTTCTCTTTGTAGCTCTGCCCGATTTGATGTGTTTCGATGCAGAGCTTGTAATGAAGAGCGCGAGTCAGAGCAGAAAACTACCGCACGCGGTGTGACTGGGAGGTCATTTATAAAAGTGCATGCCATGAGCAAGGCAAATAGCTCGGCTGAGAATATGGAGATGTCTTTATTAAGAGTATATTTCCTTGAGATTTTGAGATCTGGGATCACAAAGGCGCAGCCAACGCTGCCGTCTGCAAATTTGGATCCGTCAGTAAAGACTTTTAAATGCTCCGAGAATTTGTAGTTTAGGGTTTCTTTTGTAACAGTAGCTAGGTAGACGGGGTTATCTTTTTTGGTAGTATTATCTTCACTGTCGTATATGATAGTAGGGGTTTCCTCAAGCCAAGGCGGGTAGGAGGGCGGGGGGACCCTGGCCAGCTCACTGACCTTCACCCCGCTATCGGCTAGGATGCGGTTTACTGTGTCGGATAAGGGTAGCGTTTTGGCCAAGAGTTGAGTGCTATGTTTGGTGTTGGCCTCATAATTTTGGTGCTGAGGAAAAAAGTCAGTCAGAACCTCGCAGGCAGAGTTCTCTACCGCGTGGGCTCTGACAGCATACTGAGCTGAACGGAGTTTTATCTCATCCACAAGGGGCAGCCACCCACACTCGCTGTAGACTCGACTCTTACTCGCTTGTTGGGAGAGTCCCAGAGCTATTTTGAGCGCCCTGCACTCTATAATAGCCAGTTTTTTCATGAGCGCCGGGCGCGTCGCGAAATAAGCTTCGCACCCGTAAAGGAGGCGGGAGCGAATTAATGCCCGCACTACCTCTGTGACACACTTACGCCCTCTGGCCCAGGATTGGGACGCCAGGTAGCGTATGATATAAAGATCCTTGTTGGCCTTATTGATCAGATGTTCGATATGACTGGTCCAGTTAAGTCGGGTATCGATGATAACGCCGAGGAACTTAACTTCTGAGCTCGGTTTGATAATATCACAACCTATCTTTATACTGCAGTTCCTGTACAGTTGTCTACGGGAGACAACAAGAAAGACTGTTTTATTTGAGGCTAGTTGGAAGCCGTTGGTGTACATATATTGACAGAGGTTGTCGATTTTAGTTTGGTAAGAAGATAAGTCAACAGTGTTGGTAACTCTGTTATGGCGTGGTCTATTAGTGTCTATTAAGGCGAGGTCGTCCGCATACAGAAGTACACTGGCACCGTCAACCTTAACAGAAGTAATGTCATAGAGCATGATGCTGAATAAGTTTGGCGCGATGATACTGCCCTGGGGAACCCCCATGTCCAGCGCATGGGTTTCGGACACCGAAGAGCCCACCCGGACAGACATCTTGCGATTGCTGATGAAGTTTTTGATGAATTGGTACATGTGGCCAGAGACACCGATTCTGCCGAGTTTTAGGAGTAGACGAGCATGCCAGACGCTGTCGTACGCAGATTTAATATCAAAGAAGGTTCCAAGAAGAGAATTATTACTATGTGCCAAGGTCTTTTTGATTTTTTCAGTGACGTGCACAATGTGGTCCGCACACGAACGACCTTGCCTAAAACCTGCCTGGCATGTAGGAATGATATTGTGTTTATTGAGGTGGAACTCCAGCCTCTGGTTCACCACACGCTCAAAGATCTTGCTGAGGTGGGGGGTTAGTGATATGGGGCGGTAACTGCCAGGTAGATTGCCCGGTTTTCCGCTCTTCAATACTGCTACTACTTGTGAGTCTGACCACGCTGCGGGGATAGTATCCTTTAACCAGCATAGGTTGAAAAACTGAGTGAGCAACTTAACAAAGTTAGGTGGTAGATGTTTTATCATGTGATATGATATTGGGTCTAAACCTGTGGATTTTTTTGGGTCTTTCACAGAAGAGATGGCGTTTTGGACTTCTTTTGCCTTAAACATGCAGTTTATAGGCAACTGGTTGTCATCTGGGGGGTATGTGAAACCCTTCTCCTGATCTAACCTATAATTGAGTCGTTCAGTATCTAGGGATTTTGATTGACTATTTTTGGCAAAGGTATCTGCTAATAGGTTTGCCTTTTCAGAGTCAGTTGTGGTCATTTTATCACCCGATAGTAGTGGCTTTTCTTTAGTTCTGTATCTACATTTAAATCTGCGGATTTTCTTCCAGATTTTGCCACAGTCTTTGTAATCTTTAGTTTCTTTGTGGACAAAGTTTTCCCAGTTTTGAAGTTTAGCCTCAGCGGTGATCTGGTTAAATTGTATTTCAGCTGACTTCATATTCGTGAAGTTAGCGTCTGAGCAGTGCCTGAGATATGTCCTAATGTGATATCGCTTGTTTGCCAAGGCTTCATCACAGTCTGCATTCCACCACTCATTCCTTTTGGCCTTACAGTTAGGATTTACTGATTTAAGCGGAATGTGATTATTGGCAGCAGTGAGTATACATTGACGTATGTTATTGTAAGAGGCTTCGATGTCATCCGTAAGGAGAGTTTCCTCCCTGACACCCTCGAGCTCCGCACGGAAGCTGTCCCAATGTGCCTGTTTGTAATTGTACTTTTTTCTGACCTCCGAGTTATTGCGATTAGGGGCGAAGTGGCGGAAGGTAAGAACAATGGGTAAGTGATCGGAGCCGAGGGCGTCCGGGAAAACGTTCCAGTCGATGTCAGTGACTATGGCATTTGAACTCAACACACTTAGTATAAGCTTAGCTTGTTGTGTGGTCCCAGTTGTTCCTGGTGTACTATATTATCATGCAACCCTATTTTCTCGGAATACAATCTTGTTTAAACCAACTCAAGACATGTGCTCCATGTTCCTTATTTCATGTATGCGGTAATAGTACCAATGGAATTTATTGAATAAAATCTTGTTTAAACCAACTCAAGACCATGCAGCAATAAATTAATTTCTACTGGTCTGGGGTTCAAGTTGATGTGAAAACTTCCTTGTTACGGTCTACTATGACGGCTTACTAGTGCCAAAACCTGGGGTTACCCATTATCACGTGATAATTACTAATTAACGCTGTCAGTTACTGTTTTTACTCGTTAGTTACTCATTTTCACGGGATAATTAGTAATTTTCACGGGAAAATGACTAATGTTTAGTTTTGGCACTAGCAATCCGTCAGGAAGTGAGCCAAAACTAAAAATTAGTAATTAACAGGTGAAAGTTAGTAATTATTCCGGGAAAATTAGTAATTTTCCCGGGAAAATTAGTAATAAACACGTGAAAATGGTAATTATCAAGGGAAAATTACTAATTTTCCCTTGATAACTATTACAATTATGAGGTTTTGGCACTAGTAAGCCGTCATAGTCTACCGCTACAGCGTACGTGGGTGGCTTTGAGAGATCAGCTGACGGAAGTCCAGCTGGTGCCACTCGATCATGATGATATCATATCTTATTGCATTTTATACTTATCCTTTTATCATTCTTTAACCTCATTCTCTTCCGGTAGGGTTGGTTTGCTTGGTCTTGCCCTTTCTGAGCTGGTCTTTAAAAACCAAATAGTGCTATCGTATATTTTTAATCTAGTCCTTCATATATCGTAGGAAAGGAAGCATGATCAACAACATGCCACTCACTCATCAGTATAAAACTCCAAGTAAAAAAAAACATGCTCGTACACAATTCTCACATGCTAAACCAAATAGGAAACTTTTTTTTTAAAGTGTGACGTTTCACTAACACAAATGGCAACTAAACAAAGTTCGTTGCGCTTGTAAACAAGACGGCCCACGTGACTGCTGCTGCCATTCAGCAACGGCGGGAACATGACATGTGTGTGTGTGTGTGTGTGTTTTGGGGGAGGGGTGCGTGCCGATTGTACGTGTGTGCGTGTGTGTGTGTGTGTGTGTGTGTGTGGGGGGGGATTGGCAGTCTCCGCGACAAATATCCCCCAGGAAACTGATCCCAACAGGCGATAGGCAGATTTACAGTCGTAACAATTAACTGACCTACTCAAGATGAAGGATGGTTGTTCGAGATGAATAGGTTTGACCAGTCAAGATTCACTTTGATGTGGTCCTTCCGGCCATATGGCTTTACGCAAACTCAGCCCCTCCCCCTCCCCCTTCCCCCCTCTATACCCCTCCCACCCCCCATTTCTCCAATCACATACACATAGTGGGCGATTGAGGCATATTATACTATAAGCTCAGAATTGTCTGTTCCTTCTGGTTTCAACTCCTTCGAGGACTGAAAATCAGGATAGAACAAAAGCAAATTATAATGATGATAACATCGACCACTTGCACGATGATTCAATGCTCCCCCCCCTCCCCCCCAAAGCCCCCCGTCCCATCTCTCCTACATATGACCTAGTGTCTAGTCCGATACGGCGATAGCATCTGTGCCTTAACCCTTCAAACAGGAAGGAAGAAAAGGGACTGATAGTGTTGATTGCATCGATGATTTGAGCGATGATGTCACAGTGATGAAACTGACGCCGTCATGGAACGGGAAGCGTCACAGCTGTGAGCAAGTAGTGACTTCTGACTACTTGCAGTCAGAGTGTCTCAAGTGAACCTTCGATTTGGAATACTGAGGGGAGGGGGGGGGGGGGGGGGAGGAGGGGGTGGATACGAGGTGTTGCTAGGATTTTTCTTCTGCAAATTTGCCGAACTGGCGGCAAACATTCTTGCGATGTGAAAGAAATGTACGTGATTCGCCGACTGCCGAAGCCAAAGGACATCAACCAGGATCTTTGTTTAAAAAAAAAAAAAAAAAAAAAAAAAAAAAAAAAAATTCTGGGAAACCATTTCAAGGTATCAAACTGTATAGACGGCGAGTACAGTCGTGGTAGTGCGTTGAAACTGAGGTAAAGTCGAGGTGAACGTCGTTTGTATTTGACATTGAAATTCGATTCAAAAGACTTTATTTACACTTTAAATGAACAAACCTGAACTCAGATTTCGCTAACATAAGCACAATGCTCGAGTACGGATCCTGAATGCCCGATCTTGCATACAATTTTGTTTAAACTAAGGAACAGAACTTACTTATATGTGGCGCACTTTTCGGACGAAGAGAGTTAATTTGGGACACCCCCGAAAGCGGCGTATGGCGGGGTAAAAACGGTGATACACCTGAAATCCCACTCGTGAAAAAAAAGTGAACGTAGAAGAAGTAGAATTGGGGGCAGTATTGTAGAATATATCACCACCCGGCTCCTCGTATGTAAAGTACACCAGGGCTTGGCTGGGTGACCCAGTGTTTGTCCTTCCCCGTTGTCAGGGGAGATAAACGTTTCCCAGAGAAAGATGTTTACGTTCTGTTGTAACCAGCTGAGCCCGGGGATGAACATGACACATGCACTCAGCTGGAGCCGACTAGACAGTGAAACCCCGCTTTTAAGACCCCCGTTTTATGACCCCCCTCTCCCCTTAGGACCCGACGATTTAACAATCCACCATTTTAAGCACTGTACCCGATTAAAGACCCCCTCCCCCTCCTCCCCTTTTCTAAGACCCCCGATTTAAGGACACTCACTCCCTCCTTTTATGTCCTCCTCCTCTTCCCCACCCCCCAACCCCCACCCCCCACCTTCGGACCCCTACGATTTTTGACACCATCCTTGAAAGATTGTCATGAAGTGGATTGTAGTGTGAAATAAAGGATCTTTTCTGAAAACGTGTTCTGCCCTATCTTTTTACACTGACTTCAAACTTCACACCAACACACTCCAAACACAGAATTTTGGGAGGATACAGACTTATTATTTTCTCCCCCAAAATATAACACGATTCTCCACCTCTAATACATCAATACGAATCAGCTTCTTGATCACACAGTTCACACAACATATAGCATTCACTCAATGCATGTAACTACATGTTATAAAGATACTTTCTCAAAGATAGATTAACGCACAAGATAAGGTGCTGACAGACACTCACGAGTTCGTAACACGGCTCACTGCATGTCGTCATTTACACATCACTTGTGTCGCTGAATCCCGTAGATGATGAATTCCCAGAACTTTCCTTATAGGTGCCAACACACACCTTTCACGTTTCTCCCCGAGAAACATTTCCGCCATTAGCGAAATAAACCGTCGTCGCTACGACCGGTAACGATGGAAACTCCTCCGTTTAGCCATCTCTGCGCCGATGTGGTCTCTCCCCCCACCATCGCTCCGCATTCTCCCGTGTAAGGTTCCTCCCTTGTCCACGCCATGGAAAACCCTCATGGAACCTCCTAAAGAATTAACCCAAGTCTTAATACACATTCTCTTAAACGATCTCCTCTTCCTAAACTAAAGTCATGTAAACATCTCTCTCGTTCATTCTACATTCACATTCCGTCCACATACAAAATCCAACTATACTTCATCCATGAATCACTTAATCCATCACTGACACTACCACACATAGTATCACTGTCTTAAACATAACATAAATGCGTAACAGCAATTATGCTCAAGAATTTACCAACGAAAACCATAATACAATCACAACAAGAATTCTCTCAGAACTTCACACTAGAATTTAGTGCACTTTGTATACACTAACCTTTACATTCCAGCTATGTATTCCAACGTCAATAATATACAACATAGTAAATCATTTACCTTAAGAGACCCGTCTCTTGAAAGAGTGTTTGTCCCCGACAAACTTGACACACGCTGACAACCTCACTGGTTGAAAATGTTGAGCGTTGTGACGATATTACACCCAGACCAGCTACATGTCTCATAAACACAACTCATGTCAAACTATGGTTTTCTCGTGCAACGCACAAAACCCGTGATAACGCCTCTCCAGTCACCTACGCATCGCACATCAATATTTAGGGAGGTTAAAACCACGACGTGGTTTCACCTCACAAATATGCTAATCACATCTTTGTGACAAAGATACCCGATTAAAGACCCCCCCCCTCCCCCTACCGGCACGGTTGGCCTAGTGGTAAGGCGTCCGCCCCGTGATCGGGAGGTCGTGGGTTCGAACCCCGGCCGGGTCATACCTAAGACTTTAGAAGTGGCAATCTAGTGGCTGCTCCGCCTTGCGTCTGGCATTATGGGGTTAGTGCTAGGACTGGTTGGTCCGGTGTGAGAATAATGTGACTGGGTGAGACATGAAGCCTGTGCCGCGACTTCTGTCTTGCGTGTGGCGCACGTTATATGTCAAAGCAGCACCGCCCTGATATGGCCCTTCGTGGTCGGCTGGGCGTTAAGCAAACAAACAAACAAACAAAACCCCCCTCCCCTTTTTAATACCCCTGATTTAAGAACACCTCTATTCCCCCTTCCTTTTATGCCCATGTTTGTTTAGAAAAAAGTCCATCCTCTGCAATGACCAGTCGGGTCGACAGATTTGTGAATGTTTCAGATTTAGACAACTACCCCCTCCCACCCTCCCAATTCCATCGTTTAAGACATAGTTTAGTGAGAGAAAAAAACACTTCTGTCCCACACAGACACCATTAAGTCGACATACTTGTGAGTGTTTCCCTCTTTCTATATCTAAACTTTCAATGAACTAAATCTTTCGTGTGTTTCAATTCTTGTTCATTCAGGCTTTCCACGGCTCAAAAACCTATCTAAACTAACCCTTTTTTCAAGACTTTCCTACTATTCAAGACCTGTCTTTCTCAGATTCTAGGGCTCTAGCATATCAATCAATCAATCAATCAATATGAGGCTTATATCGCGCGTATTCCGTGGGTACAGTTCTAAGCGCAGGGATTTATTTAATTTTTTTATTTTAATTTTATGCAATTTATATCGCGCACATATTCAAGACCTGTCTTTCTCACATTCTAGGGCTCTAGCATATCGCCACATAGCCTACATGTCCCTAATAGGAAATTCCCTTTGTAAGGGGTCTTAAAAATGGGGGGGGGGGGGGGGGGGTCCACTGCATTTCTATACGTACAGCAGTTTCCATCCGATGTTCAAGTACACGTACACTAATTTCTCAATGTCTGGTCACGCTGACCGCATTCTTGTACGATGTACGGAATGGAGCAAAGAATAATTTATATGTGTTGATATTTGTCTTGGTTGCAGGCAGACTTGTGTTCTCTGAAGAGGAATTTGTACACCACTAAAGCTTTGTATCCAGGAGCTTTAAAGCTGTGTGTGTGTGTGTGTGTGTGTGTGATGTGTTTTTGAAGGGTGTGTGTGTAAGTGCCGAGTGTACGCATGCGTCTGTGTGTGTGTGTGTGTGTGTGTGTGTTGGGAGAGGGGGCGTGTGTGTGTGTCTTGTTGGGGGGGGGGGGGCGTGCAGGGTGTACGAACGCCGTGTGTGTGTGTGTGTGTGTGTGATCTATTTTTTGAGTGTGTGTGTGTGTGTGTGTGTAAGTGCCGAGTGTACGTGTGTGTGTGTGTGTGTGGTGTGTGTGGGGTATTTTTAATCTCAAACAACACTTTTAGTCTGGGTACCGTTTTCACGATGAAAGATTATATATGTATCCAATTTTTTTTATATTATATCCAAAGTGGTCGAAATATGTGGGAGAGGTATGGCTCTTTAGTATGATGACGTCAACGTCGTGGTTCTAGTCGGACATTATTTGTGGCCTTTTTCTGCGAAGACAATCACTGAAGACAAATTTATTTGTATGTGCATTGCAAGTCTGTTTTCCATAATTGTCATCTGATTTACAATGTGCATTGCAAGACTGTTTTCCATAATTTTCATCTGATTTACAATGTGCTATCACTCATACTTCCTTGAACTTTTGGAAATTCTTCTTTAAATGGGAGTCAGTGAGCTCAGTAAAGTTTGTTTTCATTTTGCTTCAACTTTGACCCCGCGTTTCTCCAATCAGAGGCTTATGACAACAGAGTCGCAGAAAGGGCCACATATTTTAAAATCCTTTATTCCTGTCTGTAACCACAGCCCTCAAGTAAGACGGGTGACAAATGTGCTACTGAAACTGTAACTGAAACCGTGAGTGATTCCACCCATCGTTACAAGCTGACACAGGCCACACTACATACCCTCACCATATGCGGTACCAGAAATATATCACCCTCATTAATTCAAATTCAATACACCTCGCTGCACGACACTCGAACCACGGAGCGTGTGACACGTGCGAATATTACCGCCTGTAATCAAGGCGTGACGTCATGCTGGCTTTCGTCATTCATAGTATGACGGGGGATAACGGGCTGGAAAAGATGCGGCTAACTATGACGGCTTACTAGTGCCAAAACCTGGGGTTACCCATTATCATGTGATAATTACTAATTAACGCTGTCAGTTACTGTTTTCACTCGTTAGTTACTCATTTTCACGGGATAATTAGTAATTTTCACGGGAAAATGACTAATTTTTAGTTTTGGCACTAGCAATCCGTCAGGAAGTGAGCCAAAACTAAAAATTAGTAATTAACAGGTAAAAGTTAGTAATTTTCCCGGGAAAATTAGTAATTAACACGTGAAAATGGTAATTATCAAGGGAAAATTACTAATTTTCCCTTGATAATTACAATTATGAGGTTTTGGCACTAGTAATCCCTATGACGGCTTACTAGTGCCAAAACCTGGGGTTACCCATTATCACGTGATAATTACTAATTAACGCTGTCAGTTACTGTTTTCACCTGTTAGTTACTCATTTTCACGGGAAAATTACTAATTTTTAGTTTTGGCACTAGCAATCCATCAGGAAGTGAGCCAAAACTAAAAATTAGTAATTAACAGGTGAAAGTTAGTAATTATTCCGGGAAAATTAGTAATTTTCCCGGGAAAATTAGTAATACACACGTGAAAATGGTAATTATCAAGGGAAAATTACTAATTTTCCCTTGATAATTACAATTATGAGGTTTTGGCACTAGTAAGCCGTCATAGCTAACGGTGGGCCTTGTCATGATCGTCATCATCTAGTCAGCTGGCTGTTTGTCTAATGCTGTGAGGATGTCAGAGACAGAGAGGGAGGCACGTTATGTCCCACATAGAGGTGGGCCTTGTCATGATCGTCATCATCTAGTCAGCTGGCTGTTTGTCTAATGCTGTGAGGATGTCAGAGACAGAGAGGGAGGCACGTTATGTCCCACATAGAGGTGGGCCTTGTCATGATCGTCATCATCTAGTCAGCTGGCTGTTTGTCTAATGCTGTGAGGATGTCAGAGACAGAGAGGGAGGCACGTCATGTCCCACATAGAGGTGGGCCTTGTCATGATCGTCATCATCTAGTCAGCTGGCTGTTTGTCTAATGCTGTGAGGATGTCAGAGACAGAGAGGGAGGCACGTTATGTCCCACATAGAGGTGGGCCTTGTCATGATCGTCATCATCTAGTCAGCTGGCTGTTTGTCTAATGCTGTGAGGATGTCAGAGACAGAGAGGGAGGCACGTTATGTCCCACATAGAGGTGGGCCTTGTCATGATCGTCATCATCTAGTCAGCTGGCTGTTTGTCTAATGCTGTGAGGATGTCAGAGACAGAGAGGGAGGCACGTTATGTCCCACATAGAGGTGGGCCTTGTCATGATCGTCATCATCTAGTCAGCTGGCTGTTTGTCTAATGCTGTGAGGATGTCAGAGACAGAGAGGGAGGCACGTTATGTCCCACATAGAGGTGGGCCTTGTCATGATCGTCATCATCTAGTCAGCTGGCTGTTTGTCTAATGCTGTGAGGATGTCAGAGACAGAGAGGGAGGCACGTCATGTCCCACATAGAGGTGGGCCTTGTCATGATCGTCATCATCTAGTCAGCTGGCTGTTTGTCTAATGCTGTGAGGATGTCAGAGACAGAGAGGGAGGCACGTCATGTCCCACATAGAGGTGGGCCTTGTCATGATCGTCATCATCTAGTCAGCTGGCTGTTTGTCTAATGCTGTGAGGATGTCAGAGACAGAGAGGGAGGCACGTTATGTCCCACATAGAGGTGGGCCTTGTCATGATCGTCATCATCTAGTCAGCTGGCTGTTTGTCTAATGCTGTGAGGATGTCAGAGACAGAGAGGGAGGCACGTTATGTCCCACATAGAGGTGGGCCTTGTCATGATCGTCATCATCTAGTCAGCTGGCTGTTTGTCTAATGCTGTGAGGATGTCAGAGACAGAGAGGGAGGCACGTTATGTCCCACATAGAGGTGGGCCTTGTCATGATCGTCATCATCTAGTCAGCTGGCTGTTTGTCTAATGCTGTGAGGATGTCAGAGACAGAGAGGGAGGCACGTTATGTCCCACATAGAGGTGGGCCTTGTCATGATCGTCATCATCTAGTCAGCTGGCTGTTTGTCTAATGCTGTGAGGATGTCAGAGACAGAGAGGGAGGCACGTTATGTCCCACATAGAGGTGGGCCTTGTCATGATCGTCATCATCTAGTCAGCTGGCTGTTTGTCTAATGCTGTGAGGATGTCAGAGACAGAGAGGGAGGCACGTTATGTCCCACATAGAGGTGGGCCTTGTCATGATCGTCATCATCTAGTCAGCTGGCTGTTTGTCTAATGCTGTGAGGATGTCAGAGACAGAGAGGGAGGCACGTTATGTCCCACATAGAGGTGGGCCTTGTCATGATCGTCATCATCTAGTCAGCTGGCTGTTTGTCTAATGCTGTGAGGATGTCAGAGACAGAGAGGGAGGCACGTTATGTCCCACATAGAGGTGGGCCTTGTCATGATCGTCATCATCTAGTCAGCTGGCTGTTTGTCTAATGCTGTGAGGATGTCAGAGACAGAGAGGGAGGCACGTTATGTCCCACATAGAGGTGGGCCTTGTCATGATCGTCAT
>NC_090260.1:29734984-29739984 GCF_037325665.1 Littorina saxatilis | reverse complement strand
GCTCCTCGTTGTTTTCAATGTGTCACCTGGGGTGGAAGTTGAAGTGGTTTTTTTTGTCTACTTCTTTTGACTGGAACCGCAAATCATCGACTGCTTTCACATGCTGGTGCCTTAAATAGTTAACAGTTCTGCGTCATTAGAGCCTAAAGTCAAAACATCGACAGTTACTTTATATTAAGGATAAGGATAAGGATAAGATTTTATATAGTCCATGAGGGTAACCTCACAGAAATGTGGGTTGCTTTGTCCCTGGGGAAAGCCAGCTGCCACACAGTACGGTGCTACACATTTTTTACATTTAGTCAAGTTTTGACTAAATGTTTTAACGTAGAGGGGGGAATCGAGACGAGGGTCGTGGTGTATGTGTGTCTGTGTGTGTGTGTGTGTGTGTGTGTGTGTGTGTGTGTGTGTGTGTGTGTGTGTGTGTGTGTGTGTGTGTGTGTAGAGCGATTCAGACTAAATTTGACATGAGAGTTCCTGGGTATGAAATCCCCGAACGTTTTTTTCAGTTTTTTTATAAATGTCTTTGATGACGTCATATCCGGCTTTTCGTGAAAGTTGAGGCGGCACTGTCACGCCCTCATTTTTCAACCAAATTGGTTGAAATTTTGGTCAAGTAATCTTCAACAAAGCCCGGACTTCGGTATTGCATTTCAGTTTGGTGGCTTAAAAATTAAGTAATGACTTTGGTTATTAAAAATCTGAAAATTGTAAAAAAAAATAAAAATTTATAAAACGATCCAAAGTTACGTTCATCTTCTTTTCCATCATTTTCTGATTCCAAAAACATATAAATATGTTATATTTGGATTAAAAACAAACTCTGAAAATTAAATATATAAAAATTATTATCAAAATTAAATTGTCGAAATCAATTTAAAAACACTTTCATCTTATTCCTTTTCGGTTCCTGATTCCAAAAACATATAGATATGATATGTTTGGATTAAAAACACGCTCAGAAAGTTAAAACAAAGAGAGGTACAGAAAAGCGTGCTATCCTTCTTAGCGCAACTACTACCCCGCTCTTCTTGTCAATTTCACTGCCTTTGCCATGAGCGGTGGACTGACGATGCTACGAGTATACGGTTTTGCTGAAAAATGGCATTGCGTTCAGTTTCATTCTGTGAGTTCGACAGCTACTTGACTAAATATTGTATTTTCGCCTTACGCGACTTGTTTTTTCCTGCATGCGTGTATTCATGTTTCCAAGCCCTGAGACTTAATGCCGTGTGAGATGGAATTTTTTTTACACTTTATTCCAAGTCACACGGGTATTTGGTGGACATTTTTATCTATGCCTATACAATTTTGCCAGGAAAGACCCTTTTGTCAATCGTGGGATCTTTAACGTGCACACCCCAATGTAGTGTACACGCAGAGATCTGATAAACAAAGGCAAGTAAGCGGTCTAAATGAATACGATATGTGTAATAGAGAAAGTGAGAGTTATTCGGTTGTTTAACATGTGACAGGGGAGGCTACCGCTCCTTTCACAGCAGACTCTGCACCCGAGTTGTTGGCCTTTAAGTCAAAACCGGTGGATTGTGGAATTCTGTTTGTGATGGGGTCTGGTGGTTTCCGATTGTCTGTATGTGAGCGAGAGTTTGCGGGGGGTGGGGGGAGGGTGGTGAACCACTGTACATAAAGGGAAAGTTTGTGTGCGCGCCTGTGTGTGTTTTTAATCTGAGACAAATGTCGCCAATGTTTTTACAGAGTGACGTTAAATAAACGATTGTATCATCATCATCATCATTGTCTGTATGTTCATGGAAACCTTCGGGTTTGCATAACAGTTTTTATAGGGCTAAGAAATTAGCCCTAACATTTTCAATCCTGTTTGATTGCATTTCGCCTCCCGAGGTGATCGTAGTGTTACGGCACTCGGTTACAATCAGATTACTATTCTACTTGTTACTGTTGTTGTTGTTGTTGTTGTTGTTGTTGTTGTTGTTGTTGTTGTTGTTGTTGTTGTTGTTGTTGTTGTTGTTGTTGTTGTTTTCACTTGTGTTTGTAGGTAACAAGGTTTAGTCTTGAAAATGCTAGTGCTGCGTTTTAGAAACAGATTATCTGGCCGAGGTCATCAACCCCGTTGTGCGTGTGTCCTCACCAGGAACATTAAAAATAGGCTACGTCACCTTTGCCATCCCTCCCACCCTCTGCCCCGACCCCCACCCCCCGACACACACAAAATAGTTGCAAGGGGTAACCTAGGTCAAAAAGTGGCGAATGCGGGAAAGAATGTGACGATGGTGTTTACAGCCCTGTACCTGCTGTGTTGATGAACGTGCCCGACTTTCCTTGTCACCTCAGTGGATACTGGCACTGGTGAAAGAATGCGATATTAAGTGTTGTATCCCACTCTTTTGACTATCCTGCGTGCTTGTAAAACAGTGCGATATAAATTGATATACTCCGCTCTCCTGAATGCTTAGATACTAGTGCTAAAAAAGGATGGTGTACGTATACTAATCGCGCTGCATACTGTTGTTTTACTTTTTATACTGTGGGACGTGCTTGTAAAACAGTGCGATATAAATTGATATACTCCGCTCACCTGACTGCTTAGATACAAATACTTACAATGATGTGGTACGTTCTAACTGCACTACAGTAATATAGTTTACTTTTTTCACCGCGGGGTGTGCTTGTTAAACAGTACGATGTAAATTGATATACTCCGCTCTCCTGACTGCTGAGATATAAGTGTTAAAAAGGATGATGTACGTATAATTACCGTGCTGCATACTGTTGTTTTACTCTTTCTACTGCGGGGTGTGCTTGTTAAACAGTACGATATAAATTGATATACTCCGCTCTCCTGACTGCTTAGATACAAGTGCTAAAAAGGATGATGTACGTATACTTACCGCGCTGCATATTGTTGTTTTACTCTTTCTACTGCGGGGTGTGCTTGTTAAACAGTACGATATAAATTGATATAGTTACTCCGCTCTCCTGACTGCTGAGATACAAGTGCTAAAAAGGATGATGTACGTCATACTTACCGCGCTGCATATTGTTGTTTTACTTGTTTTACTGCGGGGCCCATGCGTGTCAGTTAAGCAGTAAGATAAAATTGTTAAACTCCACTTTTATGACTGCCTAGATACCTATGTCTCTCCGGACACTGACATTGGTAAAACAGTGGGATTTTAAGTGTAGTATCCAACTCTTTTGACTGTTGTTTGTGCCTGTTAAACAGTACGATATAAATTGATATTGTACTCTTTACTGGTTGCCTGGATACCAGTGTTAAAATGACGCGATACTACTCTACTAGTTTTCTTGAGGTGCGTGCTTGTAAAACAGTAAGATATTGAATGAATTGATACGCTTTTCTGACTGCTCAGATAATTATCAGTGTTGAAAGGATGCAGTGCTCACTACGTACATGTTCATGTTGTACTTCCACTCTGTCGTGCGTGCTTGCAAAACAGTGCGATATAAAATGATATTATTCGCTTCTCTAATTGCCTGGAAGCTAAGTAAACGAACGTTTCAGGCGAAGCCTAATCTTTCAATCTGTCCCTTATGGGTATGCAATGCCGCGTTACTCAATCATGGCGGCATATTTTATCATAACCTGAAGTTTAAACAGACACTGAAAAGCATTACAATAGTATCACTGAACTGCTAGTCATTCAAAGAAGATTTGAATTAATCCTATTTGTCATAATCCCATATTTGTCATTTTTCTATCAAGTCAGTTGCAGAACCGACCTCTAAACTATAAACGTTCATCAAAATTTGAAAGTTCACAGCGGAGCACACTTCTATAATTCCAACCAAAAGATAGCCATCAAACTCAGTCGGGTACTTCAGTCTAAACGACCGAAACTTGTCCCCGGAAAAAGCGCAGATGTGTTTCCATGCCAACCAGTCCTCGTTACCCTTTGGCGGGCCAGATGCCAGAGACGTACCCCTTCTTTCTTTGTGCGCGGCAGAGTTTCGCCCCTTGTCTTTGTTCACTCCGCTCGCACAGTTGCGGCCCTTGGCTTTGTGTCGCTGATGAGTGGTCGAACGTTGGTGCCAGAAAGATCGCGGAAAACAATCTAATTACTGCCAGGGTGTAGGGTAGCTTGCTCTTCTGCCCTTGTGTCCTGAGGGGTGTGGAAAATTAACGGTCTAAATGAGGGATTGACGTTGGCGTGGGAAGATCGTTGAAAATAATGACTCTTTTGGTTCTTGTGAGACTGAGAACTCAAATTTAGCCGCCGTTTGTGACTGAGATGCGTGTTTTTTTTGTATGAGAGTTAAGATGTGGCTATTTTGAAGTTAGTTTGTCTTTATTTATTTGCTTTTTCCTTTTCACTTCTTTTAAGATGATGATTAACCCTCTGTCTCTCTCTCTGTCTCTCTGTCTCTCTCTCTACCGGCACGGTTGGCCTAGTCAGTGGTAAGGCGTCCGCCCCGTGCCATGATCGGGAGGTCGTGGGTTCGAACCCCGGCCGGGTCATACCTAAGACTTTAAAATTGGCAATCTAGTGGCTGCTCCGCCTGGCGTCTGGCATTATGGGGTTAGTGCTAGGACTGGTTGGTCCGGTGTCAGAATAATGTGACTGGGTGAGACATGAAGCCTGTGCTGCGACTTCTGTCTTGTGTGTGGCGCACGTTAAATGTCAAAGCAGCACCGCCCTGATATGGCCCTTCGTGGTCGGCTGGGCGTTAAGCAAACAAACAAACAAACTCTCTCTCTCTCTCTCTCTCTCTCTCTCTCTCTCTCTCTCTCTCTCTCTCTCTCTCTCTCTCTCTCTCTCTCACTTGGTTAAACGATTGCTCGTTGTGTGGGTCGTTACATCATAGTTTGTAGGACAGTCGACTCTCTGACTCTTTGACTCTTATGTAGTCGTATAGGTAATGTTGTAATTAGTAATACTGTATGATTGCGATTGACAATTGTCCTTTTATTGTCTTTATCTTTATGTCTTAGTTTAGCAGGGACAGATTGTAAGACTAGGCGTGAGCCTAAAATCTCCATCCTTGAGTAATAAAGTTCG
>NC_090260.1:29727484-29729984 GCF_037325665.1 Littorina saxatilis | reverse complement strand
AGGAAAGACTATGCAGAAACTGTGGAGTGGTGGAGGATGAACTTCACTTCCTTGATTCGTGTACAATGTATGCTCATCTCAGGCAACAGTTATTACCAAATACTTCCACCGGCAGTGATGAAATAAGAGTCAGTTCTTTGTTTACTGACAGCGACATCCAAAGGCAATTGGCAAAATATGTGTACGATTGTTTTCAACTACGCAGATGCAATGCGTCTTCCGACTGTCCTGAATAACTTATGCTCATCTTCAGGTCCTCTTTGTTCACCCTGTTCCACTTGGTTTTGTATTACATGTATGTTATGTTATATTGCTGTTTTTCCTGTACTTATGTATCTTGTATGTGTCAATAGGCTCTGTGCTTTAATGACAATAAATTCTGATTCTGATTCGCACGCACGCACTGACGCACGCACGCACGCACGCACACACACACACACACACACACACACACACACACACACACACACACACACACACACACACACACACACACACACACATGAATGTTAACTTGTAACTAGACATATCGGCTGACTTGGACAAGGCACACTGGGATGACACCGATCTCTACAGGTAACAACATAGTTACCATGGTTGGTTGGTTGTTTTTAACGTACCTCCAACCTATTCAATTGGCTAAGCGGGATCGACATTCCAGTTGCCGAGTGATGCTTTTTGAATTGCTATATATATATATACGGAGTACAGAGTATTGTTCACCTCTTTAATGACATTAGGACACTTTCGCAAAGTTGTCATCATCATCCATTGTTATCTTGGCGCTACTATTTATATGACTGCTATACCGAGTGAATCAATGCTACTGGTGTTGCCGATAAGGCTAATGCAGTGGAGTTGGTTCTTCAATTTCTAACGACAGCGATTAAGGTTAACATTTCCACAGATGATAACCGTGCTGACTACTGCGCCGACGCTTATAGAAAATTGTTCTTCTTCTTCTTCTTCTGCGTTCGTGGGCTTAAACTCCCACGTACACTCGTGTTTTTACACGAGTGGAATTTTACGTGTATGACCGTTTTTACCCCGCCATTTAGGCAGCCATAAGCCGCTTTCTGAGGAAGCATGCTGGGTATGTTCGTGTTTCTATAACCCACCGAACTTTGACATGGATTACAGGATCTTTTCCATGCGCACTTGGTCTTATTGTTCTTGCGTGTACACACGAAGGGGGATAAGCCACTAGCAGGTCTGCACATAAGTTGACCTGGGAGATCGGAAAAATCTCCACACTTAACCCACCAGGCGGCCGCGGCCGGGATTCGAACCCTCGACCTTCCGATTAAGAGGCCGACGTCTTACCACCCCGCCACAGCGCCCGTCGTATAGAAAATAAAAGCTTCACAGATTCAGACGACGGTCGAACACGGATCCTTGCAAAGATAAAGGGATTCATGATAATCTAATGATCGATGGCTAGCTGTTATCTCTATAGTAATAATTAGGACGACCGTAATCATTTATGATGCTCATTTTGTCGAGTACTACTCCTTGCGTCGAACGTTTACGCCCGACGACCATTCCAAACGCTGCATAAACTGAATCCCGCGGCCAACGTGATTCACTTTCATCAATGACGTGTACATTATACCATGTTGTATATGTTGCTTTTATGCACCGAGTGTATCCAACCAAAAATGAAAAACAAACACACATGTTAACAAGTCGCGTAAGGCGAAATAACAACATTTAGTCAAGCTGTCGAACTCAGAGAATGAAACTGAACGCACTGCTTTTTTTCACCAAGACCACATACTCGTAGTTTCGTCAGTCCACCGCTCGTGGCAAAGGCAGTGAAATCGACAAGCCGTGCAGAATAGTGCGGTAGTCGGGTCGCGCTGAGCAGTATCACACGCTTTTCTGTATGGCCGAGTATTCTTTTTAGCTTACCATAGTCTCTGAGCTTACTGAGTTTGTTTTTAATCCAAACATATCATATCGATATGTTTTTGGAATCAGGGACCGACTAGGAATAAGATGATTTCGATTTCGGAAAATTATTTTTAATCATAATTTTCATATTTTTAATTTTCAGAGCTTGTTTGTAATCCAAATATAACATATGTATATGTATTTGGAATCAGAAAACGGCAAAGAATAAGATGAAATTATTTTTGGATCGTTTAAAAAAAATTTTGTTTTAATTACAAGTTTCCGATTTTTAATGACCAAACTCATTCATTAGTTTTTAAGCCACCAAGCTGAAATGCAATACCGAAGTCCGGCCTTTGTCAAAGATTGCTTTGCCAAAATTTCAATCAATTTGATGGAAAAATTAGGGTGTGACAGTGCCGCCTCAACTTTTACAAAAAGCCGGATATGACGTCATCAAAGGTATTTATCGAAAAAATGAAAAAATAGTCCGAGGATATCATTCCCAGGAACTCTCATGTCAAATTTCATAAAGATCGGTCCAGTAGTTTAGTCTGAATCGCTCTACACACACACGCATAGACAGACACACAGACACAGACACAGA
>NC_090260.1:29689140-29724140 GCF_037325665.1 Littorina saxatilis | reverse complement strand
GAGTTTCTACTGGACCGATCTTCATGAAACTTAACATGAGAGTTCCTGGGGTGTGTGTGTGTGTGTGTGTGTGTGTGTGTGTGTGTGTGTGTGTGTGTGTGTGTGTGTGTGTGTGTGTGTGTGTGTTCAAAGCGATTCAGAGTTTCTACTGGACCGATCTTCATGAATCTTAACATGAGAGTTCCTGGGTAGGATATCCGGAGACCTAATTTTCAGGATTTAAAATACAAGTATCCTCCTTTGCAGCGTTAATGTCATGAGCCAGCTACTGTGGCTGCCAGGCGATACATTCTCCATGAAAAGTACATGTATATGATTATAGTGTACAGTACCCGGAAAAAGAAACGCAGCTTATCCTAAACAACCCTTTTTAACACCCTCTAAGGGATTTATGTTCATTTGTCTAATCGTGTTACGCTTTGGCGAAAAATTCAAATTACATGATCATGTTGAGAGATGAAAAATATGCATTTTTACGAATTTTGTAGCATGTCGAAGCGACACGTTCGCCTGCAATCACGACTCGCTTGACCTGTATAACAGTTTATAAAAAAAAGATAAAAAAAATAAAACGATTAAATAATGTGCACCAATCGTAGTACAGCCAGTAAAATATCCTCCACGAATCTGTCTTCCTTTTTGATGTACCTCATCTGGTTCATATTTTACGACAATTTGAAAATGACGAAAAATCACTTGCAACAGTGGGCGCGAATGAGTTGCGTTTCTTTTGCCGTACTGTACACTGTGTCCTGCCTTTTGTGACACGCACAGTGCACTACCTACATCGCACAGACTTCTTTTTGTGTGTGTGTGTGCCGCAATTAGTCTTTGTCAAAATGCCCCACGAATACCATCAACTGGGCGTCATCACCAAACCTTCAGCGATAATTGCTTGACACATTAAAACTTGGTAGCGCAAATCCGTTGCTACACACTATGTCCGGTTAAAGCCGTATGAACCTCCTTGAGGAAACTGTCAAAAGATAATGACAACAATTTGGCGAGTATGGAAAACCAATTGTTAGCAAACGTTTTCCATTAGATGTTAAATTACTCCCCAGTGATAACAAAGTATGGCGGGGAAAAAACGGCCATACACGGCTATTCAAGTGTGCAAATAAAAAAATAAAAAAATCAAGTGCACGTGGGAGTTGCAGCCTACGCACACAGAAGAAGAAGAAGAAAAGAAGAAGAAGAAGAAAAGAAGAAGAAGAAGAAGAAGAAGAAGAAGAAGAAGAAGAAGAAGAAGAAGAAGAAGAAGAAGAAGAAGAAGAAGAAGAAGAAGAAGAAGAAGAAGAAGAAGAACAAGAAGAACAAGAACAAGAACAAGAAGAAGAACAAGAACAAGAAGAACAAGAACAAGAATAAGAAGAACAAGAACAAGAACAACAAGAACAAGAACAAGAACAACAAGAACAAGAAGAAGAAGGAGAAGAAGGAGAAGAACAAGAAGAAGAACAAGAACAAGAAGAAGAAGAAGAACAAGAACAAGAAGAAGAAGAAGAAGAAGAAGAACAAGAACAAGAACAAGAAGAACAAGAACGAGAACAAGAACGAGAACAAGAACAAGAACAAGAAGAACAAGAACAAGAACAAGAACAAGAAGACCAAGAAGAAGAAGAACAAGAAGAAGAAGACGAAGAAGACGAAGAAGAAGAACAAGAAGAAGAACAAGAAAAAGAAGAACAAGAACAAGAAGAACAAAAAGAAGAACAAGAACAAGAAGAACAAGAAGAACAAGAACAAGAACAAGAACAAGAACAAGAAGAACAAGAACAAGAACAAGAAGAACAAGAACAAGAACAAGAAGAAGAAGAAGAAGAAGAAGAAGAAGAACAAGAAGAACAAGAAGAAGAAGAAGAAGAAGAAGAAGAAGAAGAAGAAGAAGAAGAAGAAGAACAAGAACAAGAAGAACAAGAAGAACAAGAACAAGAACAAGAACAAGAATAAGAAGAACAAGAACAAGAACAACAAGAACAACAAGAACAAGAACAACAAGAACAAGAACAAGAAAAAGAACAAGAAGAAGATACACACAATGGTGCAGAGGTGGTTTTTTCCCCCGCTGTTTTCACATTAATAGCCTATACGTACAAAAACATATCGACTGACCCTCATACCCCAACGTCAAGGTTATGAAACATACGGAAAACAAAGCTAAAAAGAGGCGTCGCCCGTTTCCTGCCTATCCGGTTTTTACTGTCCGACAAAGATGACAGGTATGAATTATTCACGTCATTATTATGTCACGAAACTCACCTTGACTACTGTTAAAGGCACACTTCTTCCCTTGCGGACAATTCAACCTACTATCTCAGATCTGGCTAAGCATGTGCATACGATAAGACCATATCCCTCCACTTTGACGTATACCAAAATTCAACAGTCTGTGTCTTCTCTGTGCTGAGTAGTAATACAAGACGAATACATTTCTTAAGCGACACAAAAAGAACACGCCGCAACACGGTGGCCTAGTGGTAAGGCGTCCGCCCAATGAGCGGGAGGTCGATCGTGGGTTCGAACCCCGGCCGGGTCATACCTAAGACTTTAAAATTGGCAATCTAATGGCTGTGTGGCGCACGTTAAATGTCAAAGCAGCACGGCCCTGATGTATCACCCTTCGTGGTGGACTGGGCGTTAAGCAAACAAACAAACAAACAAACAAACAAACAAACAAACTAAAAGATGTGCTTACAATCTGTGAAATTCAATAAAGTAAACAATCTCGCTCCGCATAGGAAGCAGTCTTTTTTTGTTTTTGTTGTTGTTTTTGTTTTGTTTGTTTGTTTGCTTAACGCCCAGCCGACCACGAAGGGCCATATCAGGGCGGTGCTGCTTTGACATATAACGTGCGCCACACACAAGACAGAAGTCGCAGCACAGGCTTCATGTCTCACCCAGTCACAGTATTCTGACACCGGACCAACCAGTCCTAGCACTAACCCCATAATGCCAGACGCCAGGCGGAGCAGCCACTAGATTGCCAATGTTAAAGTCTTAGGTATGACCCGGCCGGGGTTCGAACCCACGACCTCCCGATCACGGGGCGGACGCCTTACCACTAGGCCAACCGTGCCGGTAGGAAGCAGTCAATATGCTGATTTTGGGTGTGTGTGCAAGTAGAGGGATTTCTTGTCTTATGGAACAACGCCTGGGCAGGTCTGAGAGGGTGAGTCAATATTTTTGTCATGGGAAGGACATTGCTTATACAGTTACCCTCCTTCCCGTGTATGTAATTGTCCCCCCCTCCTCCCCCCCCCCCCGCGGGTTAGGGGGAAGAATTTATCCGATGCTCCCCAGCATGTCGTAAGAGGCGACTAACGGATTCTGTTTCTCTTTTTACCCTTGTTAAGTGTTTCTTGTATAGAATATAGTCAATGTTTGTAAAGATTTTAGTCAAGCAGTATGTAAGAAATGTTAAAGTCCTTTGTACTGGAAACTTGCATTCTCCCAGTAAGGTCATACATTGTACTACGTTGCAAGCCCCTGGAGCAAATTTTTGATTAGTGCTTTTGTGAACAAGAAACAATTGACAAGTGGCTCTATCCCATCTCCCCCCTTTCCCCGTCGCGATATAACCTTCGTGGTTGAAAACGACGTTAAACACCAAATAAAGAAAGAAAGAACAATTGACAAGTGGCTCTATCCCATCTTCACCCTTTCCCCGTCACGATATTCACGACTTTCCGACCTTGACATTGTAGTGGGGGTCAAGTGGGCGTCGGCATCATTGTCCAATCAGAAATAGGGATGCGCTTCCGCTTCCTGTCCCGCCCAGTCTGCGCAAAAGAAATGGCGCAAAACTGTTTGCGCGGAAAAAGGTGATGAAAAAAAAGAACACAACCTGGTTTGATAACCAAATGATTGCGACCTTGCATTCTAGCATCATTTAATGTGGAACAACGACACATCTGATAAACAAATAGCCAGTTTATTACCAACATGAGAAACTAGGGTTTAGAATCGAAGCGGTAAACCCGGACGCTGTTTGTACACGTAAATCCGGAGAAGCTATCGAAGTAGGTGTCATGTCGTTTCACTCCGAGTGTGCCAGCACCGGCCCTCTACCCGCCAAACCCCCACTAGGCAGGGAAAGTGGTTCGACCTTGCATGACTGCAGGGCAAGTTCGATTTTGCTAGCTAAAATTGCTGCTAGTGCTGCCTTGTCTAGATCTGGAACTTTTTCAATTGGATTTTTTTCTCTATTATACTGGAATAAGTGGGTGCTTTTCTAGATCTAAGCATCGACCGAATTAGATAAAGATGTTCCTTGCATTGCATTCTCCTAAATCTGTTATTCTAACCAGTTTGTTTAAGAATATAATTGTTCGATAAGCTTACAAGATTTTTTCTTTTTTAAGTAAGTGGTTTCACACGTACAACATGAGACCCACATGCACTAGACAATGGAAGTTGAGGTACGGTCCTCGTTCAATACCACAAATGCCAGTATTATATTTCAGACTCCTTTTGGAGGAATGTGTGGGGTTTGGGTGTTGAACTTGAAGTGGCAGATTGTTTGCACAGGTATGAATGTTCGTACGTTCGAACGTGCACACATGTATGCAGGCAATTGTTTGTCAAGCAGGAACATGCAACATTTTGTTGACCGTATGTGAGTGCGTGTGTAATAAAACCAACGACAAACAATACAAAAAGCTCCAGCTCTGCTTCTTCACCAGTCACAGACGCATTGCGTTGTTCAGCTTTCCAGAAATATATTAACTCAGTCAGAATCCGCTTCATGAATATTTTATTTCAGGAAAAAGTCAATCGAATCTACACAAAAAAAGGTTATTGCGTTGTTCTGTCTTTGAGACTGTATCACGTAATATTGAGCTACTAGAAGAAACATGTCTGTGGCATAGTTTGACCCAACAGATAGAGAAGTCAACAGAGGTATTCTGCCGTCAGCAGCTTTATTGCTGTTTTGAATTTGATCTTGCAATATTTTATTACATAATTTTGCAACACACAAAGAAATCGTAATTGAATATTTTACGCAAAATTGAATAATTCGCAAACATGTTTGTATGAACAAATATTATTTTAAGAAAATATGAGTGTGAGGATGGACGTATTTTGAGTGAAGTAGCAGAAATTCTTTTTAAGTTCTTTAGCTACATGCACACGTTCTGTTAATTACGTTCTTAGCAGGGAGATCCAGATTAATAATACTGCTGTGACAGGTTGTGGTTTCCATACACACTTTGAATACAGGAAAACAAAACCAAAAACCAAAACACAGTTAAAAAAAAATGTGCACATAGGATTAAAATATTAAAATGTACAGAATAAAAGCAACATATGTACAAAAACAAATCTCGTGGTTCTCTTGTCAAACCCACTGTAGTAAGCACAGAATAGGAGAGAAGATTTTGGAGAAGGTGGCTTAACCTACTGAAGTAAATGATCAAGAGGATTCTAAGCATCCAGTGCTAAAGCTCTCAAATCACAAGACATACACACTTGTTGTGGCTATCCGAACTGTTGATTTAAAACAAAAACATACCTACAAATTGTAAACATCTATTACAAAATTATATATATTGTATGGATCTGTCTAAGTTGTAAAATATACTGTACAGAACATTTTAAATAATCTGCACAAATCTCGTGGTTCTCTTGTCAAGTAGTAGGCACAGAAAAAAAACGAAAAACCCTGTGTTTTGTCTTGTAAATTATACTTTACTAAATGTGTACAGTATTCTAAGAAAAGAAAAAAATTCTTCCTTTTTATCATATCAATTGCCTCCCTTGAATTTTATTGTAAAATAATTCTGAGAAAAAAAGCTTTCTACTTAAAAGCAGTGCAATCAAGAAAATGGGTACAACCTGTGTGTGTACCTTTATTCCTTATTCTTTTTATTTAATTGAGGATGTCACTACGCAGTTTTACTGATTTAAAAAAAAATTCGCTTCAAATTATCTCCCTTGAACAAACACTTCTTTTTACAATTAAATTTTGTTTACACGAAGAGGTAGTTTTAAGGGTATATACAAGAAAACAATATTGCAACCTTAGATGTATTTACATTTGGACTAATTCCATTTAAAAACAAATTCAAACTATAAATGATAAATCAAAATAAAACAGATTTTGGGGCTGTGCACAAGCCAGACATGAGACCAGCAAATGTTCCAAAAGTAGGAAACTAAGCCGGGGTCCAGGGGCCGCATAGGCCCCTGGTGGGGTCCAGGGGCAACGCCCCGGTAGGGGGTTCAGTGGGGCAAAAGCCCCCCTGACGGAAAATTAATGTTAGAATTATAAAGGCCATTTTGGGGCCTCTCCTGATAGCAAAAAAATAGATCATGCCTTTTTAAAAAGCCATAAAAACCATAAGAATAATATGTTTTAGATGTTAAACAAAAGTGTAATTTATAACAATCACACACACACAAAACTTACTTGAAAACTTTCAGAACCAACACATTTTTTTCCACCAAGTCCGTATTTCACCACGCAGTGGCCGTTGTCGCACCACGTGCACACGGCCTGACCGGGAATGGATATCGATATCTTGGCGATACTGTCGCCAATGAGCTGGCGCCTTTCTTTCATGTTGATAATGACAGTCACTTCTTCTGACAGCCAGTTGGCTTTCCACTTGTTTTTCACACTTTGGTCGTCGATCGTAAGAGCTTCCACAGCCGACAAAACAATACGGAATCCAGACGCCATGATGCTACATTTTTCACCTTCGGCGTTTGGAGATCAGCAGCCAATCAAAACAACCCGCAAACCGCCATCGGTGAACAATTAAGCCTAGGCGATAATCGTCGGAGATCGACAGCCAATCAAACGCGACCCATGATACTGTTATGGGTTCACGCGAGTGCTGGGGTGCGAATGCACTGACTTCAGACGCAGACAGCAGTTCAGCTGAACGGTTCATACCACCACCCCTTTATTTTCTCAACGAATTTGCATCGATCTCAAGAATGGTCTGTGAGCTAAGGAAAATATCGGAATTCCGATAAAATTCGGACCAGTCCCATGTCTGTTTAATAGGATAAAACACGAAAGTCGTACCCAAGAATCGTCAAATACTTTTGCTAACAGCTATACCTAAACATAAGAAAATAAGATCTGCATCTCTTGTTATGAAGATGATGGCACTGGTCCACCGAAGTGCATGCCATATATGCTTTACTGTGCGCTCTCCCTCTCAATGGTCTTTCTCTGGCTGACTCGATTCTGAGGAGATAAAAGAAAAACACATTCAGTACAAGCTGTAAAAAATAACAACAAAACTAGTATTACTTAAAGTAGCTGCTGGTTTCTGAGTATTTGATTGAAGGCCCAATCCGACTTGTAAGAAGTTTGCCCGACTGTCGCAGATTTGGTCAGGTAATTGCATGGAGTAAAATCATGCCTCAATTTGGTAACATACAAACTGCAATATTCTAAGGCTGTGAGTGTGAGAATACATTGGCGCCACTTTTTAAAAACTTTCTTTTTGTGTGCGCGCATGTTTTAGTGCCAAAAATGAATAGGCCGAGTGCTCTCTCTGCAAAACTTGCGTGAAGCTTCAAAGCTCTATCAATGGTTTAAAGAAAAAACATACTTTTCCATTTTTGACGTTCTTGTTCCCTTCCCTGTGAAATTTACTGTCCGTAGGTTACCGGATTTTGTTAATGTCCGTGAAAACCTCAACTATTTATTGCTGAGTGCCTAGTGATAGCTATTCCCCTCAACGACCTAGCACTGCTGAATCCTGATTCTTCCCATTGTTTGATTCTGTAATGAAATTGTGTAGTTGGTAGTTATGTGAGCTTCTTCTTGGGGGTGGGGGGGGGGGGGGGGGGTTATTAAACCATCATATCACAAAGTAAGATTTCATTGTAATGTGCAGATATTTGTTCAGGTGCCCACCATTTTCTATGTGAAAACATGTTGCTAACTAACATGAACCCAACCATAAAATGTGATGTAGGTGAGTAGCCCATCTAGAAAAAAGAACCTGTTCTAATTCGGAATTAGAACAGGTTCGTTTTTCTAGATGGGCTACTCACCTACATCACGTTTCATGGTTGGGTTCATGTTAGTTAGCAACATGTTTTCAAATTCTCATCAGGCAATCACGGCTGACACTAAACACAGAACAGGTGGGAAAGACATAATTCAATTTACTCACCTTCCATGCATTGTGAGACTGGCCATATGAATCTGCTGAAGTAGTTCCTGCACATATTTAATCAAATATTCATCTTAATAACGTGTTAATATCGCTTGTTCTAGCAAATCAGACTTGACAGTTTTCTGAAGGCTTGCACAACTTAAGAGCTTGCCTGTCCCCAATCGTCCTTTGTCGCTGCCCTACACGCCACCAGGCGTGAAAAGCACTGAAGTGAAGTGAACTGTCCCCAATCATTACAATAAGAAACAACATCTAGTATGCAAGTATTTTCAGGGTATAAAGGTTTTAATATGATGTCGGTTCTTCTGGGGGCATGGAGAAACACCTTACACAAAGTAGAACATACACAACAAATTCCAAACAATTGAGGTCACACCATAGTTTTACTCACAAACAAACAACAGCAATACAATAAACAGTCTGCAAACGCCTACATGTTGTCTACACTAGGTATAAAGAAACAAAGAATCACACGAAGACGGACTTTGTCAAGTAGACCATTATAGCGAATGAGCAACAGCTGATGATCCAGACCACCAAATTGACATGATTTCCCCTTATTCAGTTTGTGATTGTAGTCATATTGACGATGCATGACTTCAATTTTTCCAAGTAAGTCTCTTGGTGCGTTTACGGATACATTCATTGTCACAATTACGACATGCTAATGTCTAACCTGGGTAAACTTTAATTCATGACTTTTTTTAACTGGCATAGACATTATGAGCATACCAGAATTATTTTCCTGTTAGACTGTCTTCTTCTTTTTCTCCTTCTGCGTTCGATATTCATGGCTGTCATATCGTCAGGTCAGTGGCTGCCATGAAGTCTGCATAAACCAATTAAATAAATAATTAAGGAAAAAAACACCCTTACATCATAATAAATCAGAACCATCAAAACCACCCCCCACCCATCCAATCAAACCTGCATACAAAAACACTTCAAAATAAAAAAAATGAAAACATTTAATTCCACTTCAAAAATATAAAAGTTGTTATGCTTTATTTTCATTATCTCTTTACACACACAAAAATTGCTGTGCAAATCTTTTTAAAAACATCAATGCCCGAGACATCAGTAACCTGTTTATGTTGTTGACCTTGTAGCTTTTCAGTTTAAGAGGCTGTTCAAAAAACCGTTTCCCTGGAATCTGCACTATGATAACCATGAATAATACCGTAGGGAAAATATTACATCACCAAGACCTAAAAAAATAACACCAACCGACACTCCTCACCCTTATTTCACCCACTATGCCAACCCAAAGACTGAAAAATAATAATCAAATACAGAATGAACAAAAATGCTTGATTTCATTTCTTCAATGATAAGTTGAAAATCTTCATTCTTCATAATAATGTTATTGGCATAATGTGTAATTGCCACAATTTACAGAGTTTTATGAAAAAATGATGCGATAAAAATCAAAGGGAAAACATTTGTTCATAATTGTTTGTATACTGATACCTTATTTACCTTGTGGCTTGTGTGCCCCAGGTTTAGGAGCTGCTCAAACGTCCATTGCTCCTCAGTCTGCAAGAAATTAAGCGATGGCCTGAAGGAGAATGGAAAAAAAATCATTTGTCAGCACCCTGTGTATGTGTGTGGGTGGGAATGTTAGATAAATAGACAGGGGGGGGGGTGGGTGTGGGTGTGTGCAATAGCTACCACGCCTAATGCAGTCTGCAAAACAAGTGCAACACTTCTACAGAGCTTTTATGGTACAAAGCTTCAAATAAGAAACACATTACAATCAAATGAAAGCTGAGCCTGTCATTGCAAAATAAGAAGGAATATACAACAATCCAGTGGCATGTAAAATATTGTTCCTTCAGAAAGATGGCTCTGACAGCAGAAACAATTTAACTTGAAGTTTGAGTCCAAAATTATTTCTCTACATTAGCGAACGTAGGCTACTTGCAGTTATACCCCTCACACATGACATATTCACAGATTGAATAACAGTTTGTTCCCAATGTTGCTTCCGTGTCGGTTAGATCCATCTCGGTTAGATCCATCTGCAGAGTACGGATTGTCATCCGTTTAATATTAAAAAGGAAAAACAATCAGAACTTGTCATCAGTGATCAACCTACCTTGCAAGAGTGGGGTGAAACACTCACTTCCTGCCAACATGTCTGCAAAAAAAGGAAACAATGCCAATGAAAGCTTAAAATGATTCTTTTGTTCAATATGTGTACACGTGCTTCATTTCTGGGGTGAAAGTGTAAAATATATCGATGGATTGATAGAACAATATAGCCTCAAGTTCACCGCACCAAAAAAACCTTATCAATCAACATTGTCATCACTCGATCAGCTATTCCATCTCTTTCATGTGTGTGTGTGATGGTGTGAGCGTGTGTGTGTTTGTGTACGTGTGTGTGTGTGTTTGTGAACAAGCTTTGAAAAACGTATGTTTACCTTGCTCTAGATCTACTGATTTTCGTAGGCGAAGACTTCTCTGCCGTGAGGGCGGCTTCGTTTCCCTGGCAGAATTCAACATCTTGTACAGATCTGCCGGTGATTTTCATTTCCTCCGCTTCGTGAGTCACTTGATCCACAGATTTAACGAACATTGAATGTTCTTTTAGTTCTTGTGACGGAAGTACAATCAAGGAATTAAGTGGGCATTCCGAAGTCCTCTGCTGGCTTCATGTCCACAAAGTAAATCGCACAAACTTGCAGGGTTTGGGGGGTAGTTTATTACTTTCAGTGAAGAAGAACAGCTAGTCGTCGCTGCCCGTTCAGCATTCTTCGCGCGACTTTTGCAGAGGAAGGCATATGCAGGTTTTTTTTTTCCTGCTGAATGTTGCCAGGGTGCACAAACTGAGAAAGCATTCCCGATTTTCCACAATGTTCTACTTCTTTAGAGTCTTTTGCACAACATGATTTATAACTGCCAGTGTACGTCTAATTCATGATGCCTACCTGACAGCTGGGTCAAAAGTTACGTTCGAGAAAATACTCGAACTAAGTTCCAAACAACTCGAAGAGCAGACATGTAACATGTGGGATTTTGGCAAGCGGAAACGACGTAGATCTAATGTCATTCAAGGGTGTGGGAATGTCAAGGCCAGTTTTTGACTGGTTTTGAACTGAAGTTGGGCTCCGAATGGAAATAAACACTTCCTCCAGCTGCGCGACCCATTGATAACAACAGTTGGAACTGGTAGGAAGATGAACAGGTCTTGTGAACTGGCTACACACTGTTACGGTTCAAGTTTAAGTTCAAAGTAAACACTCAACTGAGGTGGCAGGTAATGGCGGACTTGACTTCCTTCATAACCAAATATCACTCTTCTGACAAAAAAACGCAAATGCTATGTTAAACCGGAAAATATGTAAACCGGAAAAGGAAGCGCATCAAAACCAAAATGGCAGCTCCCATGAAATTCGAAAGGTCACGGAAACAAGTCGTGAATAACCTTCGTGGTTGAAAACGACGTTAAACAGCAAATAAATAAAGAAAGAAAGAATCGTGTAAATCACCATGGATCTGTCCTGGGAGAAGAGCATCCTTCCATGACATAAAATTATGATACCGATTAAAAAAAAAAAGAAACAACAACAACCATAGAGCCCTCTCTTTTTAATCCTCTTTATTTCGAAGTGCAATCTCTGACGTCAAAAGCTAAACAAAGTTCGCGAAAACGTCATAACGTGAATCATGGCACAACAGTCTACTGTACGAAGCTTTAATTGACATTTTGGTAAAAAAAAGACTTAGCGAGGTATTCTCGAGGTCCACTGCGGGCTCAATCAAAACAGGCCTTAAACTTAACTTTCTTCTTCTATATAACATGATTGTAATCTTCTCGAGGTCAACTTCAGGCTCAATCAAGGCAGGCCTTGAACTTAAATTTCTTCTTCTATAAAAAAACAAAAAACAAACATGATTGTATAGTCAACTGCGTCTAGATAAATCACATATCTTCTTTCCCCAGTGTCGATGCTTCCAAGCCCCATGCCAAACCAGCAGCAATCCATGCAGGCTCTTCTACAGGCACAAATGCAGCAACAGCAACAACAACAACAGCAACAGCAGCAACAGAACCCACAGATGCAGATGCAGCAGATGCAGGCGATGCAGCAGCAGATGCAGCAACAGCAGCAACAGAACCCACAGATGCAGATGCAGCAGATGCAGGCAATGCAGCAACAGCAGCAACAACAGCAGCAGATGCAGCAACAGCAGACGAACACGCAGATGCAAACTCAGGCCCCCAATGCTGCGCAAGTCGATTTCGACTTCAAAGGATTCTTCGACTACTTCGTCAAAATTTACGGTGAGCACGTGTGCGACGGCGTACAACTCCAGCCGGGTATTTTGAATTCAAAGCTGCTACACACACACACACACACACACACAAACACACACACACACGCACCTAAAGTGTGGATGGTTACCTAAGAGGCGGCACTGGGTGCAGTGCCTTTCTAGTGCACTTGCACTACAACAGCACTGGGTGCAGTACTCGCTCCGGCATCGAAGAATTTTGCACTAAAAAATGCACAAAATTTGACCTATTTCGTCGCCTATAGAGGACGGAAAGAATGTCATTTTGAACATTGTTATGACATTCTTTCCGTCAAAAAAGTCAATTTAACGGTGTTAAATGAAGCGACCATCCACACAATTAGGTTGCCATCCAGAGTTTAGGTTGCCATCCACGTGTGGATGATTGCCTTATGGTGATTTAGGCAACCAAACCTGTGGAAACGGGGGTACACACACACACACACACACACACACACACACACACACACACACACACACACACACACACACTGCCGCGGCAGACGCGCCTTAGTTCTATGCAGGTAAATACGTAGAGGTTACATGCCGAGTCTCAGTGATTATTAAAAATAATGGTCGAAGTTAGCGGATCATGAAAAATGCGAGCTTCAGCGAGCTTTTTCATGACCGCGAACTGAGACCATTATTTTTAATAATCACTGAGACGAGGTGTGTAACCTCTTTATTCCCCCTTTCTTCAGTTATTCAAAGAAAACAGGAGTTTTTGTGCGAAAGTTTGATCGAATCCGAATCACTCAACCAGTCAACCTGCGCAGGCGATCGATTAATGCGCGGTTGTATAGTTCCGTGCAAATCATTCCATTCTGTTAACACTTCTTGTCAGTTTTTCTGTTTTAGACTAAAATCAAGTACACAGATAAGCTGTTATTCTGCTGTGGCGGTAAAGGAAGATATTGTGTGTTCTGTTTATGTTTTAGTATCGCTAAAGATAATGTTCTTTCGTCAAATGGGACTAGCAGACGAACTTTTGCACCCGTGTTCCAACGTTAATTACTGTATGAAGTTCAGTTTTTTGGGGAAAATAGTGTATGAAACCGCTTTATGTTGTTTAAATTGATGAGATGTGTGCATTTGGTTGCGTGTGATCTGTTTATAAAATGAAATATTGTTGAAAACTGACCGTCGGATTGCAGTCAGTGTTGTCGAAGAAACTGCGTTAAAAGAAGGGGAACTACTCTTGTCGGCAAGAGTATGAGTTACTTGCCTTGGGAATTTGCTTGTGATGAACGGTGTGTGCACAGCAGATCTATATTCAGAAAACAACCGAACTCATGGATTTTATATGGAGATTCATGTGTTCAGGCCTGTAGTTGTTAATTTAAATGCGGTATGTTTGTATTGTTTGCTCCAGAGATGTATATTTCGTACGTATAGAGCGTTCGGAACTTTTCAGTCGCAAAAGTAGTACCAAAACAGAACAGCTTCTCAACCCATTGCACTATCGAGGATTCAGGCTGTTGCTGGCTCGTTATTTGTTTGGTTGCTGGGTCATTATCGAAAAATAACTAGCTCTACAAGTTTACAGAGGTAAAGAAGCAGAGGGGGGAATAAAGCGCGCTATTCTGGCCATTTTGCCAACTGTCATCCTCATGTCTAAGGCAGACTGATACCAAGAGGTGCAAGTTACCCGCCTTCAGGCTCAGGCATTTTCAAACGCTCGACTCAAGACTGGATGTGCATTTTGTGCAGTGCAGTGTCTCCATGGTCGATTTGCACCACCAATCGTTCTGTTGATAACATTTTTATAAAAACACCACAACAACATGTTCTTTACCTATTTTAATAATGTGTGTCTGTTTGTTCACAGGAAAGAATGCTTTGGTTACTTTCCAACAAAGACTTGACGACAGAAAAACAGGTAATCATGTTACTTGTCTTGCAAGCAGAACAGTTTTGATTTATTACTGTGTATTGTTTGTCACACATTGTCCGGATCTGTTTGCTAGTTAGCTACTTAACTAATTGTCTCCCAGGTACGGGTATATCCGGAACTTGTAACTGACCTTGCTCGTTGTTTCAGTGGAGGGAATCGCGGCTCCGGCTCCAACCGCTGCACCGGCTTCCAACGTTTTACCAGGTAAACGTGACGCTGCTCTGTCCAAGAAAGTTCTCTCTCTCTCTCTCTCTCTCGCTCTCTCTCTCTCTCTCTCTCTCTCTGCTCTTTCTCTCTCTCTCTCTCGAGTCTCTCTCTCTCTCTCTCTCTCTCTCTCTCTCTCTCTCTCTCTCTCTCTCTCTCTCTGCTCTTTCTCTCTCTCTCTCTCGAGTCTCTCTCTCTCTCTTTCTCTCTCTCTCTCTCGAGTCTCTCTCTCTCTCGAGTCTCTCTCTCTCTCTCTCTCTCTCTCTCTGCTCTTTCTCTCTCTCTCTCTCGAGTCTCTCTCTCTCTCTCTCGAGTCTCTCTCTCTCTCGAGTCTCTCTCTCTCTCTCTCGAGTCTCTCTCTCTCGAGTCTCTCTCTCTCTCTGCTCTCTCTCTCTCTCTCTCTCTCTTTTTCTCTCTCCCCCTCTCTCTCTCTCTCTCGAGTCTCTCTCGAGTCTCTCTCTCTCTCGAGTCTCTCTCTCTCGAGTCTCTCTCTCTCTCTGCTCTTCTCTCTCTCTCTCTCTCTCTTTCTCTCTCTCTCTCTCTGTGCTATCTCTTCCATTCTCTCTCTCTCTCTCTCTCTCTCTCTCTCTCTCTCTCTATCTCTCTCTCCCTTTCGCTCATTTTGCTCTCTCTCCCCTTCTCTCTCTTTATCTCTCTCTCTTTCGCTCTCTCTCTTTCGCTTTCTCTCTATCCGCCGTCTCTCCCCTCTCTCTCTAATTCGCTCCTCCACCCTCTCTCCCCCCCACCCCCACTCTCTCTACATTAGCACGTCTTTAAACATCCTCGTGTCTCGCACAGGTCTTCCCATTCCTTGCGGCCTTGCCCCCGATTACAACGGCGCGTCCTTGACCTACGACAACCCTAGCCGGCCCCATGGCTCCCTGGCCACCTACCGGTGTGAGAGGGGCTACAAGGGGGCGGAAGCTATCATCATGTGCAACTCGGGAGCCTGGACACTTCCCAAGGTCAACGTGACATGCACCCAAGGTACGGTTATTGCGTCACTGTTGGTTACTTTTGGAAAGAGGAATACAGTCGCTTGTTTATTTCTTCTTCTTCTCCTTCTTCTTCGTTCATGGGCATACACTCCCATGTTCACTCATGTTTTTGCACGAGTGGGTTTTTACGTGTATAACCGTATTTACCCCGCCATTCAAGCAGCCATACGCCGCTTTCGAGGGAAGCATGCTGGGTATTTTTGTGTTTCTATAACCCACCGAACTCTGACATGGATTACAGGATCTTTTCTGTGCGCACTTGGTTTTGTGATTGTGTGTACACACGAAGGGGGATAGGGCACTAGCAGGTCTGTAAATAAGTTGACCTGGGAGATCGCAAAAATCTCCACCCTTAACCCACCAAGCGGCAGCGGTCGGGATTTGAACTCACGACCATCCGATTAGGAGGCCGATGTCTTATCTACAGCGCCACCGCGCCCGTCTCAACCTCTCAACATCTTGCGTTTTACAGTTCTCTGCGGCCCGACGCCAGTGATGCCTAACGCTCAGATCATGATCAGTGGCGACAGGGTGGGGTCGACAGCCACCTACACGTGCGACCCGGGTTACCAGGCCGACAACATCGCCAGCCCCATCATGTGTCAGGAGACTGGGCAGTGGTCCACGCCCTCCTTCCAGTGTGCCAACATGTTGGGTGAGTGTGGGAGTAGGAGGTGGGGGAGGGGTGTGTGTGTGTGTGTGTGTGTGTGTGAATGTATGTGTGTGTGTGTGTGTGTGTGAGCATGTGTGTGTGTGTATGTGTGTGTGTGTGAGAGTGTGTGTGAGCATGTGTGTGTGTGTGTGTGTGTGTGTGTGTGTGTGTAGATGAATGTATGTGTGTGTGTGTGTTTGCGTGTGTTTGTGGGTGTGAGTGTGTGTGAATGGCTCTGTGTGTGTGTGTGTGTGTGTGTGTGTGTGTGTGTGTGTGTGTGTGTGTGTGTGTGTGTGTGTGTGTGAGAGTGTGTGTGATCATGTGTGTGTGTGTGTGTGTGTGTGTGTGTGTGTAGATGAATGTATGTGTGTGTGTGTGTTTGCGTGTGTTTGTGGGTGTGAGTGTGTGTGAATGGCTGTGTGTGTGTGTGTGTGTGTGTGTGTGTGTGTGTGTGTGTGTGTAGGTGAATGTCTTTGTGTGTGTGGGTGGGGAGGGGGGGGGGGAGTGGTGTGTGTGTGGCAGATGGGAGGTGCAGTCGAGTGTTCGTGATTGTCTTTTGTGATAACTGTTATGTATTTCGTATGCTTACAGCGAACAACCAAGCAATGTCTCAGAGCATGGCGAGCATGGGAATGGGCGGTAAGATATCTTTCCTAATCACACGATCTTGCTGCTTAATAGACGATGTTCGCTACAATAAAAAAGATAAAGACAAAAAAAGGCTATCGTATGGAAGAGGTGCTCCTCTTGATATTAAGGCAATGGCACAAATAACGACGACGACGACGACGAGGATGATGATGATGACGATGATGATGATGATAATGATTATGATGATGATGATGATGATGATGGCGCATTGGTGCTTCCTTTTAAATTTAGTTATTTTGTAGCATATCCTACTACACCCCTTCATATTTTTGTATTTCTTGTTGCTACAATTATGATGTTCACATGTAAACCACCTTTGCTTGCAGCTTTGATGGGAGGCGGAATGGGCGGAATGGGCGGCGGAGCAGCGAATGCCATGCAAGGCATGGGAGGTCAGTGCTTGTGTCAACACGCTGGGGTTTAGAGGCGCAGTCCCTTTTACAAGAACATCGGATTGGCGCAGTGGTTAGAGTGCTTACCCCTCACGCTGGAGGTCGTGGTTCGTGCCCCACTCGGGGCAAATACAAATACCCGATTTTGTCCCAGCGCTCTCCAGGCCCCCCAGCTGGTAATGGCTACCTGACCCTATTCAGGGCCGGTGTAACACGAGAAAATTACTCCCACGAGATTTTTACTCCGGAGTAAAAATTTCGTACGAAAATGTTACTCCCTTTACGAAAAAAGCACTCCCCCATTACACGAGAAAATTACTCCCCACGACAGGTGAGTTCCGAGTTAACATTTCGTACACAAATGTTACTCCCCTGCGAATAAAAAAGCGAATAAATTACTTCACCCTAACACGAGCAATTTAACTTCCCATGCCAGGTGTACGAAATTTTGACTCCCTTGTCCCCTGTTAGTCTTGGTGGTGGAAGGAGTGGAGGGAGGCTAGCGCGACATTCGTTTGCGCGAGATCACATATTGGCATTATCCCTTCGCCCGCATCCCATTTTTGCGTACGAGATTTTTACTGGAAGTGAAAAAAAATGGGGAGTAAACATTTCGTGGAGGGAGTAATTTTTTCGTGCCTTGGGGAGTTCTTTTCTCGTACGAAATGTGTACTCGGAGTAAGAATTTCGTACGAAATTTGTACTCCGGAGTAAATTTTTCGTGGAGTAAAAATTTCGTGTTACACCGGGGAAGGCGAAGACAGCGAGGGAGAGGAGATGCGCACCGCCCTCACAAAGCTGGCCCCGGAGAAGTTGAGATCTCTAGCATCTCTCTACCCTACAACCAGATGGTTATGGGAATACCTTGACCTTTACCTTTGAGCAAATATAAGTACGAATAAGTTTAAGGTAGGTCTTGATGTATTAGGCCTGTCTGATGCAGGCTTTCTTGTAACTGCAGTGGGAGCTCAGTTTCAAGACCCTCCATTATACGTGTGACAGGGGAGGCTACCGCTCCTTTCACAACGGACTCTGCACCCGAGTTGTTGGCCTTTAAAGTCAACACCTGTGGTTTGTAGAGTTCTGTTTGTGATGGGGTCTGGTGGTTTCCGATTGTCTGTATGTTCATGGAAACCTTCGGGTTTGCATAACAGTTTTTATAGGGCTAAGAAATTAGCCCTAACATTTTCAATCCTGTTTGATTGCACTTCGCTTCCCGAGGTGATCGTAGTGTTTCGGCACTCGGTTACATACGGTTTGTTTGTTTGTTTGTTTGCTTAGCGCCCAGCCGACCACGAAGGGCCATATCAGGGCGGTGCTGCTTTGACATATGTGACCCTCCACCACGAAATGAGTCGCATGTCCCCTCGCGCGGTTCTGCGCTAGGCTTAATATAAGTCCGGGGAGTGTCTGGTAACAGTGTGAGGATCACCTTAGTTACAGGCTTATAACTCAAACAGTTTTTGCTCTTTTCTAAAACGGTTTTCACCACTGGATAGAGCTTTAAAAAAGTTTTAAGAAAATGTAAACATATAAAAATCATGCAAAGGTGACATGCGACTCATTCCGTGGTGGAGGGTCACATATAACGTGCGCCACACACAAGACAGAAGTCGCAGCACAGGCTTTATGTCTCACCCAGTCACATTATTCTGACACCGGACCAACCAGTCCTAGCACTAACCCCATAATGCCAGACGCCAGGCGGAGCAGCCACTAGATTGCCAATTTTAAAGTCTTAGGTATGACCCGGCCGGGGTTTGAACCCACGACCTCCCGATCACGGGGCGGACGCCTTACTACTAGGCCAACCGTGCCGGCCCATTATACGGTACCGCCTCATTTTCTCAAGTTCTCGGATTATACGAGACCTTAAAACAGAGGTACCTGAGTTTTAGAATAAGAAGGGAACATGCATGGGATAAGAACTTGCACGTTTTCATCATAAATTTGTGCAAACATCAAAAACGCGGTAAATATAAACTTTGCCAAACAATTATTGCAACAAACTTCGCGCCCAAATAAAAGCGTTTCCTATCATTGCAAATTTGATATGCCAGTTAAGGCCGTTCACTCGACTATCTGGATCATCTTTTGGATTACAGATTTATTTTACAGGGATCACGTGACCGCCGCGCAAATAAGCGTACCCTAAAAAACCGGCTTGACTGGCATATAAAGTTTGAATGAAATGACAGCGGAATTAATGCGGTTGCAATAATTTGTTGGCAAAGTTTATGTAAATACAAGGCTTGCAAACCATGAAATGATGTTTGATCGAAAATTGCGTATCATAAATGCTTCAAGACATCGACGGATATCTCGGATGAGAAACAAACGACCAGGGTGTGATAAAAAGTAAAGTGTGTATATGCATGACATCCTTGATATCTTTCTGAAGTTCAAACTTGCGCATGCTTGAAAACCTAAATAAATATCCGAGATAAGAAAGGGACTGAGCAAAGGTTCGATTGCAACGACTTTAGGGCTAGCTTGGCGACAGACAACGGGCAGACTACAAAAATAAAAATGAAATTGAAAATAAAGCAGTGAATGTTTATCGTTCATGAGCAAAATGACACACGAGACCATAAACGATCGCAATTATGTCGTAAATATAGTGTTACGGATGCTCTCATGCATACAGATTTTATTGACGCATTTGAATATTTAGAAATGTGTTTGCATACATGTACGTGCATGTGAATGCATGAATTTATATATTCAAATATTCAATCAATCAATCAATCAATGACGCTTATATCGCGCATATTCCGTGGGTACAGTAACTGTTCTAGGCGCTCTGCAGTGATGCCGTGTGAGATGAAATTTTATACGGCCAGTAATTGCAGCCATTTCGGCGCATATTTACCTTTCACGGCCTATTATTCCAAGTCACACGGGTATAGGTAGATAATTATTAACTGTGCCTAAGCAATTTTGCCAGGAAAGACCCTTTTGTCAATCGTGGGATCTTTAACGTGCACACCCAATGTAGTGTACACGGGGAGGGGGGGAGTTCTGACACCGAAGAGAGTCTGCACACAAAGTTGACTCTGAAATAAATTTCCGCCGAACCTGGGATCGAACTCACGCTGACAGCGGCCAACTGAATACAAATCCAGCGCGCTACCAACTGAGCTATATCCCCGCCCCAATATTAATATATGCGCGCGTATAAGTAGAAAGTAGAAAAAGAATACCGTGGTTGTTCTTCATGCTAGTACACGCGTTGGCGCCCTTTTGCATGCGTTTACTCCCCCCCCCCCCCCCTCTGTATAAGAAAGCTTATTTGTGCTAAAAATCCATTTGTATGATATCACGATGTCTTTTTACCGAAATACAACGAAAAAGTTTCGTGCAGCGAGCTTCGCGAAGTCGACTTTGCCCAGTTAATAATAGGCTTCAATCTGAACTCAAAAACCAAGAAAGGTAGGTTGTTGGAAGGTTTTTTTATTGACAAAACAATACAATTATTGTTTTGTCAATAACAAACGATCCAACAACCTATACCTTTCTTGTTTTTTGATTCTGAATTTTGGAACGTTGGCAGTCTCTTTGTTTTTGGATTGTTTCAATCTGAACTGTTCGATGAAATGTTGTGATGTGTGGAAGAGTGGACAGTGGTGTTTCTGGCCATTACAGGTATGGGAGGGGCCGGCATGTTTGGACAAGCTGCCTCTCCACCCTCTCTCAACGCTGGAATGATGGGAGGTGAGTGGTTTGACCCCGACAGACAAGCAATTCAGCAAGCAAACAAGCGAGCAAAAAACACACACATAAAACTACAAAAGGGTGGAGATTTGTTATGGTTTTGCAGGTCAACTTATGTGCAGACCTGCTAGTGCCTTAGGCCAAAAAAATAATAGGTGTGGTTACGGTAACATAGCCAAAAAAAATAGGGTAGGAAGGTAGGCAATCACTTTTTTTTTTTAAACTTTTTTTTCTAATGTGTACAAATTAAACCTACTTGACAGGGAAATAAGTGTGCGACTCGGGCGCTTTCGCTTTCATTGCGTTTTCTGCACTCGTTTACTTGTTTTTTGTGTGTATTTTTTTGACAAATGTAATAAAAAGTTATAGGGTCGGCCCCCAAAAATAGGGTAGGTCGGGTTACCGTAACCACACCTATTTTTTTTTTTTAGGCCTTATCCCCCTTGGTGTCTACACACAAGCACAGGACTTCTCTGACAATGTGTCCAAAGCTTGTTCAGAAGACACAAGCGAGACAATTAAATGATTAAGGATTAGTCATATATTTCATCCTTAATGTTAATAATGATTATTTAATGAAAATTTATGTTAATTTAGCACTTTCTCATAGTTTTGGCAGGTTTGTTTTATTGTATGCAATCATATGTTTGCAATGAAGTATTATCTCGTGGTATAGCAGGTCTCATTGTATGAACTGGATGGTTGTGTTTCAGTCATTACCCAGCCCATAGGCAATTTCTCGTGGTATAGCAAGTCTAATTGTATGAACTGGATGGTTGTGTTTCAGTCATTACCCAGCCCATAGGCAATTTCTCGTGGTATAGCAAGTCTAATTGTATGAACTGGATGGTTGTGTTTCAGTCATTACCCAGCCCATAGGCAATTTCTCGTGGTATAGCAAGTCTAATTGTATGAACTGGATGGTTGTGTTTCAGTCATTACCCAGCCCATAGGCAATTTCTCGTGGTATAGCAAGTCTAATTGTATGAACTGGATGGTTGTGTTTCAGTCATTACCCAGCCCATTGGCAATTTCTCGTGGTGTAGCTAGTCTAATTGTATGAACTGGATGGTTGTGTTTCAGTCATTACCCAGCCCATAGGCAATTTCTCGTGGTATAGCAAGTCTAAGTGTATGAACTGGGTGGTTGTGTTTCAGTCATTACCCAGCCCATGGGCAATTTCTCGTGGTAGAACAAGTCTAATTGTATAAACTTGATGGTTGCGTTTCAGCTATTGCCCAGGCCATGGGAGGTGGGGGAGGAGGTGCCGCCAACCCCATGGGGGCCATGATGGGGAACCTGGCCAGCATGATGGGAGGTTAGTGTGGTAGATTTCTCTGTCGTTTTCAGATGAAAAAACAAACAAACCAGAAAAGTATGTCAAAGGAACGTTTAATTGTGACCAAACTAAACCCGTTACGGTCACTGATCTTTGATACAGCGGTCTTTTGAGTGGACAGACAGACGAGATCAGTGACCCCCATTACAACAACAACAAAACCACACACAAACCTAAAACACACACACACACACACACGCACCTAAAGTGTGGATGGTTACCTAAGAGGCGGCACTGGGTGTAGTGCCTTTCTAGTGCACTTGCACTACAACAGCACTGGGTGCAGTACTCGCTCCGGCATCGAAGAATTTTGCACTAAAAAATGCACAAAATTTGACCTATTTCGTCGCCTATAGAGGACGGAAAGAATGTCATTTTGAACATTGTTATGACATTCTTTCCGTCAAAAAAGTCAATTTAACGGTGTTAAATGAAGCGAGCATCCACACAATTAGGTTGCCATCCAGAGTTTAGGTTGCCATCCACGTGTGGATAGTTGCCTTATGGTGATTTAGGCAACCAAACCTGTGGAAACATGGGTACACACACACCCACACACACACACACACACACACACACACACACACACACATACCTATTTCTTGGATTTTGCTACCTAAGAAAAGGGGCATTACCACCCACCTAAGATTATTAATCAAAACAGTTTTTTGGAGAAATGCTCTGTTTTCTACAGTCATATGGGCGACAAAAACCCAGACTCATCAAATTTTAGTGAACTCACTCGACAGCACTACTATTCCAAATTTGGTTACCTAAAATTCAAACTTTAATCAATCGATTTGGCCAATTAACAAAAAGAAAAGATGGGCAAATGGGTCGCAAAATGTTTGTCAGAAGTCAGGAATATTGCCAATTTAAAGATTTGGTTTCATTACCACGGAATTTTGGTGGGGATTAAAAACCTTCTCTCCGGGTATACAGTCGTATTCTGGCCTTGCACTTAAAAAAAACAAGAATGAAATTCGTTGGAAAAATTGTTGTAACTACTCTTCGGTAAAACATTGATGAAAGCTTCTTTGTCAAAACATTCTTTAGAACCTTTTCTAAGATCCCCAAAAAAGATTTCTGCCAAAACACGTAAAAAGTGCATTTTTGAAGATATTTTTCTTTGTCTCTAAAATCGGTGGTAGTGAGTCTGGACGGTTGCCTAAGAAATACTGAAACAACTTTTTTATGTTTCATTTTCACCCAACCATTATGCCTTGGACGTTTAGAGATAACTATGATGAAGCGATCTCCGTTGACTTTTTTTGTGATGGGAATCAATTTGTTCCTGTAATGCCACTGGTCGTTTTCATACGCAACCAAATCCAACCAACTTTACTACCACGAGTTCATGTTTTACAAAAACACGTTGAATGGCCACCAACTTCCACCCATGTTGTTTTTACTCTTATTCTAGTCTATTTTAGATTAAATATCAATCATCTTTTTTGATGATGTGCGTTTGGTTTTTTTACTGTGAAAATATTTTACGTCTCTAGGTAGCCGTTGTCGTGGATTAGGGTTAGGGTTAGGGTTAGGGTTAGGGTGATTTTTTTTTCAAATGTCATGTTTACGCAATGCACTTATCTATTACAATACCGGGCAGTAAAACTGCTGGCCGACAGTTGAGCAATATTTATGTCAGTTTTTTTCTGGTTTTTTTTTCGTCTGTAGTCTTTGACCTCATACCAACTGCACACAATATCCATAGAGTACGGTTTTACCGACAGTTGCAATGTTAAACATAGACGTGAATGGCCCGGAAAATATTTAATTATGATTTTAGAAACAAAATTGTAAAAACGGGTTTTTTGAAAGTAAAAAAGTGAAAAGCTGTAATTCAGCACAAATGAAACCATTAAGCTATTGTCGTCCTCTGCTGTGACCCGAAGACCAAGTCGGTTAGAAGTTACAATTTGTTCGGTCATTAAACCTTGTCTGCCGATTTGATATATCTTGGGGCTTGACGGAGACTGACTTGTCTTGTGCAAAATGATGACTGTGACGGTTTCAGTTCTGCCCGGTATCATGTTGGAAAATATTTCTTCCCATGCACTCGTATGATTTCCAGTTAATCTGCAATTGTGCGAACAATTTGGCAGCAGGCACCTTTGAACTCTTCACTTGAACAAATTTATTGGTAAATATTTAAACTTTTTAAAAAAAATAATGAATTTGATGCTTTGAAATCATATTTAGCGGTTCATTGTCAATTTACAAAACATATCATATGACATTGATATGAACTGATTAATGTTGACAACAAAAACGAAAAACACCACAATAACAACCATTAAAAACAAACAAACAAACAAACGAAGCACACACACACACACACACAAACAGTGACTAATGACACTGACACACACCTACTGGCACTGACACTGAGTGCCATACCACAGTAAGACTCAGTACGAGCTCTAGACGAAACTTATTTTTTTAAACACATGTCATAGCACGCTGTTTGACGATCAAAAGCATTTTTACTTATGAGTTTCTGTAGTTTAGTCTTGTGGGGTGTTTCCGTATTTATTTTGTTCATTTTTCAATCAATCAATCAATCAATCAATATGAGGCTTATATCCCGCGTATTCCGTGGGTACAGTTCTAAGCGCAGGGATTTATGTTTTTATTTTTTTTAATTAATTTTTTTTATGCAATTTATATCGCGCACATATCCAAGGCGCATGGATTTATTTATGCCGTGTGAGATGGAATTTTTTTACACAATACATCACGCATTCACATCGGCCAGCAGATCGCAGCCATTCCGGCGCATATCCTACTTTTCACGGCCTATTATTCCAAGTCACACGGGTATTTTGGTGGACATTTTTATCTATGCCTATACAATTTTGCCAGGAAAGACCCTTTTGTCAATCGTGGGATCTTTAACGTGCACACCCCAATGTAGTGTACACGAAGGGACCTCGGTTTTTCGTCTCAACCGAAAGACTAACACTTGAACCGGAGAAAATTGCTAACGCCCTGACCCAGAGTCGAACTCGCAACTTCTCGCTTCCGAGCGCAAGTGCGTTACCACTCGGCCACCCAGTCTCTTGTCTTTATAAACAAAAAAATAGAGGATCTGTCAGTGTCATTGGTCCTTACATCGAACGTTTGGTTTGGGGGCTTGATAGGTCTACTCAATTTCTGGTAAAGTTTTGAAAATAAATTCAGCAGGAGCTTTTACTTTACACTTTCTGTTCTCAATAGAAAAACAAGTCGCGTAAGGCGAAAATACAATATTTAGTCAAGTAGCTGTCGAACTCACAGAATGAAACTGAACGCAATGCCATTTTTCAGCAAGACCGTATACTCGTAGCATCGTCAGTCCACCGCTCATGGCAAATGCAGTGAAATTGACAAGAAGAGCGGGGTAGTAGTTGCGCTAAGAAGGATAGCACGCTTTTCTGTACCTCTCTTTGTTTTAACTTTCTGAGCGTGTTTTTAATCCAAACATATCATATCTATATGTTTTTGGAATCAGGAACCGACAAGGAATAAGATGAAAGTGTTTTTAAATTGATTTCGACAATTTAATTTTGATAATAATTTTTATATATTTAATTTTCAGAGCTTGTTTTTAATCCGAATATAACATATTTATATGTTTTTGGAATCAGCAAATGATGGAGAATAAGATAAACGTAAATTTGGATCGTTTTATAAATTTTTATTTTTTTTTACAATTTTCAGATTTTAATGACCAAAGTCATTAATTAATTTTTAAGCCACCAAGCTGAAATGCAATACCGAAGTCCGGGCTTCGTCGAAGATTACTTGACCAAAATTTCAACCAATTTGGTTGAAAAATGAGGGCGTGACAGTGCCGCCTCAACTTTCACGAAAAGCCGGATATGACGTCATCAAAGACATTTATCAAAAAAATGAAAAAAACGTTCGGGGATTTCATACCCAGGAACTCTCATGTCAAATTTCATAAAGATCGGTCCAGTAGTTTAGTCTGAATCGCTCTACACACACACACACACACACACAGACACACAGACACACACACGCACATACACCACGACCCTCGTTTCGATTCCCCCTCGATGTTAAAATATTTAGTCAAAACTTGACTAAATATAAAAACCCACTAAAACATTAGTAACATTTCCACAAGTGCAAGTAACATTTCCACAAATGCGAGTAACAATCCACAATATTCTTTAGGTTACATTCCATTGTGGGTAACAATCCACAAATAAGGTAGCAATCCAGATCTGGAGTGAAGGAACCATCCACTGTGATAGGACACAATCCACCAGTTAAGTTGCCATCCACATGTGGATGGCCACCTAAATAGGCCTTAGGTCGCCAATCGTGTGGAAAGCAGAATGCACACACACACACACACACACACACACACACACACACACACACACACACACACACACACACTGTTTGGACCTAGCTATTGATGTGTACATTGTTGTTAAATAGTTGTTTGTTGTATGTTTATCAGGGTTTGCCAGTGTGTGATAGGGTTCGTGTTCGTCTGTAGATGTTAGTTTCTTTGTTAGTCCTGTGTTGACAACTCTTCGACAAGCGCTTAGAACTGTACCCACGGAATACGCGCTATATAAGCTTCATATTGATTGATTGACACACACACACACACACACACACACACACACACACACACACATACACGCACGCACGCACGCACATACACACACAAACACAGACACACACAAACGCAGACACACACACACACACACACACACACACGCACAGACACACACTCACACACACACACACACACACACACACTTAAACAAACATTAAACCAATCGTCTCTGACGGCACACAAACAACACTATATGTGTAATATAATTGATACGTGTTCAAAGGAGGCACTAATGGCAATTTCAGCGATACAGTGGGACCCCCCTTTTGAGACCCCCAATTTAAGACTCCCTCCTTTTAAAGACCTTGTTTTCTCAGACTTTCTGTTCACAACCTCTGTAAAATTACCCCCTCGTTTAAGACTTCCTCCTTTTTAAGACCCAATATTCTCAGATTTTTGGAGGTCGCAAAAGGGAGGTACCACTGTACTATAAGTGTGATATAATTGAATGTCGTACGTGCGTGTTCACAGGGGGCGCTGGGCCTGCAGCGGGAGACGCCGCAGGGATGGCTGCCATGGCCAGTATGATGCAAGGAGGGATGGGCATGGGGATGGGGATGGGTAAGCCGAAATCAAATCAAATCAAATCAAATCAAATCCAATCCAATCCAATCCAATCCAATCCAATAATATACGTTATTTGCGTGTTTGACCAAAATATGACATTTTACACAGATCGAGACAGTCATTGTTCTCCGAGACCGCGATAGCGGTCGAGGTGAACAATGACTGTCGAGATCTGTGTAAAATGTCATATTTTGGTCAAAAACGCAAATAACATTTATGTATCGATCGAATTCCTTTCAGGTACTTATGACTTTGTTGTTGTTTTGACGATTGAACGAGCACACACACACATGCATGCAATCCACATGTATGCAATCAAACACATAAGCTTCATATTTGGGCGTTTCAGGTTGACCGAAACTTCAAAGGAACTACAAAACACACGTCATGTACTCACTTTGTTGTTGTTTTGACATTGAACAGCACACACACATGCAATCAAACACATGACGTGTGTTTTGTAGTTCCTTTAAAGTTTCGGTCAACCTGAAACGCCCAATTATAAAGTTTTGTAGGCCTCTGACGTCACATGACTCAAAGAAGGGAAATCCAATCTCCAATCGATACATACTTTATTATCTCACATGGAGAAATTGTAGTGGTGGTGCATGTAACATCAAGATGAATTCGTCGTCGTTGTTGTCCTCACCGTAATTATCATCATCTTCATCATCTACAACCATCATACAGAAACGTTACTAGTGCTAGTAAGTAGGTTAATATGTTAAAGAATAAAATGTTTTTTTTACTCACCAAGACAAAGCCGCACCATTTCAATGTCAAATGTCAGGCTTGTCAGGATGACATTTAGGGAAAGGAAAGGAAATCGAAAAGCAAACAGTAGTGAACAGAACAAATGAAAAGGAGAGAGAAATATTAAACCAAAACCGTACAGAAAAATACGTCAAATGTGACCCTCCACCACGAAATGAGTCGCATGTCACCTTTGCATAATTTTCATATTTTTACATTTTCCTAAAGAGTTCTTTATGCTCTATCCAGTGGTGAAACCCGTTTTAGAAAAGAGCAAAAACTGTTAGACTTATAAGCCTGTGACTAAGTTGACCCTTACGCTGTTACCAGACACTCCCTGGACTTATATTAAGCCTAGCGCAGAACCGCACAAGGTGACATGCGACTCATTTCGTGGTGGAGGGTCACAAATAAAGAAGACAATGCAGGGGAAGACAATATGTTTGAATGTATTTAATAGAACACGAATCAATCAAGAGCGCTTCGATTCAGAAATGTTTGGCATTTCATTTCCATGAAAGCACAAGCAGTCAGGACAGTAAAACATATAAGCCCAGGTTAGTGTAGAGAGATAAAAATAACTTTTAAAATAAATTGTCCTTCGAGAAGCGAATTGAGTATAGTCTTAAAGATGTTAATTAATGTCGGATGTACAAATAAGACAACAAAAACAACAAGAAATGATCAGCGATTAGTTTGATGTTTTGTGATAATTATTATATAATGAAAGTGGGAAACGTCACTAGATCACTACGCTTTGTTGTTGAAGGAATGCTATAGTTAATTTTCAAGGTATGTTTATTACCAATACCTGTTTCTTGTCAAAGTCTGTTTAATAACACTCTTTGTTTATTGCTAACGTCTGTTTGCCGCCAATGTCTGTTTATTACCTAAATTACTACTGTCTCTTTTTTTTATTTATGCAAGTGTCTATAACTAACGTCTGTGTATTGGTAAAGTCTGCTTAGTGCTAACGTCCTTATAATTATTGCCAATGTATGTATATTGCCAATGTCTGTTGAATAACAATGTTTGGTAATTATCAATGTTTGTTTATAGGTAACGTCGGTTTATTGCTAACGCCCGTTTATTGCTAACGCCTGTTTATTGCTAACCCCTGTTTATTGCAGGTAGTGCTACTGCTAATCCTGGTGAGCAATGTGTTTAATGCTAACGTCTGTTACATATGTATATTACCAATTAATGTATGCTTATCGCTAACGTCTGTTTGTTGATAACGTTTGTTTATTGTTAACGCCTGTTTCTTGCTAACGTATGTAAAATAGCAATGTCTAAAAAATACCAATATCTGTTAATTGCCAACGTCTGTTTATTGCAAATGTCATTTCTTTTGCAAATGTCTGTTTATTGCTTATAATGTCTGTTTATTGCTTATGTCTGTTTATTGCTTATAATGTCTGTTTATTGCTTATACTGTCTGTTTATTGCTTACAGTGTCTGTTTATTGCTTATACTGTCTGTTTATTGCTTATACTGTCTGTTTATTGCTTATACTGTCTGTTTATTGCTTATACTGTCTGTTTATTGCTTATAATGTCTGTTTATTGCTTATAATGTCTGTTTATTGCTTATGTCTGTTTATTGCTATCTTACGTTTATGCTTATTGCTAACGTCGGTTTATTGCTAACGTCTGTTTATTGCTAACGTCTGTTTATTGCTATCGTCTGCTTGTTGCCATGGTAGGTTTGTGTTTATTGCTAACGTCTGTTTTTTCTATCGTCAGCTTATTGCTATCGTACGTTAATGTGTATTGCTAACGTCGGTTCATTCCTAACATCTGTTTATTGCTAGTGTCTGTTTATTGCTACCGTCTGATTATTGCAGGAGGTGCTACTGTTATACATCAGCTTACTGCTATCGTACGTTTATGTTTATTGCTAACGTCGGTTTATTGCTAACGTCGGTTTATTTCTAACGTCTGTATATTGCTAACGTCTGTTTATTATTACCTTAGGTTTATGTTTATTGCTATCTTAGGTTTATGTTTATTCCTAACGTCTGTTTATTGATATTGTCTTTTTATTGCATATGTCTGTTTTTTTGCTAACGTCTGTTTATTGCTATCGTCTGTTTATTGCTATCGTACGTTTATGTTTATGAATAAAGTCTGTATTTATATCGTCTGTTTATTGCAGGAGGTGGTGCGGCTAATCCTGGTGAGCAGGGAGCTGGAGGTGAGTCCCAGTTCTCATCATTATCCACCCGTTGTCTCACACAAGTACTGTCCCTTTAACGGCAAATTCATTCCCTTGTTAACACTTCGGGTCAGCATCTCAAATCGTGCCTGGCTATTTTACATGGGATAATACGACCCCTCCACTAAGTCACATACAAAAAATGAGCAGCCTCGATGCACCTGTGTAAATTAGACATGTTGTTATGAATTATTTTCACTAGTGGCTTTTAAGGAAATTACTGTACCTTTTTATATTTAGTCAAGTTTTGACTAAATATTTTAACATCGAGGGGGAATCGAAACGAGGGTCGTGGTGTATGTGCGTGTGTCTGTGTGTCTGTGTGTCTGTGTGTCTGTGTGTGTGTGTGTGTGTAGAGCGATTCAGACTAAACTACTGGACCGATCTTTATGAAATTTGACATGAGAGTTCCTGGGTATGAAATCCCCGAACGTTTTTTTTATTTTTTTGATAAATGTCTTTGATGACGTCATATCCGGCTTTTCGTGAAAGTTGAGGCAGCACTGTCACGCCCTCATTTTTCAACCAAATTGCTTGAAATTTTGGTCAAGTAATCTTCGACGAAGCCCGGACTTCGGTATTGCATTTCAGCTTGGTGGCTTAAAAATTAATTAATGACTTTGGTCATTAAAAATCGGAAAATTGTAAAAAGAAATAAAAATTTATAAAACGATCCAAATTTACGTTTATCTTATTCTCCATCATTTGCTGATTCCAAAAACATATAAGTATGTTATATTCGGATTAAAAACAAGCTCTGAAAATTAAATATATAAAAATTATTATCAAAATTAAATTGTCGAAATCAATTTAAAAACACTTTCATCTTATTCCTTGTCGGTTCCTGATTCCAAAAACATATAGATATGATATGTTTGGATTAAAAACACGCTCAGAAAGTTAAAACAAAGAGAGGTACAGAAAAGCGTGCTATCCTTCTTAGCGCAACTGCTACCCCGCTCTTCTTGTCAATTTCACTGCCTTTGCCATGAGCGGTGGACTGACGATGCTACGAGTATACGGTCTCGCTGAAAAATGGCATTGCGTTCAGTTTCATTCGGTGAGTTCGACAGCTACTTGACTAAATATTGTATTTTCGCCTTACGCGACTTGTTTGTTTTTTACTCAGCACAGGAGGCAGTTAGAATGTTGATTTTTCGTATATGTCCAGATGGAGGGGTCGTCTTATCGCATGTACAAGCCAGGCCAGATCTGAGATGGTGGTCCTTAGTGTTCACATGGCTTGAATGTGCGCGTCTTTAGCGAGTTCAAACCGAATTTGTAGTCTCTTAGTTGCCTCTTTTTACAGAGGTCAATGAAGCTCAGGCGTTTGATCTCTCATTTTCTTTTCTTATTGGCCATTTCTTACACTAAGAAAGAAAGAAAGAAAGAAAGAAAGAAAGAAAGAGAGAAAGACAGAAAGAGAGAAAGAAAGACAGAAAGAAAGAAAGAAAGAAAGACAGAAAGAAAGAAAGAAAGAAAGAAAGACAGAAAGAAAGAAAGAAAGAAAGAAAGAAAGAAAGAAAGAGAGAAAGAAAGACAGAAAGAGAGAAAGAAAGACAGACAGAAAGAAAGAAAGGAAGAAAGTAATTAAGAGAGTCAGATCGAAAGAAAGGAGGGAAGAAATTGATACATGCAAATAAACAAACAAACTGACAAACAAAAAATCAAAAAGAAAGCAAGCAAGCAAACAAACAAACAAACAAACAAACAAGCCACACGAGGAGAGAATATATTCAGATTTTGTTCAAGTCATCAGTTTGTGTATAGTCAATAAAATCCAAATCGAAAAGAAATGATGGAGATGGTTTAACAGAGAACAACAGATAACAACAAGAAATTCCTCCGAGGTAGGAAAAACACCCCCGTTGGTCAAAGGGAAATAACCATTCTCACTGCCACCAACTGAGAAGGTTATTTCCCTTTGACCATGAATATGTCCCTCTATAAGTCCTTGTAGAATCTTAATCCATCAATAACTCCCTAACCGTGTGTTTGACTGGTCCCAATTTTTGTAAGGACCGTCTCAGGAATGTATAGAACCTGTTCACCAAGTTTGGTGACGATCGGTCCGTTCATTCTTGAGATCTATATGCGAACACAAACAAACAAACAAACACATGGAGCGAATCCTATACACACCCCTATACCGGGGGTGTAATAAAACAGTCACAGTGTGCATGTTGTGGACAATATATTTTTTTAATACATATTTTATGTTTTGATAACTTTGTATTCGTCTTTAATTTCAGCTCTGCCGGCTCATTTGGTTGGACTTGGAAATAGTGAGTGACACTGTCTTCGTTTTTCTTCTGCTTACTATTGTTTTTGCTTTTTGTTTTGAATTACTCCCTAATCCTCTTCTTTATAATGTGAATTGAGAACCCCATATTTATTGATTTTTTTTACTTGTTGCTTTTCAAGATGTGTATGCCACAGAGTAGGTAACGGTACGGTCTCTCTCTCTCTCTCTCTCTCTCTCGCTCTCTCTCTCTCTCTCTCTCTCTCTCTCTCTCTCTCTGTCTGTCTGTCTCTCTCTCTGTTTCTCTCTCTCTGTCTCTCTCTTTCTCGTTCTCTCTCTCTCAAACACACACACATACACACACACACACACACACACATACACACACGCACACATACACACATACACACACACATACACACACACACACACAGACACAGACACATACAGACACAGAAACACACACACACACACACACACACACACACACACACACACACACACACACACACACACACACACACACACACACAGACACACCCACCGGGAACCAACAAAAACGTGTTCTTGGAGTGATTTGTAATATTTTAATGTCTTATACTTTTTCATTACAGTGGCTCCACTCATCATGCCAAGTTTCTTGGGCGGAGGAAGTAAGTAGCGAGTGAAGTCCGTTGTTTTAAACAATTTCATTCAGATAATTACAAATGCCGCATACAATCAATGAAATAAATGTTGCACAACAAGCTGAGCTTATAAACGGTATCTTAAAAGCAATATTATATTTGATTTGGCGGACGAATACAACGTCTATGGAAAGGGTAATAAATGAAAAAAAAAAACAAAAAAAAAAACGCATTTAAAAAAAAAATCCTTTGGGGGCCCGGTAGCTCAGTTGGTAGAGCACTGGACTTGTGATCGGAAGGTCGCAGGTTCGAATTCGGGCCGGGACGGACACGGGTCAACTTTATGTGCAGACCCAGAGACGGAAGCCATGTCCCACCCCCGTGTCATCACAATGGCACGTAAAAGACCTTGGTCATTCTGCCATAAGTGCAGGTGGCTGAATACACCTAAACACGCAGACACCTGGGAAGCGCGACTCCGTTGCTGCTAGCTTTCCACTGGGAGGAAGCGACCCGAATTTCCCAGCGATGGGACAATAAAGTAATGAAAATGAAAATGAAAAATGAAAATAATTAATTAATCAAAAACTTGGAAATCCGTTATGTTCTTTGTACCGTTCTTTCAGAGTGCCTTTCTTGGGGACGCTGTATTCTAGCAGTGTTTAACACATTTGGTTCTTGAATCAAATCAGGCTTTCTTTTTTGATTGAGTATAGGCTATACACATGACAAAGAATTTCGTACAATACCTGCTTCAAGATACACACTGTCGTGTTTTTCCTTTCGCCACTCTCTGTCGCAAAGGAGACACAACGAGTTGTGTAGGTTCTGTAGATTTATTAACAGCTGGAACAACGGTGACAATATCTCTCAGCACAGTGTAAGAAAGAACAAGTGCAAGACTGGTAAAGAACAACAATACGTGTGCGCAGCCCTACTTATATAGTTAATGGACATACGAGAATATTCGGGAAACATCGACACTAATCTGGTTAGATCTACACAGTTCCATCTGTCCGATGAGCGTCTACGCTTACGTCATGAGTGACTGCGCACTTAATCAAAGTAAGTTCCATAATGTTCTTTATCCTTCCATTCGATTCCAGTGGTATCTAGCGATCTCCACAACACACACCTTCCCATGTAAACATTGACTAAATCACAGTAAAGATCCCAAAGCATATACAACAGATAAATGAATGTAAGCAATGAATCAATAGACTAGTTTTTAAAATATTGAGTATATACATATAGGTAAAAAAAAAATCTGTACAAATAATAACTGCTTCAAGACATTGACTAAATCATAGTAAATGTGAAAAAAACCAAAACATGGTGCTCAACAGTGCCAGGGTTTGGGCAGCCAGCAAGACCAGGCGCACCAGGCGCCCCGGGAGCCAAACCCTTGGAACCAGAGCAACAACAGGAGCAGATGATGATGTGTAAGTATTGAACTGAGTTGAATCGAATTGAACTTTATTTTTAAGGATTTAGATTTAAGGCTAGGCCTGTTCGTACAATCTGTCCTTGGGACGTACAGACACACAATGATAACATAACAAATTAAAAAGTTGACAACAAAAACAGCTGGGAAAAATAAAAATGTGATGATAATGATGACGATGATTATGATAATGAAGACAGAGAGAGAGAGAGAAGAGAG